>NC_136486.1:157094662-157464662 GCF_053919585.1 Euprymna scolopes | reverse complement strand
TTAGAAACCTAATACAAACAGAGTATACCGTATTATTTTAAAACATTATAAAATAAAGCAACAACAAAAATAAACGTACACTAGCAAGCATTTTAACGTCTCTGTGTCATATAGAACAACGAGATGGTCAGAATATAAAACTAAAGTAAACGCCTGATAAGGTGTATGAATTTAGTCAAAGTACAATTTTTTCGATGAAATATACACAGAATTATAAAATAATTTAAGAGCAAATATCGAATTTCAATGTAACGCACGAAATTTATCCAAAAGCAGAGCAAACAATTTAGGAGATGGAGAGGGAGGCTTACTTGACAGTAAAGTCAAGAAGCTATAGAATCAAACATCATACACATATTTACCTGTTTCCATAGCACTGATAATATCTAATAGTTTGCCGATCGGCAGCTTATTGAATGAAGACACCGTTTGCGTAACTTTAAATTCGTGTGTATTATCCCATGTAAGCATCGGTTCATATTACATTCATGCGATCGAGAATATTGAACTTGCCCATTTTTGTATTTTTACCATAGGAACATTAATTCCTATTAATAGTTGTGATATCGAAAGATAGCATTTCAGACAAATGGTTTGAGGAGTGGTTTCGTCCGTGGAAAGCAATCATTTATTAAATCGCCTGAGGAAGATTTCTAGTTTTACTCGACCATGTTTCCAACACATAAGCATGTGCAGTATTGCGACCATATACTTGTTTGCATCAATACAAATATATTTTCCTCCTCTTTTATTGTTGATTGTTGATAATCTTGTTAAATCGATTGGTTATCACTCAAAAATAAAAAAAATACTTTGACCAAAATTATTGAGCATCTGATAGGAAGACATGGAAGTTGACTATACTGTGAAATATAGGAAATTGTGTGTATTCATTCACACATAATATTCGGTCTCTGCCTCTTCTATGCGATGAAAGTAATCGATATCGACGTAAACAATTACACACTTTTTAATTACAAAATGTTGCTAATGGAATCTTTTATACGATGAATTTATTTCAATTTCATTAGAGCGGGAATATGTAATATTCTCAGTTCAAACTATTCTTCCAGGGTGTAAATCCGAGCGAAATCACATAGATTTGAGAGTGTCTTATTGTTAATACTCGGATCTTTAATATGTTTATTCTTCATTACTACATTTGTCATCGAACTTTAACAATTTTGCTAATTTTACAAAAGAATCTCTAAGCTTTTCGTATATGCAAGCCAAACACAGACGTATATGTTAATTACAATTTATTAAGCATCATGTCATAGGTATATACTTAATAGTTTGTTATATTTTTTGGGAATTCGTGTTGGAGCTTTTGTTTGATCATCCTCAAAAGTTGCTAATTTATTTTGGTGTCGATGATAGTAACTAGTTTATATAGGAATTATATATGATATTTGTTTAGTAGCATATTTTCTTTTGTTGTTTTATAGCAGGCAGTATTTAAAGGGTAGATGAATATATGTAAGGTGTTCTTATAATGCATGTATCAATATGGTTGTTATTTAGTTGCTATATAATTTTAAGCTCTTCAATATATATTGATATTTTTGTTGACAGGTTTAACAAGGCATATCGATAATTAGACGTTATTCTGTCTCCTCTGATCTCGAGTTCGTGGTTCAGTGGGGGAAGTCGTGGCTGGTTACCTTTAATACATCTAAAACCAAACTCCTATCTTTACATCATTAACGCTCTGATCCCCATCTGGCATCAATCGAAATGGATGGCTCTCGTCTAGGAGAAGTCCCGTGTTTAGACAAGCTTCTGGGTTTGTCCTTTACTCCTGATCTGAAATGGAACACGTACATCAAGTCTGTTGCCAAGGTCGCTGGAAAGATGGTGGGATCCTTCTACCGCTCCAGAAGATATCTCACTACTGATGCAATCCTATATCTATATAAAAGCCAAGTACGTCCAAGGATGAAATACTGCTGCCATATCTGGGCAGGAGCTGCTAAAAACAGTCTATCCTGCCTTGACAGATTACAAAATAGACTTCGTGGCTAAGTGGGGGATGCACTTTTTGTCTACCCTGCAACCTCGCTCCCACAGAAGAGACGTTGTGAGCCTATCCTTGTTTTATTGTTATTTACATGGCAGGTGCTCGTCTGAACTCAAATCTCTGGTTCCCCCCTCGCCAATCTTTCACGAAAAACACCCGTCTAGCTGAATCCACTGTGAGAAATTTCCCCCACTTTTTATCTTTGCCTAAATCAAAACGTGGATTTCATGAACAAAACTTTTTTATTAGAACTGAACGCCTTGGAACTCTGTTCCGTCTGTCTGCTTCCCACCTGACTACAACTTGGATGTCTCCAAGTCCAACATTAACAAATTCGTAATGAACCGCCCCTTAAGTAAACACTTCATCAAATCTTAACACTAACGTACTGTACTTGCAATGCCCCTTAACCCTGAGTGGCTTCCAGGCGTTGATAAGTGGTGACCACCGTTAAAAAAAAATAAAAAGAAAAGGATATTCCGGATCAGACCTTGAGAAATCTAACAAAATAGTGGTTTTCGTTACATTTAAATTTCTGTATATCGGTACCGTCGATTGCCATATGTTTAAAGTTTTTTAATGTTGCTTATAATAATAATGATAATAATATAACAAAATGTGATAATAATAATATAACCAAACGCGCGTTTAAGATGTTTTTATTAGAATCACTTTTCTTGGTCGTAGCTGCATTTTCTAACATAAACAAATTGTTGGTGGATTTTTAGGATTAGGATGTAAAATAAACATGCTGTAATATCATGCATTGTGTCGTTCAATGGGAACTACTATTTACACAATATTTTTCAAAACAATTTCATGTTTTTTGTATAAGGCAAAGCTTGTATTTAAAGGAATATGTTGACTTAGTTTCCTTTCTGTACCTGTTTGGAAAAGGACATCATTACAAAAAGAACTGCACGTACATGCATTGTATATGTAAAATCATTTATAGAAATTGAAGAGGCCGTTGGGTTACTAAACGAAAATCGCTGATATAAGGTAACTTTTTAGAAAAGTGATTGCTCCTTTTCTGGTGTATTCCTTGCGTCATATTTTTTTTAAAACTGAAGTTGATTTTGTAATGTTACCACTGCTTATTTTTACGTTAATAGTTTTTATTCCAAATGTATATTAAACAATTCAGTCTACTTCCTTATGATTACAATTAAATGTTAGAATCATATTTGAAATGCGTTTCAATTCTCCGCTATTTTAATGCATCAAAACCTTGATGTATAAATATCTGACTATTATATAAATGAACTTAAATAAATAAGTGAACTCATAGTCTGTGTTTGTTGGGCATGAAAAGAAAATGAAATATTTCATAGTGACATTCTTTACAAATATTGGCATAAATGTAACAATATATATATATATATATATATATATATATTAAAATTAATTAATTCCTCCTTAAGGCATTGGTTATAGTGTGTGCGTGGATGTAGGTATTGTGTATCTGTGTGTGCGTGCGCGTACACATACAATCATATTTTTATTGATTACATTCTACTGAGGAGAGGAGACGTCCTTATGCAAGTATAATTATTTTTTGTTTCGCTGAGTTTTGTTATTATTTGTTAAACTAAAAAATAAGAATAAAATCTTCACGTTTTTGTGCTGCATATCAGAGCATGTTATGGATAATCGTCCAAAGCAAAAAGGCAGGACAATGAAAAACAGCAAGGCAAAATACCTAATAAATTGCAGCAATATTAACATTCATATTAATTGATGAATCGAATATAAATCCATGGAACTGATTGTCAGAAATCATGTGATGCGCGCTGGTGATAAAATTTCTCGTGATTTTTTATAAATATTGACCGCTATTTGACAGAGATGTACTTAAAGAGAACACACACATATATCTGTATTAATAGATTGGAAACAGTTTTTCACTTCTATAATAAAAGGGACGCACTACCTGCACATAACTCATGCATGTGTTGCGATTTAATTACAATTCGTAAATTGTTACACTTTCGCCACTCCGATTTACCCACCCAGTTATGACAATCGTAGAGGTAGAAACATAACACTTTATTTTTAATAATTTTTTTACTTTCACCTTCCTATGCATCATCGTTTCATGCTCTACCCTAATTATTTAGTTTCGCTGTAACGTGCCTCCATTATTCACGCAATGGCCATTACCTCGCTACGTCATGGCCGCTCCCTGTTTTACGTTAGCTAATATGGACCACTTAATTAGCTAACCAAATATTTTGTCAGTTTGTGTTCTGCACTAAGCGAACAGTACATAAGACTGCTTCGATGCATGCAGTATGCCCGCCGGTTTCTATTAGAGTAGCAAATCCATGCAGTTTGATACCAATTTCAACTTATTAAGCAGGTCATGCCAACATGAACGTCACAACACTTTGATCGTTTCTTACCTTACACGTGGATTAGTAAATTCGTTTTACTTTTCCAATAACACTTCCACTAAAGATAGAGAAAGAGATAAAGAGAGAGGGAGCGACACAAACAGACAGACAGAGAAACATTGATAAAGAAATGCTTACTCTACAGAGTGAAACTGACAGATTGAGAGCCAGACAGCGAGATAGACAGATACATCGACAGAGAAAAACTATACCACAGATCAAATTAGTCTGTGAGTCATAGTGTGCGTGCCTTCTTATTATGATTACCTGTCATATTCTTAACCGTCTACAAATATTAACACTAATAAGAACGATAGCTGTGTCTTGTTAAATATACAATGAGTTTCCTTTTGCTATATTAGCGGGATCGGTAACTCACAATACGAAACTTAAATAAATAACAAGGTTATATACTTAATGATCACGTCGAAATATGTAAAATACTTACAAATTCTGGTAAACAATTAAGTCTTGATGAAGATATATTTCTGAATTGTGCATTGCTAGTTTGAGAATTTGATCGTCATTGGGTGCCCTTAAAAAACTACTTCCCCACTCTGAATTCTGAAATTATTTCTTTCCTTTTTTCCAACAAGATCACCTCATAAGGAAAATGATACAATATTTTTTGCATACAATGGTTATGCTCCCGCACAGTGGGGAGACTCTATTTATAAACGATGCTGCTAGGAACTGACGAATCGAATAAATTCACGTTCTGCTACCAACCAATCAGAAACCAGAATTTTCTTTTCGACAAATACTGTTTGCATGCTTAATTTAAGGCGGGCATAAATTACAACTGACTTAATTTTTGTGCACATTAGTTTTCTTCCGAGTTTATCAAAATTGTCCTTTTTGCATTGTTTTATGTAACAAACAACTCTTTTTGAACGGGTACATATTGCATGTATGTTTATTTATATGTATATTCGTTTATATGTATGCATGTATGCGTTTCTGAACAAAACTGCATTATCAAATTTAAGAAATAGCTTCTTTTAACATACCCACCCCTTTTAAGGTAAAAATACATGCCATGTTTCTTTTATTTCTCTTTTCTGCACACATAACTATTTGACATTTGAACACAGTTAAAAATGGCGTCTTTTCACTTTTAAGAAACAAATAGTTTCTAATTTTGTTATGTATGAATAAATATATATATATATATATGTTGATGAGCAGAATGAACCAAAGGGACATCTCCATTATAAAAAAAATTGGGGGGATGTTACAATATTTTTTCTACAATGTGGTATGCTCCAGCACACTCGGGAGACTCTATTTATAAACGATGCTGATAGGACATGACGAATCGAATAAATTCACGTTCTGCTACCAACCAATCAGAGACAAGAATTGTTCCATAATTATTACAACTTTCTGTAGCAATTTCGTATATGTTTTCTCCGTCGCAACATGGGAAGACACTGTTGCTCTGTGTATTCCAACTCGAGAACTGTCTACTGCAACCAAATAACCTCTCCGGAATTGTGTAGAAAAACGAACTATCGGAAACAGCTCTGAAACTAAACATGGTTTACACTTCTAGATACTGCTATATGATGAGTGTGAATATTCCTGCTTTGAACAATAATAAAAAAAAATACAATGTATTCTTATATCTATATTTAGCACGTCTTTTAGTGGTAAGGTGATAGTACTAATTACTTACGAAACACAACCCCTCCAAATAATGGGAATGGTTTCACCTGTTAACATGTTTTCCTAAATAACATTGTTATTGTTTCAGTGCGGTACAATAAGTGCAGATTTACCTTATTTCTTTTGTTCAAGAAAAAATTACATTTATAATTTCTATTTGATATCGTATATTTGGGGGGTTACCGTAATCACTTGAAACAATATGAACATCCTTAAACATATTTTATATATTAATTTTCATAGGTTATTTTATCTTTACGTACGGGAGTTTTTTTTTAATAATGCAGTAATAGTAAACACTTTACGGCATAGCAATTGGATTTCGTTATAATAACGCAGAATAACCTAATTATGATGTGACCGTCTGGAGGAGCGATACTTCTCACCATTGGGGAGATTAACAGCCCTAAAACTCTGAGTACGACCGTGTAAATATGCTGAGATTGTCAGTTAAACGTTCAGTTTTCCCGGACAGCGACAGGTTACCTATAAAAACGGGCCAAATTTATTGTGCCTTGTAAAACAGACATATATTTTATTGTGTAAAACAACGACAGGAAATGGCAGCATAATGAAGAAATGAAATAATGCCCTATTTGGCCTAAGAAAAACCTGCTCACACGTGACAATGTTGACCTTTTTGAGGGCGTGGAGAGAAATTTAGTTTGGGTCTCAGATTTGCAAACTATTTACGACCTGTTGAAAATGCACACGTGCAAAACAGTCGAGTATTTCCTGTTAGACGTGTTGTCTTCTGGTTGGCTGGGCGGATCGACCGATTAACCCCGTCACCTTAGTATGAAGAAAATACCCAAGCCAAATTTAGCAGATTAAGCCGGACCTCGGTGAGAGAGGACCTAACAAAGAGATATCACCTCTACCCGACCGTCGCAACCACCGCCATCGTAAAGAACGAAGAATAAGATTTTTGAAGATTATTGATGTTTTTTTTTCAAAATGAACGATGTATATGTGTAAAAACTTTAAATTTTTATGAAATTAACTGTTCGGAGCTAGAATCACCGGAGTCTGCTGTTCTTTCCTGGCGTGCATGCAAGCTACTTGATTTTCAGCAGAATCAACATGAAACTTAAAATGCTGACAATATATGTGAAGATCTCTCGGCAGAAGAGGATCATTTTCAATGAGGTCAGAGGCCATCTTCTGACCTAGGCGGGAGAGACTATTACGGGCTTTCACATAACACTTTAATATAGTAACAATATACTATACAGTTACATTTTAATTTACTAGAAAAGCTAAGAAATATGGCGAACCGTTATTATACATAAGTACAGGATGCTCTTTTCTTTGCTCAGGCTTTCTACTATACATCACTTTGGTCATGCTCATCATTGAGCGACATTTACGGCCAGTATGCATCAGTTATTAAGTCAACGAGTGCCCGCCACTGCACGCCGAACGGAGATTCCCAGCAGCAACCAGTTCCTCTGAATTGGAGACAGGCGATTGCTGACTAGTTTCAGACATATCCTGTTCCTGTCAAAAAGTGATAGTAATCACCTGAAAATAACGTCATCCAACGTCATAAACAGAATTGACGCAGAAGTGGGCACTGGTAAGTAACACGATCAGATAATGGATGCCACTGTACGAATATTAAAGTCAGAGCCTTTCTTTTTGCAGCAGTTAAATAAATTTGGCACTGCTCATGATCGATAGTGACTAATAATAGCCGACTATGACCAAAGGAAGTAACCGCCTATAAACGCTAATGATCACCAGTGCCCTCTAATGAAAATGTATAAATACTTTCGGAGCAGACAAGATATCTTGTGATAGTAAATCATGAGCTGTCGACAATTCAACCACTCTCCAATTATCATCAGGTTGTTTGCAGGGCAACCGAGAAGGTTAACCTACTTGCCAGTCGGTTTGCCTGAATTCCCACATTCCACACAGCAAACCACCCCCTCCTTTACTTTCCTTTGTGAAAAATGCCACAGTAGATGATTTGAAAATCATTCGTTCTCAAGTATACATTATAATAAAACACATAGACATTTAAAAAGCATGTGGACCTGATCTCATCCCGGCTGTGCTGTTAAGGACATGCTCCGTTAAGGCTGCTACAATCCTCTACAGACAATGCAACTAATGCCTTAACGAATCTTAGTTTCCTAGCCGCTGGAAAACTACTGCTGTAGTACCAGTTTACAAGGAGGGGTCCCCTTTTTTGCCGATATTTTCGAAAGTCATCCACTCTCTTCAATTTACTAGCGTCATTCTTTCACCTGACAACGGCGGCATACAGGTCCTGCTGTAAATATGCTTATTGCATTTGTACACTTGTGTTAACATATTACTTTTGCTTTAAAAGTTAAACCTTGATTTCAATACAGATACCCTGACAATTATCAACAAGATATAATGTTATCCCTTTGTCTAGTTAAATGGCGAAACTAAAAGTGCCGTCTATAAAAAAAATCAATGCCAATTAAATAACAATATGACCAGCACTATTGTTATATTATAAATTTATTTATTCGTTGGCTACTCGTTTTTAGCTTTGTCTACTGTTTTATAGCCATCTTCACGCATTTCCTAACCCATTTTAGCGAGAAGTCGGGCATTGTTACAATACAAATAAGCCGTGTCTATACAGCGAATCGGTAAGCCGATCTTATTGAAAGGGACAGAAACACACCATTGATTTGTATTGTAATCATTTTTCACGCGCAACACAGATGGAAACTTACCTTTTTATAATGTTTTGAGACGATTGTTACTGTTCCACGTAGATTTCATTTTTACTCTAGTCGCAATTATTATAACTTTTATATTGCGTCGCGGTAATGATTTATTTGTTTTTGGAAGTCAAACGATCATTGATTTCGTACAAAGAAATCGACCGAAAATACATCAGTATGAAAACAAACCGATTTAGAAATTTACACACACATAATCTACACCATTGGTATTTATATATTAAATTTCGTAGTGCTTAGATTTTTATATCTCATTGATATACGCATACACGTCGGATCATTGTATCTTCGCTGGTTATTTCTAAAGTACATTAAAATTGTAGCCTTAGAAAAGATGACACGATTACATTTCCTTTCGGGAAAACCGGTTTGCATTTTATTGCAGCCCATCTACTAGTTATGTACAAATCCTAAGAGCAATAGGAGCCTCCTATCATATCTTAAATTGACACAATGTTACAGAAGCAAGATCAGAGATGTGCCGCTGTACAACTCATTCTTTCTACCTATCCATGGTATGACAACAGGACCATTGCCAGCACCATGAAAATGCATGCTGGATTGCTTCGAAGAATGCTCAGATTATATCATGTTATTGCTAAACCAATACTTTGTTTCATCTTTTAATATACTTAGTTTATTTAAGAAAAATATCAGTAGTTTCTTAGAGAAAAATTAAAAAGAAAATAAATGGGCATCTATCATATTTACTTGAGTAATATATTTTTTTCGGCTATTTAAGATCTGGCGTTTTTTCAATGCGAATTGACACAATGTGTTCACATCGCACTTTACTAAGTCATGCATTAATATGAATCGAGACGGGGAATATTCTATATGAGCTACATTTGCTGATTAGAAATAAAAAAAAATACATATATACGTTCACAAGAATGAATCACCTTTTAGCTACAAAATGTCTCCGACAGATTCATCCAACAAATTATGAGTGGAGCATGAATGTAGACATATTTATAGTCATTCCATTTCTATTATAAGGCAGACGCGTAGGTTTTCGTTTTTTAATATCCGAATTGCATATTTATTCAACATGGTGTAATCTATTTCAGTGGAAGATATTTAATTATCTGATTTAAAATAGCAATGCTTTATTGCCCGTTCACCAGTCTGTATCTGTAAAGTGCAATTATATCAGACGTCATAATATTTGGAAATCTCTGACTCACGTAGACGCCATCAATTACGCGAATAACTATAAAGCTGAAATATAAGTCCTATTAATATAATAGCCTGCTTACAGACGCGTAGTTTAGTTTATGCATTTGTTGCTTATTTTGCCTGCTTTTTATATCTTTGCATGTATTTATGTTAATTTAGAAAACGTTATGTGCATTTCTAATCTATATATGTAACTATAAATATAACATCAAAGACAGAAGCAAACAAAATATACACGATCTGACTTTTGTTAATTATTTAGCACAGATCGTTTACTTTCCTTCTTATCTCTCTTCGTCTCACCAACTTAAAAATTCGTCGCTGTTGGCCATATGCCCATCTTACACAGTGCGTTTCTTCTCCTGATCCATTACAAGCCGGCCGTAGGCAAACATTTCCCGTCTTCATCATCATGCGCCTGTCTCTTTCAACCACACTTTTACATTTTTCCGAGTCAAGTGGTGTCCTTCCCCCCTATTTCTTATAAAGCCGGGTAAAGCACACTTCCTTATTGTCATGTATGCATTTCTTTTGGCTACTGCAGCTAATAAGTTCGCAAGCAAGATATCTTATAGCGCCTGTAAAATATGCTTAAAATGCGCTGATCATTTAATTAATATTCAATTTAATTACATGGGGATAGTCAGTTCAACACATCCAGGACAGTGCTGTTATTCTACCTATCGCGGAATCACTAAAAAGTACTCACTATACAACAACAAAAAATAGACATTAATAGAAAACGACATTAATTTAAAATTGAAAACATTGATCATCACATTTTAGCTATGTAGCTTTTTCAAAGATATAAAAAATACAGCTAAAATGTTCTTAAATTCGATAGAATACTGCAAATATAACAGCAAACTGAATGCATAGTAAATTTGTTATTTCCCTATGATATTACATGGAAAATTATATGATGTGGATCTATTTATTTAAGTAAATAAATAAAGATATATGATTAAAATATGCTAGTAAAATTACAAGAAATCTCATTAGACCTACTCTCTCAAATGCTAGGTTATACATGGAATGATTTGGTCATTGAGATGAATAAAAGTGTAAATTTTATTCGTACTATATATATATATATATATATATATATATATATATATATATATATATAGAGAGAGAGAGAGAGAGAGAGAGAGTGTTCGAGAGAAATTTGACATATTTATATTTGGTTACGTTTTTCTGCAGTTTACGTATATTAACCCACATTTCTCAACATTTTACAGCTTGAACCCTTCTTCATCGATATACAAGATGTCAGAGAGGATAAATAACTGGAACCCACCTGAATCATGGAAGAGAATAACTTGCATCATGATGATTCGTGCCGGTCAGCAAAATAAGGATATCATGATTGCTGCCCAATGCTCCCTGAACACTGTAAAAACAATCAGGCATGAACTAGAGACTTGCAATTGAGACTACGAGGCTGTAGCAAAAAGAAAGATCCATAATAGAGGATCAGATTGCGTTCGTACAACAGAATTTCTCGAAGATCTGCAGGAAAATGTGTTCAGAAACCCTGACATTGGAATTCGGGCTTTGGCCCGTGAAATGAATGTTTCAACCTCTACCATGAAGTTTGCACTCAATGAAGCCCTTTGCTACTACTCATACAAGCAACGCAAAGGTCATCTGTTCACAGAAAAAGCCCGTGAAAATCGTTTGACAAAGGCGAAGAAACTTCTGGGTAAAGTGAAATATCCTGCTGAACCACAAACAAGCTGGTTCTTTTCCGATGAAAAAAGACTTTTGCCAGAATCAAAAACACAACACACAGAATAACAGATGGCTTGCATACAATCCAAAGGAAATTCCTCGTGTAATGCAAACTAAATTTCCTCAAACCGTGATGGTTTTCGGATGTGTGTCCTCTGAGGGTGATGTGATGCCTCCTCATTTTTTCAGAGAGGGTCTCCGATTGAATTCAGACGGCTAGGTGGAATTGCTAAACACTGTAGTCAAGCCCTGGATAACAAGAATAGCCAATGGTTGGCCGTATGTATGGCAGCAGGATTCGACCCCTTGCCACACGTCTGGGAAAAGTAAAGAATTGTTGTCTGAAAATTTTTATGACTTCAGCAGTCCAAATGTTTTGCCTCCAAACTCCCCAGATCTTAACCCCATGGATTATTTTGTATGGGACGCAGTTGAGAAAGACACCAATCACTGTGCCAATAATACAAAAGCCCAGTTTTTGAGACTCCTCAAAGGGAGACTGTAGCATCAGCTTGTTCCAGGTTCCGAAGCAGGATTGAGGCTGTGATCGATGCTAATGGTGGCTATTTTGAATAAAACTTGTTGACAGTAGTGTAATTTCTGTGCCTGTTAATTGTTCTTTAAATTCATTAAATTTTGTAGTTACATAGTACTCTATCTTTTTTCCTTACGAAACCGTCAAATTTACCCCGAACACCCTGTATATATATATATATATATATATATATATATATATATATATACCCTCCACCCATATATATATATATACACACATACACACACATACACACACACACACACACACACACATATATATATATATATATATATATATATATATATATATATATATATATATATATATATATATATGGGGGGAGGACAGTGCACACAACCTGGGGCTGACATCGCAAAGATTTAATTTTTGTTTAAAACAACACCTACCATGAAAGATCATTATGACATTTGTTTTTAACCTTCCAACGTTCTGAATAATCCGTACGGATCTGCCATCTGCGAGCCGCTTATAAATAACAGTGATTATGCTACGAAATTTTAATCTCGAAATGTTCACGATTTTAAGTAATTCGCATTCGCCTTCCATTCGTTTTATTTTAATGAGACACTGTCATTGTAAATCAAAAGAAAATCTTATCTTTTTTTACAAAAGACACACCACTATCCAATGCTTGGAGGTCATTCAAAAATAATGGTTAATGTGTTTACAGTCGTCTAGAAAGAATGAGGTTCTCGTTAGCAGTGTCCTTTTGGTAAATTGGATTACATAAAGTGATCGTTCATCAAGAGTTTGCTCACATTGGACTTAAAGACAAGCAAATTGTAGTACGCTTGAAAGCAGGAAATCAGAGTTTCAAAGTTATGCATTTATAAGAAAGAAGTTTTGCTCATGAAATCTGTATTAAGGTTTAGACATAGACAAAGACTGGGAAAATTATTGATAGTGGTTTCAGCAGACGAGTGTTTTCATAAAGGCCTAGCCAAAGGGATCAAAGATTAGCTCTCAGACGAACGGTTGCCATGAAAATAACGATAAATATAGACAAGATTGCAACGTATCTTCTATTTAAAAGAAGATGCAGGGAAGAGCGAAGGACATTCTTCACTAGGCTATGCCGTTTTGTTTGAATCTGTCAAGGTAGGATAAATTGCAGGGTAAGCCGCTTCAAGCAGCTTCTGCCTAAATGTGCAACAGTACTCAATCCTTCAACGTACTTGGCTTTTATCTAGGTAAACAATTGCATCGGCACTAATATATCTGCTGGAGCGTTAAAATGATCCAATCATTTTTCCAGCAGATTTGGCAACGGATTTGATCTACGTCTTCTATCTCATCAGAAGTAAACGTTCCTATTTTGAACATAAATACATAATTATTATAATTCTTTTTTATCCTTTGCAAAAAATTCAAATGTTAGTATGCTCTTATAGATGATAACGACTACCAGTTATCAAAAATTCAGTTTTTCACAGTTGCTATTTCTAACAAATATTAGGTTTAAAGTATTGTCCCTTGGTTTTGGATGCTACTGTATATATATATATATATATATATATATATATATATATATATACATACATACATACATACATATAAATAAATATATATATACTAGCAAAAGTACGCGTCGTTGACTGAGTTCAAAAACAGCCTACAGAAAATGGACTCTGATTTATGAAAGTATGATAGGTTATGAACAAAAGGTTGTAAAGAGATAGCTTCGAATTCGATGGTATCAAAACCAAAGCAAAATATGATTTACGTAAAAATAAAATAGATAAACTTCATAATTTATTATACCACACCTGTTCATACTGAAGCACTTGTAACAATATCCTGTGGATCTATATTAAAAAAAAAAACCTTGTTAAATTTTGTGACATATTTACATTCTATGGATGTCAGGCGCGAACGAACACCCAATACATTTTTTATAGCATATTTCTTCAAACTGAAATATAATTATCAAAGTATACTAACGCAAATAGATATGGAAATCTTTGTTAAAGGCTGTACAATATTTCCATGGAGTACAGGCGCGATCGCAGACCCCATGATTTTATTATACCATCCCTATTAAAGTTGTAAACATACTTATCAAAGTATTCTTATGTACATCTATATATCTCTCTCTCTGTACATAGAAGGAATTCGTAAAATCTTTGGACTTATTTGGGGATATATTTTAAATTTAACTTCCCTACACATCCCAGTTTGTACATATATTGTTATACAATTGTATATATTCTACAACGTATAATTTACTCGTAATTTTTGTACTCGTAATCACATTCTCCCTTCATTTAATTATATATATATGTGTGTGTGTATATATATATATATATATATATAATTTTTTTTCATATCTTCCATTCGTTATAATTTCATAAATAAACCCCAGTTAAGTATTCGCTCTTGCGTGACATTTGTTTTGCACTAAATAGAAATTCAACGATTGGTTCCTGATTAGCTTGCTGATGAAAGGGGCCCCTAGAGTCTTCCCGACCTTATTTAAAGCGCTTTATAAGTTTTTACCGTAAAACACACACACACACACATATATATATATATATGTATGCATATATATATGTATATATATATATATATATATATATATATATATATAGAGAGAGAGAGAGAGAGAGATTTTCATTAAGTAACGTTTATTGAATTTTTACCCCACCACATTTAAGATGAAATCAGTATGTATTTATGTCTGAATATAAAATATGTGTTTTTAATTGCATTTATCGATTCTTGTATGTTTAACCTACTTTATAATGTCTGCTTACAAATATATGAGAGTAAAAACAACAAAAAAAATCTCACACGTATAGGTAAACAATGATAAAAAAAAAAGGTAAAATCTGTGAAGAATAAAGGGTGAACCGATAAAATATTCTCACAAAAAGTATTACATGAATCCATTTACATTTGATAAAAACACTTTATCTTTTACTATTATATACGAGCTACTATTTGGCTAGTTGTATGTATAACGCTAACAGCGATAGGCGCCTTCGCTCATATCAGAAAGTGGCACACTGTTCAACGGGCAATGTTCAATGTTCAATGTTTAACGCTGTAGTACTCATGATGTCTACCGTTATAAGTTATGAAAACCTGATCATTGTCAGCACCCTCAAAATGCATCGCTGAATTGCCACAAATAACACAGACGAGCACAGCGTGATGAAAACAAAGTTTGCAGCCACGGTTATTATCTTTGGTATGGTTTCCAGTGAGGACCACATCATACTAGTAAGCTTCTTTCAAGTAAGCTTGAAAGTAAATACTACAGTGTACCTGGATGGGCCGAATTGTCTGCTGACCCCTTAGTGCAAGCAGCTGGCACCTGGCAGACCCTAAATAAGGCAGCAGGAATGAGCGGCGGCCTACAAGTCCAAAGAGACTCAGGCTTTGGATTCAGAAGGTGTGCTACGACTTCGTACCCTTCCCACACTGACCCTCCTCCTCCTCACATTTGAACCCGCTTACCAACTTCGTTTGGTTATACGTCGAGGACATTACCTGCATAACCTCACACAACACCTAAACAGCCTGATCGCCGCCTTCCGCCAAGCCCCGCCGGCGCTTGTGGAAATGGAATGCTTCCAGTTCCGGACTCGTATCGGGGCGTCGATTAATCAACAGCTTAATGAATAGATCTCAACCCTACCACATTATCAAGTTGATTTTCTCAATAAAATTTAAAAAATAAAGTTGTAGTGTAGTTGTATTTCGGGCGATACTTTTATCGTTCCACCACTCTGTATCAATTTTAAATATGAAATAAGGCACTCGTGAATAATTATCCATATGTTAAACAAACAAAATACTTAGTGTGTAGTTTTAGGGTTTAACTAGCAGGTCGTCTGACCAACTATTTAAGCCATAAAACTATTCAATATACGGCTACGTTTACATATATTATTGGGAAAGTCACGTGTCTAATTTACAAAAAATATATGATAGCCGATAAAAAGTGGGAAATGAAAGTAGATCAAGAGATGACACAGTATTTTCGTCTGATTAAAAAGGTAAGACACATCTAGACAAGACAATCGGGGCAATTTTGGCCGAATAATCTTTTTAAGAGCAATGTTTTTTTTTAAATGAATTCATGTATCTCATTGTTATTTAATTTTTATGTTTCAGCCTAGCAAGACAAAGCTTAATATGAAATATGATATCATTTATTTTATTGTATTTCAACCGATAATATTTGGCATTATTTTTAAATCATTTAAATCCCTCAATTTAAAAGTTGATTATATTTTCGGAGCAGTTACAAGAAAAAGGAAATTTAAAAATAGGATACCTTGGAAGATATACGCTATTATATCTACGAGGTATATATGGTAATTTTAAACGTTAATCTTGATTGATTTAGACTGCCCGTTCTCATAACACCACAATAGAAATCCACTATAAAAAGTTATCTCCTTTTTAAAATGACTTCCTACATGTAAAATATTTCCAGTGGGCAAAACAAAAAAAGAAAAAATAAAGCCGCTAATTGGACGATTATTTCTTTCTCGCAACGACCAGCGAGTAGACCAGTATGGACATTTGTACTCTCATTCTTTTCAGGAACTACAAAAACCGGATAACAACGAATTGAACTTGAAAAAGCAATATGTAAGAACATTACTGACATCATGTGGGTAAGATTGGACGAAGACATCAACTGCAAAAAGTACAAACTACAAAAGTTTAAACCGAAGGCAATAACAATGTCAATATTGCTCTGCAGTGACTCGTACAATGCAAGAAATCCCTGACGGGACATAATCTGATTATCATTCTGCAGAAAGATATTTTTCGGAAAAACGGTATCTTTTTCAGAAGAAGATTATATAGAAGTCTGGAGGACAAAACAAAACACAACGTTTAAAATGCACGCATTAAAATAAACCGAACTTTGGCAAAAATTTATTAAACAATTCCTAGTGGGCCATGCAGTTTATGGAATCTGAAAAACCTAATCTGCTTTTCAAGGAAAACAATGTGACACAAATAGATAAACTGACGAGCATAGTAAAAAAAAAAACTCGAGGGAATAGTTATAAAAGTTGAGAACAATAAAAAATAAGAACAGCGAAAGAGGAAAAAAACAAAAAAAACGGTGAAGCAAAATTAAAGTCTAATCAAACAAAGCGGAATAAAGTATACAAAAATAAAAAAGCCGCCCTGACACAAAGGCTGTATGATTAGTAGTGCTTTTTATTTGAAGATGAGCGTACTAATAATGAAGATGTCGACTGGATCTTAAGTGTTGTCAAACACAGCGAAATCAAACAGCAGATATCAGATCAAGTGATAACAACTAGGATAATTAAACAACAGTCGAATGCGTTTAAGAATGATGAAATCATGATATGACTAACCCCCCAGTTTCATCCATAAATAACTAACATTACTACATATCATTATATTAGTTGTTTCACATTACTAAGTAGAAGATAAGAGATAATACGAATAAAAGTTATGCAGCTCTTATACGCAAAACGATTCCACAACAACAATCCTCTGTCTCACTACAACCTACATGATCCTAACTTTCCTCCAAATTCGGGAAATACAGTCGCTACGAGTAGAAAAAATGCTACATACTCTATTCTGGATAAGAATCATTCTGCAAATGATTAACTGTATATATTTGACCTGAACATAAAATTGTGTGTGAGCTTTCTTGAACGACTGGGCGTTTTAAATTGCTTTTTAGAACATATATTCATGTATGTTAACTTGTCCAAAAAGCACTCTTTAGAAATGGATGTAGGTAAATGCTATTATGATGAGTACTTACGTATCAATTTACAGTAGTATTGGACATATTAATAGGTTCAAATTTTTTTTTGTTTTTTCCGACCGAAGTAAATTCAAATATATATGTCAAGAAGCATGTCAATAATGTAACATCTCGATCGACTGTATTTTTTGTAATACAACATAATTACTCGAATATAACATATTAAACATGTTTAAAGTAAAGTATGTAATACTTTATTTTCCGCTGTTTATTCTCCATTTGAAAAAATGCAAAGTGCGTAATTTTTCCTGTTTATTATTTCTGTGAAAAAAAATCTGACGAAAGAACCTTACACTTCTGAAATTGAAATTTCAACAGCATTGCACCATATTAGATCATCCTAATTTAGTTGATATAACAGCAGTACAACATCATGGCATTTCCGTAGTTATTACGGTCCTCTCTGTTCTATATATCCTTAAAAGTTTAAATGCCTTACACATCTCACACTGACTATTTCTGATTTTAAACTTGGGAGTTTTATGGACACTTTAATTCCCAAATCATACAGATCCATCCGATTAGAAATGATCTACCTTATATGAATTTAAGTATTTTAAAAGTAAATTACTCAAAAAATGTGTAACATAAATTATCGTGCGCAAACATCTAACAAATAATGGTTAGCACACGCGGAAGTAGAAGTGGCAAATATTAAACATTTATAGACATCAATACAAGAGTATGCCTGCTTGCTGTCCCATTGTGAGATTAATTCAGTCTACTAAAGTTGAGGATATTTTTGTATTTTAGACTAACTTAACTCATTCGGTTTTACTGTACGTGTTATTAACCGAGTTTTGTTTAGAAAAAATTCTGACTAGAAAAATATCGGAGAAAAAATCCCAGAAATTAAATCCCGAGAAACCTACGATATGATTATTGTAATTTTTCTTTATTTCGTTTAAAAAATATTCTAAGGTGTTATATATATATATATATATATATATATATATATATATATATAAATATATATATACATATATATATATATATATATATATTTGTATATATATGTGTATGTGTGTGTGTGTCTGTGTCTCTGTGTATTTCATCTTCGATAACATATTTACATTTATTTAATAATTAAATTTAATGTAATATTTGATTTAAACATTTTCAATTGTAGACTGCCTATTCCGCCTTGACATAGTACAACATAGATTTCGTGTCTTAGTTGGGGATGCCCTTTTCACTTCCCTGCAACTTCTCCCTCACAGAAGAGACGTTGGGAGCATGTCTTTTTTATCGTTATTTACATGGCAAGTGCTCGTCTGAGCTCCAACCACGTGTCCCCCCTCACCAATCTTTCACGAAAAAACACTCAACTAGCTGAAACTACTGTGAATAATTTTCCTCAGTCGTTATCAGTGCCTAAATCCAAACGTAGATTCCATGAAGAAAGCTCCTTTCTTAGAAGTGCATGCATGTAGAACTCTCTTCCGTTTGCCTGTTTCTACCTGACTACAACGTGGATGTCTTCAAGTCTAACATAAAAAAAAAAAAATTCCTGATGAATCGCCCCCTTAAGTAAACCACTTTATCAAATCTCCATTACCAAGTATTAACGCGATATTATCCCAGTGATTACTGTACACGCAATAACCCTTATTCCCGAGTGGATTCCGGGCCTTGATTAGTGGTGACTACCATGTAAAAAATGTCTAAATGGCAAGCTTCATATAATATGTGTCTGTTTTACTTGCACTTTGTGCTTGTAAATATGTCGGGCATCTATATACGTTCAGAGTTTATAAAATCTTAAATAAGTTTAATTATATTTTAAATAATATATTTTATTTAATCTAGACTGGAAAAATGTCACTCATACACAACAATCGTCTATGTTTTCATTCTATCCCAGACTCTTGTGGACATACCTTTAATTATATCGCTATGTTATTATTCGGTCAATAGCAAAAAGAAAAATAAATGATTATCAACTATTTAGTTTCACACTGAATAAAAGAAAACAGTTTATTAATTGCAATAGAAACAAGTTTATATGCAGTTGGGCTTTACAAGCTGGAGAAATTCCATTAGCACAGATATACCTGATTAAATGTTTTTAAAGCATTGTTTATTAACATTGCCACGTTAGAGATTCACAAACCGGTGTATCCCCCTCTCCCCTTTTATTCACAATAATGCTCTAAAATGAAATAAAAAAATTAAATAGGATTAATGAGGAAGTGATGAAGTACAAAAACAATATACGGTTAGCAACACATTGTGTGTAATATACACTTAAGGCAAGCATGAATAAACGTTAAGAGCGTCCTTATATTTTTTACGTGTTGGTATTAGTAAACTATCAAAATTAATCTACTAAAATTTCTTAAGAGAAAATAAAACCTTCTAGAGTAAACTGTATGATGGAAATCGTGTAATTAACAGTCATTCTTCAAATCTCCATTTGCTCCATTATGTGCGTTATGTCAATTTCAATTTCTTAACAGCGAATTCAATGCGCTCATGCATCGTGTACATTATCCACATTAATATTAGCTTTGCACGAACAATCAGACATAAATCTACTTATGGAACCGTCTTCTATCGACTATTGTCTGACACACATTGATACAATTATTGTTAATGCATCCCTGTGTTACAAATAGAATAAGAAATATTCGTAACAGTTGTTCAAAACAATTGCCATTAAGACGTGAACATAGATACACACTATAATTTCCAGTAGTATTTTTGTCCGATATCTCTTATCAATATACATATTAATATATTTTAAAAGTAACAATTGTTAAATTTCTGTGCGTATACACACACATATATATACATACCTACACATACACACACGTATATATATATATATATATATATATATATATATATATATATATATATATAGCAAACATGGTAATAAGAAAGAATCTAAGAAAAATGCTTAATACTATTTACGAACAAATATTTTTTTACACTTTTATACGCTTAGTTAAACATGTTTCGGTTATCGAACTGTATCAACGGTCCAGTAACTTCATGAGACTTTACAGAAAAAAATATATTAATTGTTTTTCTTCTGTAATGTCTGAAGAAGTTACTGATTACGTAATACTATTTGGTAACCGAAACATATGTAACTAAGCAGATTAAACGGTAATACATATATATATATATATATATATATTAATATATAATAGGACATCAAGAGTATGAAATGAATACACAAAACTATATATTGGTAGATATAGAATGGATCATTTATTGAATAATGGAATACAGGAAAAATTTGGGGGATAGAAGGCACTTTTAATGCCAGGACATTTCGAAGCCTATTCCTTCTCATTAGAAGAGTAGAGAAGGTGCTAGGCAGCACGGGGGAGATTATTATTACCCCCGTCATTACTACCATAAACGCTTCCATTATCTCCATTTTCACTGTTATTTACAGTAATTTTGAATTTAATTTTATAACAAATATTAGTAACATTATATTTAATGTTTAATTTTGCCTTTATTTTATTTTTATTTATTTAATTTTATTTTTCTTAATATTCAATTTTACATCTAATTTATTTTCAGCTTTATTATTACTACTATTATTATAATTGTTATTACTATTATCTTCCTTACTATTATAATTCCCCTCTATTATTTGGTATATTTTAGCACTCTCATAAGTAGCTATGGTTTCCTTACTAACCATACTAATTGTCACCCTAATCTCCGGCCGCCCCCTTATGATCATTCTCCTTATATCATAACAGTAGAAACTTATAAACATATTGCCGCATATCAACTTTCAGTTTTACAACCTTACATATCTCACCTCAAATTAATCAAAATTACCCACTCCATAGAAAATAGACACCACACAAACCGTTAAAATAAATGACCACACAGCAACAATACACCCCCTATTTTACCATAATACGTATACCCCTTAATCTAAATACTATGCTAAAGACCATATATAATCTTATATATCATACTATATATAATAAGCTTCTCCTTATTTATTTAAAATTCAATAAAGCTTCCCCTAACATTCTATAATTCCTCTTAATCGTTTTCATTTTTAATGAGCTTACGCTAAACGCCGCATCTCCCCCCCCCATGCTACCTAGCCCCTTCTCTACTCCTCTGGTGAGAAGGAGTAAGCTTCGAAATGCCCTGGCATAAAAAGTGCCTTCTATCCCCCAAATTTTGCATGTATTCCATTATTCAAGTAATGATCCATTCTATATCTACCGATATATAGTTTGTGTTTTCATTTCATACTCTTGTTGTCCTATTGTATAAGCTCCAAAAATTATTGTTGAGCTTGGCATTATCCAGATAAGTCTGCTTCTGTGGAATTGATCTTTCTCTTTTCCTTTTACATTAAGCTATATTAATGTATATATATATATATATATATATATATATATATATATATATATATATATATATATATATATATATATACGGATACATCATAAAAACATTCAATGGAGGTCAGGTGCGAACGAACACCGCATGATTTTATTATACCATAATTCTTATAAATGAAACATAATTATCAAAGTATACTTACGGAGATAGATATGAAACGTCTTGATTAAAGCTTGTGTCACGTTCAATTCTATGGAGGCCAGGTGCGAACGCAGACCCCACATATTTATTATACTATCCCTATTAAAGTTAAAACATACTTATCGACGTATTATTATGTACATCTCTATCAAAAACACTTGTAAACGTTTTTTTTTTCTTTTAATTTTTTTTTTCATACTTTGTTGACCAGCTGCGAACGCAGACCCCACAATTTTAATGAACAACCGTTCTGCCAGATCAGACATACCTATTCCTGTGTCTCGATACATCTTCTATCATTATAGGGAATCAGTTTTCTTTTAAATAGTCGACCATATAGGAGCCTATTCGTGACGAGACACACACACAAACATTCAGCATTATATATATATCATATATATATATATATATATATATATATATATATATATACATGTCTATGTATTAATGTCTGCGTGTTTTTTATGGAAAAACAAAAAAAGAAAAACAACAAACTGCAGATCGTGTATACGTCTGAAATATATTTGTGATAAATTTCACACAAGTAAAATAGTGGTTTATTTTCTCTAATAGTACGCTGTATATATGTATATCATATTAAAAGTGTTTCTGAAATATGCCTGTATATAAAATTGAGATCTCTATTTATAATATCAATTACATTTCTGAAATATTGTAATCCCTGGTGGCATTAGATTGGGTTTGCGTTTGTAAATGTTTTTGTGTTTTAATTGTGTTTATCTAGCTTGGTGTGCTTTGGACTTTTGAATTATTATATTGTTAAGTGTTGTGCACATTAGTGTATATCTGGCATGCCTGCGAAACAGACAATTTATTAGAGTATTATCTGGTATATATTATATTTGCTTGTTGATACTGAGCACTATTTGTGTTTTTCTTCTCTTTGTATTGAAAGAGGGTATTGAAAGAATTTCCAATTTCTTGTTGTATTTGAATTCTTCGTCCGGATATTCTTGCAAATGTTACTGTAGGATCAATTATTTTAAATAAATCAATTATTACTTTCCCTTAGTATTTCACATATATATATAAATATATATACATATACATATATATATATATATATATATATATATGTGGGTGTGTGGGTGTGTGTCACTGTCCGATCCTAAAATACGCTTAAATATTATATTTTGATTAATGCAGATTTCTCATCCGTAGTTATTATATAGTGTAACAATATATAGTGACGATATGAAAACTTACAATTATGACTTGAAACCAAAGGTTTTAGCTAAAGATTGTCTTGTTTCTTTGATGTATGAGCCGGATATATGGAAAAATATTAGCTGTAAGACGAACATAATAACATGCATCATTGATATAACTTTTCCCTTGTTCGTAACGATATCCTTACATTAAAAAAGAACAAATTCATACTTTTGCACTAATTGTCCTCGGCTAAATCTCAAATATAAGGATTTGCATGGATTCCAATACCCTATATATCAAATTTCAGGTTTGTAAACAAAGAAATGACAGAGGAGATTGGTAAGTAATTTTTAACACACAAACACACACAACCACACCCACACCCACACCCACACTTAAACACACCCACACTTACACACCCCCACACACTCCCACACCCATATATGTATATATGTATATATATATATATATATATATATATATATATATACGCATGCATAAGGATATGTAGAAATTTTTTGTGTAAATTATACCCGTTTTACACAAATATTACGCATGTATAAATTATGTTGAATATCTGCATAATTATACTAATAGTAAACTTTAGACGATCATCCCACAAGAAGATCGGAAATCTAATTGGGGCATAATTTAAGTTTAATGTTTAATAGAATATTCAAATTAGCGATTTTTTTTTCAGATAAAGGCAATTCCACAAGAAATATATAGAAAAGTTGTATTTTCTTTTTAAATTAAAAGAAAAAAAAGGTTTTAATACGAGGCGCGTGCAATACGTAATCCCCGACACACTTGCAGTTGCCTGATCTAGCTGAAATTTACATGCGCAATGATTTATATCGGGTTATGTGGCAAATTACAGCTCTGAACCAATTGTGCTTTCTGTTTCAGAGTTGTTTGAACTTAGTCAGGTGTAAAATGCAGCCTGTTAAATGTCGAGCAGTGATCTGGTTTTTGTATTTGAAAGGACGCCCACCACAGGATACCTTTGATAAAATAAAAGAAACTTATGGTGATAATGGCCCATCATATGTCCTTGTAAAACGCTGGCATCGTGAATTCAAACATCGCTGAAAGTCTGTGAAAACAGCTTCCAGACCTGGTCGCCCCCTTCTGCCATTGATGAGGCATCTGTCCGTCAAGTTGAGGCTGCCATTTTGGAAAATCGGCGCAGGACTATTCCAAAATAATCCAAGATGTCAAGATTAGTACAGGGTCTGGAGAAACTATCATTTATGACCATTTGCATATGCATAAGTCGTCTGCCACATGGATTCCCAGGTTACTCAACCGATTTCAGAAGCGAGAATGCGTCGAGTGCTCGATGATGAATTTAAAGATGTGCCAAAAAGATGGGTCAAAGTTTCTCAAAGGACTGATTAGACAGGATGAAACCTGGGTCCATCACTATGATCTAGAAACCAAATCCCATTCAATGCAGTGGAAGCACTTGGACTCACCACCTCCGCTGGCAAGATCATACTCACAGTCTTCTGGGACCAGGAAGGCAGATTTCCTAGCAAAGGGTGCCACACTTACAGGAGCCGATTATGCTTCATTTTTTATGGAAATAAAGGAAAGCTATCAAAATCAAGAGGCGGAGCAAGATCAGCAAATGTACCTTCCTCCTGCAGGACAACGCTCCGGTCCACAACTTGTATGTCGCCATATAAGAAGCACGGGCGCGTGGTTATGAAATCCTCCGTACTCTCATGACCTTGCACCGTTTGACTTTCACCTCTTTCCAGCCATGACGTTTTTTTAAAGGAAAGCGTTTCCCAGATGAGGAAGCCTTGATTTCTGAAGTCACGTCGTGGTTGGAGGACAAAACTCTGGTGTTCTACAAATACGGTCTCCAGCGCTGCATAAAACGATGGGAGAAATGCATAACTCTTGGTTGTTCCTGTGCAGCAAAAGACTAATAACTGTACCAAGTTTCGTTGCTCTACTGCTATGGGAAGTTGGCGAGGGGCATTGCTTATTGCACACCCCTCGTATGATTATCAATACACAAATAACCAAATTTATTTCCGTATATATATATATATATATATATATATATATATATATATATATATATACATACATACATACATATATATAGAGAATATATATATATATATATATATATATTCTATCCATCAATCTATCGACTATTACGTTACACTTGACGATAATCATATTGTAGTAAGTATGAATACAGACAAGCAAGATAGAATTTCGCAGGCGTGAATTTCTAGGGAAGCAGCTTTGATGCTTAGAAACATGTATTTGTTTAGGCAACGAAAAAGAGTAGGTGAAAGGATTCCTAGTGTTTTTTTTTTGCTAAGTGATTGTTTTTTTCCAACAGGTTAGCGAGGGGGATACCACAGATTGGAGCCTAATCGAACGCTTGCTATGAAAATAGCGTTATAGCAATGACCGACCCTCAACGTCTTTTCTGTGGGAAATAGGCTGTAGAATGAAAAAAAGGGCATCGTCTACTAGATTACGGAGTCTGTTATGAATTCCGTCAATGCAATATACGTTGCTTCGAGCAGCTCCTGCACAGGTGTGGCAACAGTATTAATCCGAGAATGTATTTGCTCTTATACAGGTAGTGAATAGTTTCATCAGTTACATATGTATTGGAGCAATAGAATGCCCCAAAAAATTTTTAGTGACTTTCGCTACGTATCTGATGTATATGCACCTTTTTACATCAGGGGTTTAGGCCAGACTAAGGAGTTTATTTAAACTTCAAGCGTGCTCAATGTGAGAGCTATTTATTTCAATGTGGCTAAAGTAGTAGGGATGGAAAAGTAGAGGTTTAAGTTTAAATGCATTCAAATTAACAAACTTTCTTTTTTACATTGCCTCACGTGCTCAAAATCAGAATCAAAGATCTTGGCCGTTTCTCGTCTTAGATAGGTTTCGAGGATAGAAATGTCAACTGCATAAATACCTACAAATGGGCTACGAATGTTATATGATAGATCATTGATGAAGATCAAGCAGAAATTTTGGACCAAGGCGCCTCATGAGGGACGTCGGCATTAATACGGTGAGCGTCTGATTTCTCCCCATCACTTAGTAATATTATAATAAACAAATTCTATATTAGTAATGCCACTATAATGTTATGACATATATATATATATATATATATATATATATATATATATATATATATATATATATATATATATATATATAACAATGATTTAATATAGTGTTAATTACGAGTGCAATCTTAATATTCTAAAATGCCTAGCGTAGTAAATTTTATATTTTAAATATGTATATATGCATATACAATATCGTCCGCACACCACACGCCTTATTAGCCAGAACCTGACCGTCAGAAACGCCCCCCACACATACACCCCCATACAAGCACACCCACCCGCACACACACACACACACACACACACACACACACACACACACATATATATATATATATATATATATATATATATATATATATATATATATATACCTACACATACATTTTTCATAACGCAATATGCCTAAGGATGATGGAAGTAATCCTATCAGAAGCGCTCGCCAAAGATAGATCCAACCTAAACAATTTTAGAAAACAATGCAAAAAATATTCGGATATTGGCAACGATAAAAAAGAAAATAGTTAAACAGAATATTTCAGTGCTTTTAAATAACACTTATGTCAATGATAATATACTGTCTGATTATACCTAATATATATAAATTGTCTGCCTCTGTCAGTGTCTTTATATGGATATTTCCTTTCAAACTACAGTAATCGGTCAGAAATTTGGCAATCAAGTGGTCTAAGTTCAACGATTTGACCTTTGAAACCTTTACCAAACTCCTCCGCCAATTTAGGTTCTAAAAACTTGAAATTTTAAATGTAAGCTACTTCTACATGGATCAAACCTTATCATTTCAAATGAACCCCAAACCATACATTTAAGGGTCAAAATTAGAGCCAATTTAAAAAAAAATTACCTCTGTGGTCTGTACCAAATTGCTCAGCCAATTTTTGTTCTAAATATGTTATATTGTACAGAAAGTGTAGTCAGATATGGGGCAAGCTTTATACATTGTTTTTGGCCGAAAACTAGACATCCAAAGAGTCAAAATTCAGAATAGTTCACCATTACGTTCTTTAGAAAACTATTAAGCGAAATTTGAGTCTAAACATTGACAATTTAACAGAAAGATTATTAAGACCTGCACAAATCTCTGTAATGAACATTCAAGCGAAAATTTAACTGCCAATATGTCAAAATTGAAAGACTCAACCTTTGCAAACTCTATGAAACGTTTGCGGCAATTTTGGGTTTAAACACTTGAGATTTTAATGTAGGTTAACTTGATGTGAGTCAAACTTCATATGTATCTATAATATATATATGTATATATATATATATATATATATATATATATATATATATATATGCACATAAAGATATGAACAGTTCATAATAACCGAGCAAAGCCGGGCTGAAAATTTTATGGATTGTTTTTATTAGTATGTCGAATTCAGTTAAACATAAAGAAATTCATATGCATGGAAATGATACTTTTCTTTAAAGCAAAACGCAATCGAATGGAGGTCAGTTTCGCACTTATCGAAGAGAGTGAAGCATATTTTAACATAATGGGACACGTTATGTGTCATTTGTATTTAAACATCAGGGAACTTAGCAAATGGCTTTGGCGTCATTGTGGACATCCACAAAATCGATACATCATTGTGTTGTTCAGTTCTAAGACAGAAAACAAACACAAATGTCCAATGGTCAATTTGGTTTGTACAGTAACTTAATTTATAAGCAGAAAATAAATTCCTTGAATCTCTAAGAACCTTTTCCATTATTAATGTTGACATAAACATTTGGCCAAAGACTATCTCATCGACAGCTATTCTAACATTCGGTTAGAAGCGTTTATGAAGAAAGTAGTTGCAGGTAAAAATTAAGTTTTATATAATAATAATAATAATAATAATAATAATAATAATAATAATAATAATAATAATAATGATAATAATAATAATAATAATGATAATAATAATAATAATAATAATAATAATAATAATAATAATAATAATAATAATAATAATAAGAAGAAGAACGATAATAATAATAATAAAACGCTTCTTGTCATGATGCGCTGGGCTGAATTTAGAGCCCGCTTAAAGGCATTTTTTAAATATCTATACATTTTTCTTACTCCTAGTATTCTCGTGTTCCTTTGTCACAAAATACGGCATACCTTGATTCTTTGATAGAATCGGGTGCATGAGACGATTAATTGCCACTTACAATCATTTTTCTTGGTAGGGCAAGATTGACCACTTAGTGAACGTAAAACTCAGATTTCTGGCAAGTAAGGGAAGTCGAATTTAAACTGTTTTAGAATGAAATCATAAATCATGACATCAAATTAATATTACCAGAAATTGGGTAAGACACTCATATTGCGGAATATGGATTGTTTTCAGAACGTAAATTTAACACCATAAAATTAAAGTGACTGCTGATTAATAAGTCAATGGGCGAGAATGAAGTAAAATCTGGCTAGACCGTTAGGAAACAAGGGACGAGGTTGGGGATAATAACACTAGAAACCGTTGGCAAAATGCTAAAACAAAAACAGTAATTATAATAAATGAAGAGAAACGTGATTGAACAACGTGGGAAATACTAAAATCATAAATTAATCTGGATTACGGATCTAAAAGAAGAACATTTTTCGAAACAACATAGTAAACGGTTTAATATAAAACAAGAATTAAATGTATGCGAAATCGTTGATTTTACCAACTTAACATATCATACAAGAGGTCGATCGATAAAAATCAAATACAAAATACCTCTTTGCGAAGTAAAAGTAACTTAAATAAACTGATCATAATATGAATTATTCCAGATGAAATCATACAGTTCTTAAAAACTGGTAAAACACATATGTGACAATGGAATAACATTTAATATTCGGACCATATGAGAGAAGTCATCAATGAAAACAACGAAAATCAAGGAATATTTTGAGTGTTAAACAAAAATCTACATAACCTTTTAGATATGGATTAAGAAGGTTTGAAGAGAACTGAAGTCTTGCTGGTTTTAGTTCAATTTCAGTTTAAAAACAAAATGTAAACAGATGTCGCAATATCAATGTATCAATGGTAAAAATCCGTTGAGACTATTGTAATTAATTTACAGGTATATTACAGAGAACTTTATAGAATAAAACTCAATATAGATTGCAAATTTATTACCATGAAATGATAAATAGAATGGAAGGACGAGTTTTACAGAAATTACAAGAACTACATATATATATATATATATATATATATATATATATATATATATGTATATATATATATAACATGTCTCTATTCTTGAGAAATTCATTGCGAAAATGCCTGCGAAAACACGTAGCAATTATAAATAAATATATGAATATTAATTAACATACTAGAAATACAATTATTTGTTTAAAACTAACTAAACAAAATTAATTCCAAGTAAAAACAACAACTCTCGTTATTTCTCCATGGAGAAACCTGCAATGTTTAACTAATTATGCAGCGAAATAACTTAAATGGTCCGACCTAATAATGTCTGTTTTGCATTCACTGTATATTTGAACATTCCATTGAATTAACATCCGTCATAAAAGCGATAACCAAAACTTAAGAATTGTAAAAACAATTATATCTACTTAGGTTTCTGTCAATTTGTGTGATGCTATTTTATAATATCTGTTATGCTACTTAACATTCATTTTCTTGGACTTTTCATCAAGAACAAACGATATATCACAAGGATACGCTAAAACCACAGTGAACTGTTTTCGTACCTGACGCAATAGACGCTGTCCGACTCCCTTTTTTTCTGTAGGATGTTTGATATAGAGCCGGCAATGGTTGAATAAAAATAAATCATAAAAAAATAGTTTACAAATAGTTTATTACAATGATTTGTGTTATTTAAATACATTGTCGGCTTGTAATATATAAGTCCAATTTTCACAGCCTTACGCATTACATCTGGCTGTATTTTGAAAAGAAAGCGGCTTCCAAACTGTCTATTATTACTACTTTATGAGTATAAACATGAACACATTCACTAAAAATAAACGCATGTGTCTTGTTGGCAGGTTTATTTCGTGAGATTATTCATTCATAAAATGTTTCTTTCAATAACTTGATTGTATCGCGCGGTGGCTCTCATGTGAATCCATTCTGTGTGAACTAAACGATGCATTGACAAATCATACTTAACTCCAATTATGCATAATTGAGAAATCTCCAACTAATTAAAACAAAATGTTGGAAATTTTAATTCTATTACTTTAAACCCCTCTGTATAAGACTAGCCAAACAAGACACAATCGATTGTAAATTAGTCTCTCATTACTCAAGTCAGTTGATTTTGTTCTGACAGAGCTACGTGTTTCACTGCGTGTTTGAATTTCATTTCACACTGGTTTTACATGAAATTGCGCTAACCGCAACTCATCTATCTCTCAGTGAATAACATAACGACAACCCTATTTTTGTGGCACATTTATAAGGATACTGACCTTAACATAATGTGGAGCTTTTAAGGCAGACGGATTACAGATAAAATACGGATAAAATTTGGGTTCACATGTATGAGCATTTTCTTCCATTCAAAATCCACCAACATTTTAAAACAATATAAATGAAAATACGGTAACAAACAATTAAAAATGATGAAAGGAAACGTGTCACACAAATAAAAATAAACTGCCTCAATCTTTGAACCTCTCTATCAAAAAGGTAAGGTCATATGTACTTGCAAATTACCTATGTATCCTACAAGGACATGTATTCATCGTCACTTTATAAACGCATGTAATTTTTTTATTCTAACAATATATATATATATATACACATATATATATATATACACACACACACACACACATATATATATATATATATATATATATATATATATATATATATATCCTGTACACTGAAAAACATAATACGCACTCTAAGTTTATATCTTTCTGACTTAATTATAGGTTATGATATGCTTTAAAATTAAGCTATAAACATTTTAGCCATAAATATTATAGATAAAAACATTTGTAAGGTTTAATATCCAGAAATAATTCTGTTAAGCATCTTAATATCAGCAACCATGATTTCCTTATTTTTGAGTGTTGCACAGAAGAAGCTAATAATAGCATTATTAGTTTCTCAAATGCATAAAGTTTCACAAACGCAACGATAACATCAAGCTATTTCAGAGTTTAACATTCAATAAAATTTGTTCCGGTCAGATTTTATAATAGAGATTCATGAGCCGTTACATAAAATTAATTATTGAGATCACACTAAAGCACATCACAAATCAAAGCGTCATTTATATCTAAAAAAAAACAACTAAAAATACTGAATAGTTCTGTAAGATGTTCCACCGTCTTGGCGAAATACATTCCGACGTTTTCCAAGGTAAAATACTACCAGCTAATTTGTTATGCTCGACCGTCTCTAGTTTCCGTTATAGTAAACGAACTTTTTTTATGGTTCAACTACTGTTTGCAGTTAATACTAAGAAAAATTAATGCCGACAAAAATAAGCTTCCAATGACTTACCTTCTTCGGGCCCGTAGCAGAAATTATCTAACGCGTTCCATATTGGATCTTGTGAAAATGCGGTAGTATTCTCAGTGGACGTATTATCTTTTATGACTTGAGTAAGCAACTGTTTCATATGCTGTTAATTTTCATATTGCTTGGCTTCTAGTCTCAGTAGTCGTTTTTGTTCCTGATGTTGTTGTTGGCTTTTATCTGAACAATTCTGACGTTCACGTAATTGCCGTTGTCTAATATGTGAGCGTTTCCGATGCAAAATTACAGATTTAATAATTGTTTTAATGTACTTTGAAAGGAGTTCTATTTTGCATGATAGGAAAAATACTGAATTTACAGAAATATAAAAAAAAACGTATTCATATCAACCAAGTATTTGTATTTTTAGAACAACTGCTGAAAAAAGAGCAGTATTTCGTTTCCTTTAATAACTTTGCAAACGAAAGTTAGACATTCAGTTTTAAATGATTGGAAAACTACTTTTTTTCAAAAAGATTGTCTCCTTCATAGACGGGAAAGAGATATGTCGGCAGAGATACTCGATATTGTTTCAAAGTAAATGTATTTCCCACAGAGTAGAAAAAAAAATTGCCTGTGTGGAAAAAATGCCTAAAACCCTTAATGCCTAAAAATAAAATTGCCTTAGTAAAGAAGGGGTTCCCCTCTATTAACAAAGGACAATTAATTTGAGTGCAGCATATCTGCAGACACCACACTTCAGTGACCAGTCACGTGCAAGAAGCAGATATCGACTGATACCTATAGGTGTATTCTTCTGGCATTTATTGAGATTGGAATAGTCTATTAGTAGGTAACATCGGTTGGTTCCGCTACATAGAGAATTTAAACTAGTGCTGACACTTCGTAGGTGCCGCTATTTCTCTTTAACCTCTTTCCCACGAAAGAAACATTGCGAGACTGTTTCCACTTTATCGTTATTTCCATGTCAAATGTTCGTCTGGTCTCTAATCCATGATCGCCCATTGTAGAGAACACTGAACAAGTTACAAACACATCATACATTTCTCCTAACTTTCTATACGTACGTAAGTTTTACTACAGATGCCTAGGAGGGAAATCTTATTCCTAAAATCGCATGCGTCTTAAACGCATTTCCGGTTTACTGGTTCCCATATTACTGCTGTATGATATACTTCTCACAAATTGTCACCATTACTGATTACTAACCTACCCCATTATGTTTATTATACCTTATCCTCGAGCGACATTCGGTCCTTGATAAGTGGTGACTTCATTTTTGTAATAAATAAATAAGTATATGAATAAGATATTACAACTGTCATGAACCGATATGGGAGAAATTTAGTTTTTAGATGTTCTATAGAGAAAAAAGATGTAAAGCTTTATTTATTTAATTATTTCAAACATATTTTTGTAGAATTGATTACAAAGTTATACTTGCTAAGTAGCTACATCTTTTATATATTTCATAGAATAAAAATCAAAATGGTGGTATCGTTAGTCGAAAACCAGACTTTTTTAAAGAAAAAAAAACTAAGCAATGGTAACTTAATAATAACCGTGCGTCTTCTGTACGCAGAATTTCGCTCAGAATTAAATAACATTTTTGGTTCAGCAGAGAACAGTAACATCAATACTATCACATGAATTTTATAACTATTTTCGTAATAAATTTTATATAATGACAAATTAATTAGTCAGATAGCTGACTCGAATTTTAGTTTAAAACTATATGGATATTTCAGATGTTATATTCGTGGCGACACTTAATTTAATTTGGATGCTAAAATCAGCATGACCAGAGAAATCATTTTATTATTTCCCCAAAGAAAATTATAATAAATGTAAAAGCACTAAAATGAACGACGAGAAACTCGAATCATACAAACACAATAGCAATGAATTCGTTTGCATTCAACGACTGTTCGATAGCAATTGATTATATTTGGGAGAAAATTGTTATCAGCGTGTTTTGTCTATTTCAGATCCTGATCAAAGCGTTTGTATTTTATTCAAAGAAATTAAATTTTAATTAACATCAAATCAGTTTTTTTATAAAGTAACACAAAACATAATGTATTTCTGTCAGTATCATAAACAAACACACATTTACACACACAAATATATATATGCATATATATTTATGTACATATATATATATAGTATATCGAGCAAACTACACCCACCTCTTATATATATATATATATATATATATATATATATATATATATATATATATATATATATATATATAAAGTCGAAGTAATGCGAAGCAAATATGTCAACATTGATACAACCGAGAGAGGTTATTATAGAAAAAAAAACCCTGATCATTGTGAAATGAATAAAATGTGATATTAATTTCAATAAAATGCCTATCGATGTACACCTATGCGTAGCTTTCTCCTTCTCTCTTTGTCTCCCTCTATGTCTTTCTGTCTATCTTTCTCTCTTTCTATTTCTTTCTTATTATATATATACATACATACATAAATATATATATATATATATAGAGAGAGAGAGAGAGAGAGAAACGTGGAGAGGGAGAGCCATATATTTAACAGCTGTCCTGCTTTAAATCTGCGAAACAGCTACATGGGAAGCAGCTGATGACTCTCGTTTCCTATTTGCAAAACTTTTGTAACGGTTTCCTCTTTTCATCCTTATGTAGTAAAATTCTGTTTTAAAATTGAAGAATTTGGGACATCGGTTTATAATAGTGCTAAGTATATTCCTATTTAACATCTTTGGTTAATGCCTTTTTTCATCCTTATATGAATGAATTTTCTTTTGTAATTATCAACTTTTTAGAAGTCGGATTATGTAGCTGCTAAGTCTGCGATAGGTTAAAGTATTTTATTTTTCCATCGGGGAATTTAAATTTACTTCTTTATTTTTATTTATGCATTTTTAAGCTTTATATATATATACATATATATATATATATATATATATATATATATATATATATATATATATATATATATATATATACAAGAAGATGCGAGCATGGAAGCTACTTTGGTTAAACTTAAACATGACTAAGAGAATGACAAGTTATTCTAATAAAAATATAATAAATTTATAACTTAAAATATTGCAGAATTAAGAATTGATTATATAATGCTTAATTGAATTTTAAAAAAACATCCTTAATGCTGCAATATTTTAAGTTATAACTATTCATATTTTTTTATTAGAATATATTTCTTTTTCTCTTTATATCAAAGATTAACCGAGGGCGATGAATTGGTTGCTGAAGCGACGGGGCTGCTATGGAAAACAATCGTAAAAAAACATCGCTCACCTCCTTACGTTTTTTTATGATTTAAACAGAAATAAAGTCATCATAAGTTTTGTTTACTGAAAGAAAAATTGAATTATTTTCCACAATAGAGCTGAGAACATGATCTATAATCTGTAATAAATTTTAGAAATTTGGTTGAGAAATATATGTGCGGTGAATTTACAAACAGTTCTAAATGACCAAAACTGCCACTTAATTATATATTCAAACACAACCGTGTTTGAATGATGTAAATATATATATATATATATATATATATATATATATATATATATATATGAACTAATATACATATATATATTAGTTCATATGTGTATGTATATATATATATATGTATATATATATATATATATAGGGGGAGGTTATATATGACACTAAAATAATGTAATAATAAGTACAAATATAAACATGTCTGTAGAGGTTTGAAAAAATTGTAAGAGTCGAATAACTGTGGCCAAGGTAATACCTAGAGGAGTTAGAATGATGCGTTTCCAGTGGCAGCCACAATGAACTGGTGATTTCTGAGGAATCTATATGTGCTCGATTTATAATGAGGAAACAAACAATGTATCTACTTTATAACAAACACGAGGGCAGTTGCACGGCAACCGATAATGGGAATCTATTTGTCGATAGCTTTATTTTTAAACTTAATGTATCGGAACTGAACAACGCCGATGTTACAAAATGATGTACACGTCCCTTGTGTGGAAATCCCTAGGATAGTTCCTGGTCTGTGCATGACTGCATGTGCCATATGCGGTAATAAAGAGAATAACATGTTCAATCATAAACGGATGAAACGACAAGGTGTCAGACTCTCTACTCCGGCATACAATGCGCAAGACTGTAAACGCTGTAAAACGGAACGATCCAACTTGGGAACTGACCATATGAGTCGATGCATGCGCGCTAGCAACCGGAGTGGCATAAGAAAGAGATGGAACGGCGGTGGATGATGCTTTTGGCTGCGATCTGAGAACGATACGCAGCATATTAATCTGGCTTTACTGGATGCCGTGTTGAAGCGAATCAACATATCGCTCCAATGGCAGACCAATGTGTTGCATCTTAAGATCGACTCTGCTTGTATGCAACGCAGGGTGTCAGAAATTCTCAACGGGAAAGCGCGAGTTCATACTAAGGCTACAAGTGAGATGCTCAGTAGAAGACGACTGCATACCCTCAAAGAATTAGTGAGGGAATATGAGCTCTCAGTAGACGTGGCATTCGTTGCCTCAATTAACAACTTGCCCGATCAATTGAAACGCGTACCACAACAATGGTTCAATGCCATGAAGGATGCAGAACCCGATCTACTGATCCGTGTAGTTCATGTAACTGAGCTGGACGCAGTCCCGATCATATCCATTCACAGGTACAGAGGGCACCCAAGAGTGCGACACACCACATATTTCGCCCGGAGAGTAAGCCCTGGAACAACACAAGCAGCAGTTAGATAGGCAATACGAACGGCGTAGAATGCCAATCTATAGATCCAGCGCCATTCACTGGTAGAAAGGAAAGCTGGAGGTGAACACTGATTGGCAGCGGTTGAAAATGGACGTCACACGCTGTAATGAAAAATAAAGACCTTTTAAGATATTAGATAGGTTTTATTTAACATAAAATTCAGTAGGTACAACAACCTGGTCGGTAACGAACGACTAAGCTGGGAAAAGGTGCCAAATTCATTCTATTTGTAAACATCTGGTGCGCATGCGCACTAGCGCTCTAAACTTACAACACTCTCCATCACATTTTATTTATATTTCGGGTTGCAGTTGATCTTCCTTCCCCCTTTTGTTGCTTCTGGAAGAAATTTGAAAACGCCCTTCTTCGAGTCAGACTGTTGCTGCTGCTCTTCTACTTCTAAACACTTTGTTTTGTCGACTGAAGAGAAAGATTCTCCATTTGATAAGGTATTATTCTTTGGGGTCTCCTGTTGATCAATCAACTCTGGTTCGCGGATGTTTGATGGAGTAGTAGAATCTGGTGATGTACCATGATCAGGGGAGACAGGAGATTCCAAGTTTGTAGAGGAGGGGTCAGTGACAGGAGTGGGGGCTAGGTCTTCTGTTGAGACTGTTGACTGACCGCCGTCAGCGAAAAGAATTCTGGCAAAATTGGGAGTTGCAGATATTATATCTACTTGTTCCACTAGGGGATCTGACTTGTGTTGGCGGACAAACTTCCTAAGGAGGGCCGGTCCTCCTTGTAGCCACTCGGGTAAGGTATATCCGGTGCCCGACCTTCTGGAAAAGTTAAACATTCTCTCGTGTGGGGTTGAGTTAGTTGCTGTACAAAGTAGCGATCGAATAGAGTGCAAAGCTATGTCGAGTACTTCATGCCAGTGACGTTCATCCAATTGCCTGGTTTTGAGTGCAAGTTTGATCGTTTTCCAAATTGTGCCATTTATTCTCTCGCATTGTCCATTGCCGATTGGGTGGTATGGAGTTGAGTGGGTAATCACAACTCCATGTTTCTAGAGAACCTCTTTTAGTTCACATGAAATAAACTGACTTCCTCGATCACTATGGATGGAATCTGGGCAACTAAAAAAGGTAAATAAATTCTGGAGACAATTTATAATAGTTTTTGTTGATATGTCCTGACATGGATAGACAAAAGGATAGCGTGAATATTCATCTACAATCACGAGTAGGTATTTGAGATTATTCGTAGGTGATTTCGGTCCCATGAAATCTATTGAAAGACGTTCAAAGGGGGATCGAAAATGGATTAATCGACCTGATGGAGGTTTGAAGAACCTTGGTTTTAGTTCAGCACATATTTGACATTCAGCGCAGGTGCGCTTAGCATCTTCCATGGAGAATGGTAGATTCTTCTGCCTCACAAAGTGATAGAGTCTCTCTACTCCAGGATGACAAAGTGCTGCGTGCAGGTCCTTTAGTGATAATGAGCGCGAAGCAGAGCATGATCGAGAAAGGGTATCTGCAGATTTATTAAGAGAACCTGGTCTATATAAACTATCTCATAAGAATAGTTTGAAAGTTCAAGTCTCCACCGAAGCAGCTTATTGTTTTTAACACGATTTGGTGTCTGCGTGTTGAACATAAATGATGCAGCCTGTTGGTCAGTAATAATGGTAAAGTGTCGACCGAGTAAGAGGTCACGCCATTTACGCACAGATTCTACAATGGCTGCCGATTCACGTTCCACTGCTGAATGTCGACGCTCTGACTGAGTTAGGGTTCTGGAAAAATATGCTACTGGACGTACATTCTGGGAAAGGTAGGCTGCTAATGCTGTCGCAGATGCATCAGTTTCTATCGTAAAAGGAACTTCATCCTCAATGGCTGCAACCGAAGCCTTGAAAATTTCATCTTTCATGGCTTGAAATTGATTTTTTTAGTTTCTCAGTGATAGGAAAGGACGTAATGTTTAATAAAGGTGAAATCCGATCTGAGAAATTCTCTATCCATGGTGAATAGAATGAGAAGAGACCTAGAGCCCGCCTGAGTGACTTACTGCAGTTCGGAATCGATAATTCGTTTAGTGGTGTAAGTCTGTCTGGATCAGGACTGATTGTTCCATTATCCAATAAGTGCCATAGAAACTTTAGTTTGGTTATACCATATTCACATTTTACAGGGTTTAGTTGCAAGTTAAGACGGTTGATAACCTTTCTAAAAGCTTCCATATTTTCGTTTAATTCTTTATTAGTTTTTCCTCCGATGACAATGTCATCAATGTAGGCAAATGTACCTTGGAGTTCATGTTCTTGAATCAGATTATGCATAATACGTTGAAACACAGCTACTGAGTTCGTTAGCCCAAAAGGTAACCTAGAAAACTCGTATAGTCCTCCGTCAGCTTCAAATGCTGTGTAAATTCTCTCGTCTCTACGTATAGGGCATTGATAATATGCAGACTTCAGGTCCAACTTATTGAAAATGTTGTACTGTGATAGTTGGCGTATGATATCCGAAATTTTGGGAAGCGGAAAAGCATCCAACAGTGTTAACCGATTTATAATTGCAGAATAGTCAACGACCATGCGACGCTTATGTCTTTCATTTCTAGTTACTAGTACTTGGGCTCTCCATGGAGAATTCGGTTTGATTATGATATCTTCTTTTAATAATTTTTGTATCTCATTCCGGATAAATTCGCAGTCCGATGCTGAGTAGTTTCTGCTTTTTGTTGCGATGGGTTTACAATTCTTTGCTAAATTAGCAAAAAGAGACGGTGGCTCGATTTTTATCTGAGTGACTTTACAAATCTGTAAAGATGGTATATTTCCGTTATAACGGAATTCCACCCGGTTATGCAATTGCATGAACTCTTGCCCTAGTATAATTGGAGCACACAAGTTGTGAAGGATAGATAGACGCATATTAGTGTAAATTGGTCCATTAACAGCGATGGACGCAACACAGTGTCCTAAGGTTTTGCTCGTGAGATTCAAGGAAGCCATGCTTACCGTATCATTAGAAGGTAATATACTAAGGCCGAGTGATCTCACGATGTTCATTCGTATAAAGTTATGAGTGCTTCCACTGTCTACCATAGCTTTCAAACAGGTACTATTAATTGTTGCATTTACTACAGAATATTGTGTGCATGGAGTGCATTGGGATGACGCAGTGAGGACAATATATGCAGAACTAGTCCTGGTATTATAAGTTGTTTGTATTATTTTAGATCGGCAGACTTTAGAGAAGTGGCCCCTCTTTCCACATTTAAGGCAGTCAGCATTCCGAGTTGTGCAAATATTTCGAGAATGATTTTCTCGTCCACAGAATTGGCATCTGGCGAAGTGAGTCGCCTGATTATTTTTGGAAACGGCAGCACATTCATTAGTTAGTTCTAAACTAGAGTTATTTTCAGATTCATCTGCATGAATAGATGCCTTTGCTACAATTGATGTGTCATAAGCTGCTGCATTATGTTGGGCCATTTCTAGACTTCGTGCAGTTGCTACGGCATGATCTAGGTTAATTTCAAAACTTTCAAGTAATCTCTGCCTAATAGTTGAGGAAGTGAGACCTGTGATAAATGCGTCACGTATCGCTAGCTCCGCATGTTGAGAGGCAGTAACATTTTCAAATTTACAATCCTTAGAAAGATTCTTTAGTTTTAGGAGAAACTGATCAATAGATTCACCTTGATTTTGTTTCCTAATGGCGAGAAGGTGACGAGCAAACACAGAATTTACCGGTTTTACATAGGTTGCTTGAAGGATGCTAATAGCCCTCTCGAATGTTGAACACTGAGATATAAGAGAATAGACTTTCGGTGAGATGAAATTAATCAGAATACTTACTTATTCGGAGGATTTTGAGAATGAGCGACTGTGAGAGAGTCGATGCAGTTGATGAGGGTACGATACCAATGATTCCATTCGTCAGCGGTTGTATCTGACGATCCTTCGAATTTACCAGGTCTCAGTATAGCATTCATTGTTGCTGTTAATTTTTAATTTTATGTTGAATAAATTGTAATGAAAAATGAAGACCTTTTAAGATATTAGAAAGGTGTTATTCAACATAAAATTAAGCAGGTACAACAACACGGTCGGTAACGAACGACTAAGCTGGGAAAAGGCGCCAATTTCGTTCTATTTGTAAACATCTGGTGCGCATGCGCACTAGCGCTCTAAACTCACAACACACACCACGATGCTTACCATTTTCTTACTATAACTGATTGTGGCTCGTCGTGGTTTTCAGCGTTGAGGCAATTATCACGGCACGAGTCGGCAACTATAATTCGCCAACTGGAAATTACCTTTTCTGAACGTTTCCCACGTCGTAAACAACGGGCAGATAATGGCACAGCTTTCTGCAAAAATGTATTCAAGACGTTTGCAGATGAATGGGGTGTAAACTTAAGATATCGCTATACATATGTCCAAGACAGGAACGGCATAGCAGAGCGATGCCATCGCACTGTGAAACGGATCGCAGCTAGAATGCACTACTAAATAGCAGAGACATATTTCTGGTAAAACGTGACTCCAAAAGACGACGAATAATGTTTGATCTCACCAGCCAATGGCATTTACAGGTACGATACTCGAGTGAAAGGAATCGAGCTTATGCCACCAGTAAGAGATTCCGAGCATAGTCCATACCGAATTTGGACTATGTGTGGAAGAAGGCACCAGAGAATCTGTATACTACGAGGTTTGGCCAGGTTCGGGTAACCGAGATAATCAGTCTACAATCAGTCTTGGTGGATGGAATGCCCCTATAATGAAGCATTCTCGCCCCCGATACTGGGTACTCAAGTCAAGAGATTCCGGCAGCTCAACTTCCTTGGAGAGCATGTCGAAAAGCCTGATATCTGATGACGAAACAGATTCAAAAGATGGACATGAGGCAATAGTAGAAGACGCGCGTGCTCTGAAGAGACCTCTAATTGCGAGGAAGCATTTGATAAAGAGGACTACCGCCGGTATGAAGTCCATGTGGTAATCAGTTTAAGGGAGGGGGCGGAACTGAACAACATTGAGGTCACAAAATAGTTTACACAAGAAAAACCGTCATTCGAACCCGGAATACGTTCAGTACAAGGAAAAGAGGAGAAGGGAAGAAAATATGCAAATCGTGGTAATATTGCAATTAAAAGTCTGTATATGAAGATGTTCTTTTGCGAGAGGGTCAGAATATAATCGTGATATTCTGACGACGACGACGACAACGACGACGAAGAGGGAGAGGTAGAAGTAAAAGAAAGAAGAAGGCTTGAGAAATCAAGAGAATCTTGCTTTACGCAATCGGTGTTATTTTTTGAGCGCTTCGTACGTGCGACGGATTCTTTTCCTTTTTTATTCGTTGAGTTAAGACATTGATTTCAACACTTCCCTTAACAAAATATCCCACCCATATTCCTCTCAATCAGTAGTCTAACCTTTTGTAATTGCTATGCTCATTACTCGTAAACAGTATTAATTTAATCAAGCCTGTCCTAATGTATATTTTCAAATGTCATATTAAAAAACATATACCATGCACGAAAGAAAATACTATGGTATGTATGGGGGCATATTCAACATAGTCATAACCATTTCAAGACAATGCGCAAACCCACGTTGTTCTCGTTAGGCGTACATCTAAATATCCTTATATCGAACTATTTGTGCTCCAGACCATTTACATCCGTGCTATTCATAAATGGCCTCCTCGGAGAAAATGTGTGTTTGACGGATATATTTGCGTATTATACTACGTTCTAAAATATACACTATTAAAAACGGAATGCATACATATGACAGCAAATTGCAAAAACCCGAGGAGGCAGTTAATTCTATTAATATTAGACCCCTTTTTCTTTATAATTACATAAAAATTCTAAACAACCAATTGCCACGTGAATTCTACCTTAGCCTTCTCAGCTTACATTCACAAGCAACGTGAATTAGGAATAATTCATTGAGGACTAAAACAAACATTGTGTGCCCTCTCTATCGCGCTAGAATATAACTTACACTCGAAATCATTTTATATCTTTACAAATCAACATTATTTCCATGCAGCATTATTGTCACATTAAGTTAGAAAATCTAACACAAGTCTCTCACTCTTAGAAAAACTCCAAGAAAGTTTCAAGTCTAATATGTCGAACACTCTCAACCAGGGAGTTACAACGTATAATACTTGAAAATATAAAGAAAAAAGCTACACGGATGATTCATAAAAACAGCAATAGAGGAGACTCAGATAAACATTTATACATGACCAGGATGTTACAGATAAAGAGTGAAACAGAATTATTAGTAACCATCCTAGAAATAACGTGATTAGAACCAACTATATCGAAGCAAAAATCGATAAGATACAAGAAAACAGCAAAGTAGAATTTTATTGACGAACTGAAAAAAAAGATAACTCACGTAGGTTAATTCAGCAAACTTGACCCTAAATTAATATAATTAACTAACTAAAAAAGCAAGCCATAAACTGAGAACTGTGCAAAGAACTTTATATTGAACGCTGGGACAAGAACACACAGCTAGGTGTATATGAATGCGGAAGCCATAAATCATCTACAACATGAACGTCTATAGCCATGCATGCAAGCGAATCAGGCATCATAAAAATTAATAGGATCGTAGATTTCACCGTTCCAGTGGGACGGCTAAGAAGATACAGATGGTAATGCCCAAAATAACTGACATAATTGGAAAATTGTAAAACGAAGACTTATACACATGAACTACAAACGCTAACCTGGTATTTAAATTATTCAATTAAATGCGGGTAAGTTGTGTGCTTAGTCCGTCAAGTCCCCAGTAGCTAAATAGCGGCTTAATTCCCACCAGTTTTGGCACATCACAAACAGAATCCTAAACAGAAGCGGATGCTCTATCCAAACTATCATCAATGGATCTGAGGTAATCTCACCATCATCAGACAACGTCAAATTCTTTGCCAAGATCTTTGCAATTAATTATACCCTTTACGACCAAGGCCGCTAACTCCCAGCATTTCCTCGTGTATCTGTAAACACACTTTGCGACATACAAATATTTGTTCGATTTTGCCAAGCTAATCAAAAACCTTGACTCCAATAAAGAAACTTGCCCTAACGGCATTCCAATTATAATGCTTTAAAAGGTTGAACCAGAACTCGAGCCCATACATACAAAGTTATTTGAGCGTTGTCTTAAGGTGAAATGCTACCCAACACCTTGAAAAATCTCATCAGTATGCCCCGTATTTAATAATTCAGGTGATCGCTCATAGCTCTCTGAGTACAGACGAAGTAATGTCCTGCCCGTGATGAGTAAGCTGCTGGATCTGTGTTAAATAGAGAAGTATTGAATAATCTCAGCAAAAATAATATTCTTAGTTACGTGTCCTATGGTTTCCGTTCTGCTATATCTACAGCAGACGTGCTTACATAAGCTCATATGGTTATCGAATCTCTCGACGGTGGCTTCTCCTCTAGGGCAAATGCACTGGACATATCAAAGGTCTTTGATAAGGTATGGCATAAGGACCTACTTCACAATATCTCTAGCTATGGTTTTGCTGGAAATGTCTTCCCAATTATTAAATAATTTCTCTACTTGTTTTATAAGAATAGTATTGATAGGCAGAAAACAGAAGCACTACATTCACGATCTTCCAAATCACACCCTAACATCATCCGTAGACATTTATGCTGACGACGCTACAATCTATGGTAGTACATCAAAGATAGTAAACGACCGAGTTCTCTCTGATTCTCTCTCCTCTGATCGTGAGCATGTAGTGCAATGGGGAAAGAGGTGGCTGGTTACTTGTAATGCATCTAAAACCAAGCTTCTATCTCTACATCATCTACACACTGATGTGAATCTGGCATCAGTTGAAATGAATGGCTCTCCTTTTGGGAGCCTTCATGTTTTGATAAGCTTCTGGACTTGATCTTTACTCCGGACCTGAAATGGAACACGTATATAAACTCCATTGCCATACTCACTAGAAAAATGGTGGCATCTATCTACCTCTCCAGTAGGTATCTCACTCCTGATGCAATTCCATACCTATATAAAAGTCAGTTACGGCCAACGATGGAGTACTCTTGTCGCATCTGGGCAAGAGCTGCTAGAAGCAGCTTATCCTACCTTGACAGAATTTAAAATAAACTTCACTGATTAGTGTGGGATGTACTTTTCTCTTCCCTGTGACCTCTTTTCCACAGAAGAGATGTTGCGAGCCTGTCACTGCTTTACGTTAGTTTCATGGCAAGTGTTTATCTTAGCTTAAATCTATGGTACTCCCTTGCCAAATGTTCGCGAAAAACACCATCTAGCCAAAAGCACTTTCAATAATTTCCCACACGCTTTATCTGTGCCTAAACCTAAATGTAGATTCCCTGAAGAAAGCTTATTTCTTAGAAATGCCCGCCTGCGGAACACTCTTTCGATTACCTGCTTTCCAGCTAACTACAATCTGATTGTCTTCAAGTCCAACGCATACACGTTCTTGATGAACTGTCCCCCTAAATAAGCCAATTTAGAAAATTGCAACTATTTATGTCTTTCATACGCTGTGATCAACTAGACTAAGTTATGCACATTAACCCTATCCTCGAGTTGCCTCCGGGTCTTGATAAGTGGTGATTCTTGTGTAAACACACACACACATATATGCATATATATATATACATATATATATATATATATATATATATATATATATATATATATATATATAAGAATAGAACCTGGAACAAATAAAACTTATATTGTAAGTAATCCGCACCGTTCAAGAATTGTAGTGCAGGCATCAATCTTCGCCACATCAAATAGTAGTGAAGTCGATAACCAGAAAACTATAAATCAGCTAAAACATGGACGTACACACAGATATGCCAGGCAAACAATTAGGTATCATAAAAATGAACAGGATTGTAAATTTTGCCGTTCTAGTGGACTCGCTATGAATATCAAGAGATACAAATACACGAGACGGGTTAGGAATCTGAAAGGGATATAAAGATGAAAAAATAAAAAAAAAAAACAAAAACAAAAACACTACGCGTGAAAACACCACGAATGCATTTTGAAATATATTATGGAAAAATTAAAGGGACGGCTAAGAAGAAACAGATAAGAATGTTAAAGGTAACTAGCATAAGGGATTTGGGACACGAATAATAATGCACATAAACTACTAATGCAAAGTTATTTAAACAATTTAATTGGGCGTAAAAAAATAGAACACGGAACACATAAGACTAATACCGTAAGTAATCTCCGCCGTTCAAAAATTGTAGAGCATCATTTTTCTTACAAACAGTAGAGAAATCGATATCCAGGAATTTAATCAATAAGTGTGAAACGTGCAGAAGTTTTGACAAGTTATATTTTAACCAGCATTTTAGAAATGAACGATGAGAACTTAATGGAAAAAATTTGTTACGATGATACAAATGTATTTGCAAATTTATCGAAGAGATAGCGAAAACTTGAAATCAGAGAAGCCTAGGCAACCGTACTGGTTGTTTTCAGTAAACATTGTGTAGGAACAATTATTATTATTATTATTATTATTATTATTATTATTATTATTATTATTATTATTATTATTATTATTATTATTAATATTATTATTAATATTATTATTATTATCATTATTATTATACATACATATATATATATATATATATATATATATATATATATATATATTGGGAGGTGTGTAGGAGGGTTGGGGTTAAGTGTGCTGGAAAATGGTGTGAAAGGGTGCCTGATGAAGTGATAACAAGTGAGGATGGCAAGGTAAAGGTATGGTGAGACACAAGTGTCATAATGACCAAGCAATTGGAATATAATCGTCCGGATTTGGTCGTCATTTTCAAGGTCTCAAAAAACTGGCAGATTGTAGACTTCTCAGTACCCAGGGGCAGGATTGTGAAAGAGTAGGAGAATGAGAATGAGAAGTGGAGCAATTATGCTCCATTGGCCTGTGAGATAAGGCGGATACACGGGGTTAAAACACAAATAAGCATGGTCGTAGTTGGTACACTATGAGTAGCATCAATCGTCTGGAATGACAATTGTAAAAAACTACAAATCCCCGATGTTTTAGGCGGCTTCAAACCTCTGCAATTAGGTACCACCATCACCCTTAGAAAAAACCCTGGCTTTTTGAAGACCTAGTTTGAAGCCGAGATTAAGGGGAATCCTCTAGAAATTAATCCCATCCCTTTCCAGAGAGGCAGTGATAAACAAAATCAGAATTATTATTATTATTATTATTATTATTATTATTATTATTATTATTATTATTAAGAATAATAACACTACTACTACTACTACTACTACTAATAATAATAATAATTGTTGTTGTATGGTGTTTCTTGATTTGTGTTCACATATTTTCATTAAAACAAATAGATGTAATATTATTCTTATGGATTATAGTTAATGGATTCAGATTTTTCGAGAAAATATTTATCTATAATCCCTTAAACAAATCTGCTTATCTTTGTTTAATTCCAACAGCTGGATTTAATAAATATATTTTGCTTTTAACTTTTTAATATATGTTTATCATTATTTTTAAGCTGCAATTTATATTTCCCGTTTTTCTTCTTTTGTAGAGATTAAGCAAACATGCAATTGAAGTTGTTAAAACTTACTTTAAGCGATTGTAGCAGTGCACGCATTATTACACAAAACATATATTTTCTATTATATATAACTAAAAGTACAATATATTCAAATAACATAATAATAACATTTACTATTAAACATTATTTATAGAAAATTTACGTTATGCATTTCTAAATTTGACGTGATTAATCTTTATATAAATAAAATGAACTCATTTTTCCCGCCTGATTTTGACATTAATAGGATTAAAAATCAAGATATTTAATGCAAATATAATATGCACAAACGGCAGAACAATATCTGAGGTGTGTTATAGGCTTCTTATTTCTCAAATTCCTCGATAATCTTAGATTTCTATACTTTTTCTGCTGAGAAGTCACGGCCAAAATCGGTTAAGATCAATGGAAGTTGTAAAATATTTTCTCTCTAATAAATTCATCCTCCCCCTGCCACCACTTAACACCGTTTGGGGATCGTTCACAAGGAACAGTTGAGAAGAGAACACCGGTTTGGCTTCGTAGTTCTTTCATGTGAAGTTATTTAAAATCACTAAACTAAGCTGCAGTGCTCTGTGGCGTAGTGGTTAGCGTGCTGGACAATTCACATTATATTATCACGTTCGCGCCGACCTACCGTAGTCGTTTTTTTTTCCTAAACAACTGGAATGGACTTTTCTTGGTGGCCGAACTGTTAACGTTGCAGATGTTTTTGTTTTTGTTTTTCACACTTTACTTTCCTACTTTTACTCATGACTCCGGGTGTGATCCTTCCTACTTACCTACCATAACATTTTTACCCCCCCCCGTCCCGGAAACAAACACTCGGGCAACGCCGGGTACCCCCGCTAGTAATCAATGAAATGAGAAATAATTATTATTTATTCATGTGTTAATCATAAATAAAGTTATATATATATATATATATATATATATATATATATATTCAACTGTAACATGGCACATTGCAATTTGGAAGTATGGTGCTACTATTTGAGATATTGATTACGGGGATTTAAGCAACACGATTGATCTTTATATTACACTTGCTTTCTACCTATTAATAACATATGGGAAGCAAACTGGAAGGGAATTCTAGTGAACGAGTTATATAAGGTTGAAATCTTCCCTACATCCTATGATATATATTATACAAACATCAAAAAATTATTATTAGTATTAATAGTATTATTATTATTGTTTTCTATAGATTAATACGATACAGTGTGTGCTTTTTGTGTGTCACGCTTTCCGGCAAATTTGATTGGTTGAGATTAAATTCCGGAATAAACATTAATTACAGAATACACATTTTTTAAAAAAATTAAATCTAACACACACACACGCCCACACACACCCACATATATATATATATATATATATATATATATATATATATATATATATATATATAAATTAAATGTCAGCCCCTTTTTTAAAAAAATATTTTTATTACAGCATTGTTGTAACTAAAATAGTTTCATGAAAAACTGTTTTTGGTACATGAAATATTTTTATTTTCACCGCTATATTTGTTTTTAATTCTATAAAATTAAGGGGTTTCTCTTTCAAAAAGTTGTTAAGAAATAATTGATTTTAAGTTACTACGTAATAAAAGCCGATAACTCAACTTTCTCGAGCGGTGGGGCGAAAATTTGAGCATTTATTTGTTTTTTATTGTCTATTTTTCTTTACATTAGTTTATTGTGAGGGAGAGAGATAGCGAGAGAGAGAGAGCGTGATGCTGATGTCTTCGTTAATTAAAACTATTATCGCTACTCCTACTAATTGTTGTAACATGTAAACAAAGCCCAGATGCACGTTATGAAACCTCGAACTTTACGACACGTTATTAGCGAAAAAAAACTAGGTTTGAAATAAAATATTTGGTGTTGATGCAGAGAGTGATCCGCGCTATCTTTTAAATCATATTTCTACGTTTAATTAAAGTTTTATGATATGTATTTTTATTCAATTTAAAGTTAAAGTACATAATAGGTACAAAACACCTTCTCCTCTCCATGATAAAATGGATTTTAAATGTTAACGTTATTATTTCATCACGGATCACTCTCTTCATGAGTACCAAGGTTTTCTAAATAATAGCATTATTATTTCAGCGCGGATTAATAAGTGCACTGGTACCATTTTATTTAATACTTGTTAAGTGAAAACACAGAAAAAAACTCTCCGCTCCTCATATAAAGAATGGGTTTCAAAAATCATTATTTCGGCATTGTTCCCACTCTGGAAAAGCACCAAAATAAATACCAAAACAACCCTAACACTAACCTTAACCACTACATCCACCCATCCCCATGTTAAGAATGGCTTTTAAAATAATAACGATATTATTTCAGCACGGAGCAATAAGTGCATGCGTACTTAATGTTTTTATAAAAACATTACATCTATTATATATATATACATATATATATATATATATATATATATATATATATTAAATGACACTTCCTTTTTCTAAATAAATTATTTTTATTACAACATTGTTTGAACGAACACTAAATTTGTTTTTGATTCTATTAAATTTAGAGGTTTATCTTTCAAAAGTTGTTAAGAAATAATTGATTTTAACTTATTCCGTAATAAAAATCGAGACCAAATCTCTCGGCTGTCGGAGATAGAAAAATAGCAGTTATTTGTTTTATTATACATGTTTTTCTTGAGAGAGAGAGAGAGAGAGAGCGAGAGAGAGCGGACAATGCTTCTGTAATATGTTATTACTCCTACTACAACGTTATGCAACCTAAACTTCCTGAAAAAAGCAACACATTATTAGCGAAACGAAATCTGTTTTTTACATAACATATTTTTCTAAAAACATGGAGTATATATATATATATATATATATATATATATATATATATATATATATGTATATTAAATGAATTTTTCTCAATAAATAATTTTTATTACAACATTGTTTTCACGAACACTAAATTTGTTTTTTAATTCTATAAAATTTAGGGTTTATCTTTCAAAAGTTATTAAGAAATAATTGATTTTAAGTTATCTCGTAGTAACAAAAAACGATAACGATTCTCTCGGCCGGCGGGAGCAAAACGTTCAGCAGTTAATCTTTTTAATTGTTTATTATTGAGAGGGAGAGAGAGAGAGAGAGAGAGAGAGATTGATGACAATAAATAATTTATGCTTTTTTTTGTTTTACAAATAATGATATCAAGAATTCTTCACAAGTTTCGGTGTCGATTATGGACGAAGGAACTCAAATTGTGTGTATATATATATATATATATATATATATATATATATATATATATATATATATATATATATACATTTTATGGGTGGATGTTCATAAGTTTTTATTTGACTTTCGGTTCAAGATAATAAACCCAAATAATATGGATATATATTTTTTATTTTTAAAATCGCAACTTCATAACATATAAAAATCGATAGAACATTTACTTTATAATAATATATACGAAATCTACAAGAATTAAAATATCATATTTAAACGTACTTTACGACAGGGCTATATAGGTCGTTTGTGCTAGCTTAGATACATACTTTTTGCAGTTTTAACCAAAAAGCTAAAATCATATCAGAGCGTCTTCATTTACACTGAACATCTACAGAATGTCAACATCAATATATTACATATGAATGAGTCCCCTGTAAAATTTCCACAGGTCCCACCAGTCATTATTATTATTATTATTATTGATATTATTATTATTATTATTATTATTATTATTATTATTATTATTATTTCTTCCAGCGACGATTGGTTTCCACTTGAATTTGAGTGGCAATAAGTCTCCCTAAGGTTCTAGTTCTCTTCGTACTTGTGCAACGGAAGTTTGGTCAGTTGTCTGTCCTTAGTGTCTCCGTCATTCATTAACTTTCTCAGCAATATGTCATCATTCTCTTGTGGGGGATGCTCATTGGTTAATGGAAAAAGATTGGGAGATAGTATGAGGGAGGGATACGCAACTTATAGATATGTATTTTCTATCTTCTTGGTTCCATGTAACGCTTCTTCATGTTTTATCTCTGCAACAGATTGTCTGCTCCACGCGTGTGTCTCATATTGATTAGTCCCATAATTCAAGGGGTTTCCTTAATATATCAGCTGCTGTCATTATTGTTAATGGGTGTATCTTTCCAGACATTCATCTGATACCAATTACTCCCATTCTTTCTTCAATCGTTTTTCGGAATTGTTCCTTGTGATCCTACTATTATATGTACTATCTTGATTTTTATTTATCTATTATTAATATACTTATTATTATTATTATTATTATTATTATTATTATTATTACTACTAATATGTTACTTGTTAGAAAATAGATGTTCATTATCTGTTTGTCTTTCTATCTATTAACTATCTATCTCTTTATCTATCTATCTATCTATATAAATAGTAATCTATCTAGTAGAGTAAACACCAACTTGTTTGAATTGTGATAGGTTACATCGGAAGTATGCAAGCATTCACTTGACATGGCATGTAACGTGCATCGGTTTGAGTGTGCTGAGTTGTGCAAGATTGAGTTCGATCCTCGACGCTGAATAAGCAAGGCGGTTAAGCAGGAATTCCCATGAAGGAACTGATAGTCTCAAAGTAGGAACTCACATTTAAACACCCTCAGTAACTCGATTTCTGTTTACATGATGTATGAGAGATAATGAACGATATAAAACACACAGTTTTCGGTCACTGTTTTGCAGCATCTTCGTTACAGCAGATTTCGGCTCCCCCAAAGACGGTTAGCGAATACCTGAGAAACGGCTAGCAGCAGACACGTATGTCGTCATATGGCCTTTATTATACGCTTGACATGCACGCACACCACAATAATAGTCGATTCATGGATCGTTATATAAATAGACATTAACGAATCTTAGGACAATAGTCCGTTAAATAGTCCGTTATATACGTATACAACATATATATATATATATATATATATATATATATATATATATATATATTAAGTTACACTGAATATTCAACGTTTCATCCACTCTAGGACTCAGTGTAGCTTAATCGTCATATATATTTTATAATTTACTAACTAGCTCTACCTACGTATTGAGCACTTTTGAAGTAAATACACATAAATTATACTTGCGTATATTAATTTTATCTGGGTAAATTAAGTAGTTATATATATATATATATATATATATATATATATATATATATATATATATATATATATATATACAAAGATGTGAGATTGTAAGAGACGGTGTAGAAGAAGATAGATTCAACGAAACAAAAAATACACACGCATTGCTGACAAAAAACAAAGAATGCTTAATGTTTCCAAATGGTGTTTTTGTTGTGATGTCTAAAAGAAAGTCGTTTATTAATGTGTGTCAAGAAGTTGAAGAAAAATGTGTTTTATAATTGTGTTTTACTAGCTTTGTAATTTTTTGTCTGTTTGTTTCATGAATATTTTTAATATTGTAGTTTGTGGAGTGTATATTGTGAAGCTTGTGATTTGTGACTTATGAATTAAACATGTGCATGTAATTAAAAATAAAAACAGGGGGAAAAGTGGAAAGAAAGAGATCGCCTGCGAGACGACATTTATGAGGTGTGAGTGTGTTACACGTATATGTGGGTGTAAACGTTCGGCCTCACTGAAAGAGGCAACGGTGGTTCTTTTATACAACGGAGGCGCTTGGCGAAATAGCATCTTCTGGGATCGTAGTGGTTTTTGAGATTTAAAACAATCTTGCTGATTCTTCTAATTCTTTTTCTTCTTCTTGTTACTCTTCTTCTTATTATTATTTATATTATTATCATTATTATTTGTTTTAATAGTATTGTTAGCATTAGCATTAATTCATATTTTTCATACAATATTTATATTGAATTTACTTCGTTTGACATCACATCTTTCTGGGCAAGTAAAAGTTTTTATAATGTAACCATTTAGTGAATGTAGGTCTACTTGCGGTCTTATTGTGTCCATTATTCATTAAACTAAATAAGTCGATTGCAACTGAAAGCGGATAATAATCAGGCATGTTTTTCGATTTTATTTTAAGTTAGAGTCAATTTATAGAATTCTTTGAGGTTACACTGTTATTTTTGTTTTATGATATTATTTTCTATGCTTCCTCTTATTGTTTCTTAATTCTCTATTGGAAGTTTACTTTTGTTGTTTATGCCGTTTTTTTTATCGAAAATTTTTTCATGATTTCGCCTGTTTTTATCATTTGCGTTTTCTAGTATATTTTTCTGTTCTTGCTTTCTTTCGTCTTAATCTTATTCTTGTTATCTCCAAATATACATTATACGTTACCACGCCGTATTCCCCTATTACTCATCGGGCGCCATTCTGTACTTCTCATTCTTACTTTTCTATTAACATTGATTTTATGCGAATACATATCATGTACTCCCATGGTAATGATACATGCAAACGACAGCCAATTACGCTTGATAACAATCTCCTCTCTTAATGTCTCGTTCAATGTTCATCAATAACGGGGTAATTGCGTCCATTTTCACAGGAGATACTCTATTTATCAAGTACATTTCATCACATGTGTTTGCTTTACAGTGATACGTCTTGCTAAATACACTCGTTTCCCTCTTAACGGAGCAATTTGTCAAATGTAAGATCTGTTTTTAGGAAGATACTTTTGATGTATTTTTTTTATTTTCTAATTGATATTAATTCCGTAGGTAGCATAGTTGCAAAACCCCACAGAAAATATATAAACGCAATAAATAATGGATTGCATATTAATGTTACTAACTTTTTTTAAGCATCAATGCTGTTATTAATATTTTATTAGTTTGTTTAAAGATGTTAAATATACTGAAGTCAAATATATCAATAACGCTACTACAAATGAGTCATTACACTGCAAACTAATATGTCATTTTACTCTTTTCTTCGTTAAACTTTGTAATCGAATTAATGCAAACTAAGAAACTGTGTACAGTAAATCAATTACAACTAATAGATAGCATCATTAAAACTCGAAGTAAACGTCCTATATACACTGTATTTAGGTTAAACAAGCTGGGCGGGTTTAATCGGCGTTTAGTAAGTATTTCTGAACAGGGATATAATAGAAAATGATATCAACACTCAAACTGTTAGACACGAATCTGAACCAATATATACTTGTGATGTGCAACTGTGATGTGACAAAATTCCAATTTGGATATAACACTATCTCTATCTTATTTTCTATAAAAAAGCATAGCCTCTCTTGGACTAAAATATACCTATGTGTATGACCTCATTAGCGTTTAAAAATGAAAGCTACAGAGAATAAATTTATTCCCCTACTCCAATTATTTACTTATATTGGACACGTTATTTTAAAATAAATTATGATTGAACAACTATAGGACTTCAATTAGCCTGATTTATTTTTTTTTAATAAAACAACTATATGCATTTACTCATTGTATTGTCATGCTCCAGAACGTGGCTTTTTAGCACATAATGGTAAGGAGAAATTCTATTAAGACCTCTCTCTATACATTCCATATTTAAAAGAGTAAAGTAGAGTTTAATGTGTCGTTAATATATTATTTATTATACAGTCAAAAATGAATAACTTGTTAAATATTTCATCAAATATATTTGCAGCATATGTAATCCGGAGATGATTCAACGGAGTGTTCACCGGTAAGTATGTGTCTTTGCCGGCACTACCGATTTCGGAATACCAAAGAAAAATTAGCAGCTCGGGCTTATTCATCTACAAATCTCAAGGTCTGATGCGCGTTTCTACATATAATTTTTCCATAAGTAGTCCGAAAAGTAAAAATAAAAACAAAGAAAGAAAATTCAAAGTTTTCAGGAAAATGAGTGTCGCACGCGCTCTCACGTAGTGCTTCTTTTATATCCGCGGGGACAGCTGGTTCCCGGCGCTAGGATAGATGCACATTCCGCTCGCTGTCTCCTGACAAGAAAATAACGCAAGTGTAGTGTGTAACCTCATAAGTAAGTTATAAATCCCATAGACAATTAATAAAAACTCCAGAATTGTGTGCTCGTATGTGTTAGGCCTATCTGCAGGGAAAAGCGAACCCGAAACTTTTCGATTGCAAATAAAAAAATGTAATAATAAGCTACACCAATTCTACTAACAGATTAAGTTTCGCCCAACAGCTATACAAAACTAGTTGATAAGTCATTCGTGGCGTGTCAATTCGACGATATTTTTCGAGATCTCGTAGTGTCGGTCCACGGTATCTTTTCAGGGTCGTTTCGTTTCAAGCTGACGGTACCGTTCGGAATTGTGTCGTGCAGAATCGTATGAGGTGTTCAGGATTGTCTGGATGAACTAATTAAGGATCGTGCAGCTACGTGGAGTAAGGTTGCCATAGGATACGATTTTGTTAGGTTACGGTGCGGAAAATGATGTTTTTCCGACCCCTGTTCCCGCTATTTGCATCGCCTTACGGTGTTAATTCTAATGATATTTGATTATATACATGTGTATTGTATACTTTGCTATATTTTGTTACTAATTTATTTTTTGGCGTTCTCCCTTCCCTCGTGAAGGCAATCATGACCTTCGATCAGAAGCTTATACAAGCATTTGATGGCAGCGAATAGTGGAGTGGTTGGAGAAAGCTTAACTTATATGTCAGGTGAGTGAGATGAAACGAATAGGGTGCGTCATTCCGATTCTTATCTGGCGGCGTATAGGTCGTGTACTGGCCACTAATGAGGAAAACCGTGCGGATTTTTACTGTATAAAAAAGATGTACATAGCGCATGCTTCAGATCCGTTTGCTGCATGGAAGCAGTTTGAAGCATACCGGCTTTAACTAGGTGAAACAGTCGACGTATTTGGCAGAACTACGTAGGTTTGCGCTCGGGTTTGGGGGCGTATGGGATATATGCTTGCAATGTCTATTCATTATTGGAATGCCTGAACATGCGGGAGCCTAGTTACGAGCATCCTCCCAGATAGAAAACCTATATCTGGCATACGTGCTGACGCGCGTACGTGCAATTTTAAAGAACTATACGGGAGTTCCCGAACAAGCTGCATTAGCGACACGGTTGACACAAATAACACCACAGGAAGTGGATATTTCATGGCGATGTTATAATTGTAATGGACTCGGTCATAGGGCAATCAATTGTATACTGTATACTGTCATATGCAGAGATGTTGGTGTCAAGCCTCGGGAAAATATCACTGGCAGTCGATGTCAGCGGCCTGAGCACATTGCTCAGTTTTGTCCGGGATACAAGCAGGAGGCCAGAATTCAGCGCCAATCTGATCACACAAACTGGTGTAAATGGCTAATTGTCGGTTATTACTGCTCACAACAATGGACTACCACGCACAGCTCTAGTGGACACTGGATGCACACAATCACTGCTCCTCGAGGCATCCGGGATATCATTAGAGATGCCCTATAAGGAAATAGCTTTTCTTTTCTGGCTGAACAGTGCTCAAATCAGACCAATGAATGAATCAAAACAGTGGTTGAAGCACATGTTCAAATGCGGAAATTCTATAGCAAACCCCATTCTCCTCAATTGTTTAATTCTGCGTTTACAGTTGCCAGTGATAAAAGATGTATGTAACAGATTAAATCGACATAAGTCCTGTACAAACAGACACACCTATATATAAGCCGGAAGTAATTGTAAGAACGAAATAACGACTGCTTAAAGATTAAATGCAGAAACCACCAGAAAAAATATCGAAGCACAGAAATTAGAAGTCCGTGTCGTGTCGACTCGACGGTATCATTCGGGATCGTGTCGTAGCCCATCGTCTGCGGTATTCAGGATGGAGTGGACGGACTTGTTTAGAAGCGTGCAATATGAATTAATATACATGTGTATACGTATATTTTTGTGAGGAATTCTCGTTTCCGTCATCAATATCTCTCTCTCTCTCTCTCTCTCTCTCTCTCTATATATATATATATATATATATATATATATATATATATATATATATATATATATGCTTTTTTATTAGTTTGACTAAAACATTTATATGGTGCTACATGTTCATGAGCATTAGTCGTAAAGTGAGTTACAAAAACAAGAGGTCTCTTTAAGCGAAAGTGCTTCTAAGCTTGTATAGGCAATATCGCATCAAGAGGTATCTTGTTATTCTTAGCTTGATGATGGAAACATACAAATTATTGTGTAGCGACATATAATACTTATGTAAAGTAAATTAAACTTTATTCTTCCCTTATTAAATCGGGATTAATCTTGAATGCACTTCATTAAAAAGTATTAGTTGTATAATATAATAGTATTATTACTTACCTATATAAATATATACATATTTATGTACACATATTAATATATATATATATATATATATATATACATATATAAATACACACACATGCGCGCACACACACAATCACACCTACTTATGTATTTATATATGCATAATAAGGCAATGCCTAATTTATATAAAATTATTCCTGTACTTGTATAAAAACAAATATTGAGTACCTACTAAATATCATTTTATTAGTACGTGCACAATTATTTAAAGTCAGCTGGTAAATCTCGGAAACAATTCACGGACGTAACTCGATACATACATATTTAAAATCAGTCATTACGTCACGAATTAAACCTCGTCATCATTTATCAGGGCGAAAATTGGTGCCATTTATTAAAGATCGTTTTGATTTCTGTTGGCTTGTATATTAAGAATCTAGCCAATTAAGAAGAAGTACATGTTTTATGAAATAACATCGAACTAAAAAGGAAAAAAAAATATGTAAAATCAAAACGCAATAAATAAAACTACCCCTTATAAAACATAATTTTTTAAAAGTTAGCCGAAAAATTATCCAGGGGTTGGGGAATAATGAAGTTGGTAGACATTGCCGATGGCAAATTTGCCTTGTTAAATAATTTGTGCGACGTGTATTTCTTTTAAAATTTAATGACATTTGTCGTTTATATATATATATATATATATATATATATATATATATATATATATATATATATATATATATATATATATATATATATATATGACTGCTTCATTTAATCACATAAATTAATATATGAAAGTGTTAATTTATGTGTAAACTTTGGGTATTTACTTCAACAGTGCTCAAAACGTGGATAGAGTAGTAAGTTATAAAATATATAAAACAATTAATATTACGCTATGTTTAATCAGGATTATGCCGCATAAGCCTGACGAATCCTAGTGTGGATGAAACGCGAAATATTCTGTGTAATTTAATCTCCATATATATATATATATATATATATATATATATATATATATATATATATATATATGTAAATACTCCTATGAATTCGGGGTAATTTTGTGTGTATCGATATTCCTATTAAACGCCCTCTTTTCTATTTATTTAATGTATTTATCTGCTTCTCACCAAAGTAAATCAGACACAAGACCGTTTTCAATGTGGGGTAAAAAACAGCTATCCTAAAAGTAGGCAAAAGGGGGTACTCTGGTTACCAAAAATAATAATTGTCCCAGTATAGAGGATTTCCCGTCCATGACTGGTACAAGTTATCTTAAGTGCACCATCTGCAGAACAGATGGTATTTATTTGCTCCCCCACCGAGCAAATTAGGCACAAGGCCAATTTTCATGTGGGGATTTAAGGGAGGGGGAAGGGAAAGAGGGGACCAGTTCCCGAGAGGTGGGAAATGGGAGCTGGTTAAAGGTCAGGCATGTGGGGTTGCCCCCACATTTGGTCTTTGCTAGTCATAGCTTGCAGTATCTGCCGGAACAGATATTATACATTGATCCCGGCTCGAAGGCCAACAACAATAGAAAAAAAGGTAAACCTCTTTTCTATTTGTCTAAAAAGAAAATACAATTTTTCTTATATCTTGGCTGTGGAATTGCATTCACTAGCAAACGATCTAGCTAATTTGCATATTCTTTTAAACATTCATTTAAATTAATTCCCTATTAGTTGCTTCGGTGTTTTAATGGGATAATCATCTTAAGTTAACTATTACGTGTAATTATATTCATACAGATGTTCTACATGATTTATACTTGCATAATATTTGCGAAAAAGTTTATAGTAAACACAAAATTGTTTCCATATATATTTATGTATACTTATATTTTGTTTAACAAATTTTGCCTACCAAATTCCTCCTAGAGTTTTTGGTCTACAGACATGAAGCTTCATATATACGGTATTTGAATCCATGCAAAACTGTATATTTGGGGTTGATGCAAAAGTGTGAAAATTAAAAGAAAAACGAATTTTGCCAGGTGACGGTCGAATGCCGGCATTACTAATGCATAACGTAGTAGCTATTGGTCATGCTTTAATTTGTAGTCTTTTTTTTACGCAGGCATCACCACATTATCAAGATCAAGAGGTCACTCGAGAATAAGTGTTAAAGAGTGTACAGTAGAAATTGGACAATATAGTAATCATTAATAATGGAAAGTCGTTAAATGTCTTAACTTATATGGAACGGCTCATCAAGAACTTGTTTACGTTAGACATGAAGACAACCATATTGTATTCAGCCGGAAAGCAGGAAAATGGAAGACAATTCCACAGGCGTGCAGTTCTACGAAAGAAGCTTTGTTCATAGAATCTACGTTTAGGTATAGGCAGAGATAAAGAGTGGAGGAATTATTGATAGTGTTTTTAGCTAGACTAGGGTTTCTTGTGAGAGTTTGGCGAGGGGGGACCATAGTCTGAAGCTCAGTCGAACACTTTCCATGAAAATAACGATACATCAGAGACAAAATCGCAACATATCTTCTGTGAGATAGAGGTTGCAGAGAAGATAAAAGGATATCTCCTACGAGGCTACGAATTTGAACTGTATCAAGGCAGGATAAGTCCTTCCTAGCAGCTCCTGCCCAGATGTGGCAACAGTATTCCATCCTTGGACGTATGTGGCTCTTATATAGATAGACAATTGCATCAGCAGTGAGATCCTTACTGGATCCATAGAAATATCGCGCCATTTTTCCAGCGGCCTTGACAACAGATTTTATGTACGTGTTCCATTTAAGATAAGGAGTAACGGTCAAGCCCAGAAGCTTGTCAAAACTTGTGGCCTCCTCAAGACGAGAGCGATTCATTTTAATTGATGCCAGATGTGGATCAGGGTGTTGGTGATGTGAAGAGAGAAGCTTGTTTTTAGATACATTAAAAGTAACCAGTCACTCCTTTCTCCATTGTTCCACGTGCTCAAGATCAGAGGAGAAAGAATCGGAGAGAACTTGGTCGTTTACTGTCTTAGATGTGCTACCATAAATGGTAGTGTCATCAGCATAAATGTCTTCAAATGATGTAAGAATGTGATTTAGAAGTTCATTAATATAGATCAGGAAAGAGTTGCGCCCATGATTGACCCCTGAGGGACTCCAGCATTAATACTGTCTAGTCTTGCAGTAATCATGTTTTCATTGCCCAGTCATTGACGGAAAAGGCAAAATATATCATGAGCTGAACGTTTTAGTTTCGATTCTCGGTAGTTGCGCAGGAGTCTTTTCTATATTTTTAAATAATTACTATTTATGTATCTGTCTATCTATCTATATATCTATCTATCTATCTATCTATCTCTCTCTCTCTCTCTATATATATATATATATATATATATATATTTATAAAGTGAAAATGTGTGTCTGTCTTTTTTCTATGGTTGTTAAGGAAGACTATATTACAGAAAGGCATTACTTTACATATTCACACTTTTTAATATATACATATGCACATAAGCTATTAACAGTACATAGGGTCCTAGCAAAACCGGGCGGAACTGCTAGTGTATCTATAAAAGTGAACGTGTCTGTGGATTTGTCGGTGTGTCTGTCTGTGTGTCTGTCTGTGTATATTTCCCTACGCAACACTCCGTATATTTTAAGTCTACATACTCGAAATTTGATAAAAAGGGTACTGAGATTTGAGAAAAACTTTGTGATCTGCTTTTAGCCAGGGATTTGGCTGTTAAGGGGTCAAAATTTAACAATTTTACCTTTAAGAACTACACGAAACCCCTCCGAGAATTTGGGGTCTAAATACTTGAAATTTTAGATATAGTTTCCTTGGACATGGATCTTACTTTATCACTTAATTAGAACCCTTAAAATTAAATGTTTAGGGGCCATAGTAGGGTCAAATTTAAAAAAAATTGACCATTTTTTTGCTCGGTATACACCTCACACCAGGGCAACGCCGGGTACCCATACTAGTATAGTATCTATAAAAGTGGCCGTGTCTGTGTTTCTGTCTGTGTGTCTGTCTGTGGACATTTCCCTACGGAATAACTATGCCACTATTTAGTCTACATCCTCGAAATTTGATATACAAGGAACTGAGATGTGGAAAAAATCAATGGGGTCGGCTTTCGGTCAGAAATTGACTTTAAAAGTTCAAGGATTTGGCTATTGAGAACTCCTTTGGCAATTTTGGGTCTAAATACTTGAAAGGTTAGATATAGGTGTCGTGGACATGGATCTAAATTAATAACTTGAATAGAGCCCTAAACCATAAATGTTAAGGGGTCATAATAGGGGTCACATTTTAAAAAAAATCATCCTTTTTTTATTTGCTAAGCATACACCTCACACCCGGGCAACGCCGGGCACCCATGCTAGTATAATATCTATAAAATGAACGTGCATGTGTTTCTGTCTGTGTATTTGTCCGTGCACATTTCCCTACGCAATAACTGCGTCAATTTTGAGTCTAGAGACTCGAAATTTTATATACGGTGTACTGAGATTAGGGAAAATCTATTGGATCGGTTTTCTGCCAGAAATTTTACTGTTAAGGAGTCAAAGTTCAACGATTTGACCTTTGAGAACCCCAATAATCTCCTCCGAGAATTTGGGGTCTAAATACTTGAAATTCAAGATATAGGTTTCCTGGACACGGATCTAACGTAATAACTTGATTCGAACCCTAAACAATAAATCTTTAGGGGGTCATAATAGGGGTCAAAGTAAAAAAAAAAATTACCTCTTCTGTCTCTACGCAGACAATTTCTGGTGTAAACATTTGACATTTATCATAAATGGTTTTCAGAGATAGGGCAAGCTTTTTAATCGGTGTGTGTCGAAAATTGTTAGTTACCAATATGTAAATGTGTGTATGTATGTTTGCATGTCTGCCTTGAACTTTTGAGAGAGGCGGCCGATTTTACCAAGATCAGTATCGTTTAAAAGTCCGACCTTTCAGACGACAAATATCGAACAATTGGCTGAGAAAATTAATGTCTTCACCTTCAACTGGACATATATATATATGTTCATTGTAAATTCTACACAATTATGCGGAAGTAGACGCATTAAGCCATTAAGAAGTACATTTTCCTATTTGTTTTAAATAGAAAACACGGGGTTTTCTATATATGAAACGGGAGACTAAATTGGTGTTTATAGACGGTTAACGTGACTACCACACTATTCTCTGAAAATTTGTAGTTAATGTTGAAATTTGATATCTCACTTTCGGCAGTGTAAGTCGAGGAATATCTTTTGTTGCTTGTCTGTGCAGGCAAAGTTAAACATCTAATGCCCAATTGCTTACGTTTGCATTTTTTATATTTATTTGTCGAAAGCACGGACGGTAAGCATGCTGGAGTGTAAATAACTACTAAGCCCGAAAGGTTCTAATTTCGATTCTAGTAGATAACATTTCAATCATATTTTTAATAACTTCCCAAATTAGCACTAAACATTAGATATATAATTACTACATAAATGACTCTCTGATAATAAATAAGAATCATACATAATTATAAGGATAATATTATTTATGTGTATTTAAGCCATGAAAATGCCTGGCGGCCTGCTAGTATATGTATAAGTTTTGTCAGGAAAGATTAATATCAACAGAAAACATTATTATTTATGGATTTACATATAATTCACAACTAAATGGGTCCATCGAAATGTTTGAATCGAGCTATAATAATAAGGAAGAAGTAAATAAACTACTAATAAAAAATGGTAAGTTTCCTTTTGATATTTTAACGGATGCGAGTGAAATTACGAATGTAAACAATTTTCGGGTACCAAATGTAATATAATGTTTTAAAAAGTGCAATCATGATACATGTGTAATATAAAACCTACTTTCAATTAAAGAAAGTGCTGGTAATCACCAGAAGCATTTGTCATTATATATGATAATACCGTGATTAACCCAATAATAAATACCGAAAAAATTGATAAACAATTTAAACAATCGTTAATAATACACTTATTTTTATACTTGTTTCAGTTATTCTAATATAATAATACTTTTTATAGAACTTGAAACCTGATGTTAATTATATTATCCCTTAAAATATTCGGTTTGCCTAATGAGGAAGTATGAATTGCACATGGGTATTTATTGAAAATACTGTTTTACTACAAAAGAAATGGAAACAAGTGAAACCGGGGATAAAATAAATAGGGGTTCATCCTAAATACTGGATCCTATCGTTTTTCACAAAATAACTTATTGCGTTAATACCTTTTAAGAAAATGTGTTTCATTATTACAAAGACTTAAACCAACTTTCGGTGTAATCTTAAGCAATCATCTCCATTCTATCTTTTTTCTTTGAAAAACCAAAACATTTCTTACTTACAAATGTGGTAAGCTCATGTAATTTTTACTTTCTGTGGTTTTGATATACCCGCGTATTTATTGGGTACAAAACAAGTGTCTGATTTACCAGAACGTTTAAACTAAACATAACCCCCCCCTTTCAAATGTCGACGTAAGGATGTTTGTTTCAATTATTTTCAGGGGGGGTGATGGTTGTACAACTCCGCTCAATTCACGCTGTTCGTAAATATATTTTTTTACGTATTTTCTTTTAATATATATATATATATATATATATATATATATATATATATATATATATATATATATATATATATATGTGTGTGTGTGGGGGAGGTGGTGTAAAATTTCTGTGTTTCTTTTGTGTTTCTCCAAAAATAATTGAATAAACAGAAATTCGCAAAAAAAACAAAAACAAAAAAAAACTTGTACTTGCACCTAAGAAGTTACGGTAAAAAAGGAAAACGTTTATCTTTTCTTGAAGAAAAAAAAAACAAAGTTTTTTTAAATATTTTTTTTACAAAAAAACAACAACAAAATATGTAAAATAAAATAAATAAAAATATGAGTCCTGCAAAATTTTTAAAATTATCTTTTATTATATACATTTGTATTTTTTCCGGTTTCTTTGATTTAAAGCAGCTGTGACAAAGCCCGGTTTAAACCGTTGATTGCCGGTCTCGCCCAATCAATGCTTTACGGGAAATCCCGAGAATCCGGGTCCAATCATGCAAGATTATCGAATAATTAACAATAGAGCAAAACATTTTTCTGTCTACAAGAAATTATTTTCCACGCTGGAAACCTCTTGCGATTACCAAATGAATTTATTTGGGAAGATTTTTTTTTTTTTTTATTTATGTTTCGAACTTCGGAACATATACATAAAAAAAATAATTGTTTCATAAACAAAATCGATGTCGGAAGTAATACTTCTTAATTTTTTTTGTCTTAAAATGGATACGGGTTTTTAGGATGTATTATTTAATACGGGAGAAATGTCAATAATAAACAACAACTTTTCGTTAAATATATTTTTAAAAGCAGTCTTTAAAATTAACTATAAAGTTTATTTATTATGTAAGTAAAAGGTTTTGGAAATTCCACTAAAGTTTGTAATTTAATTGAAGAAAAACATCTCGTTTTTCTTTGTATTTTTAAAAATTACACTGATTTAATTTCAAAATTACGATATCGACATTTACGCAACTTTAATTAAAAACGTTAGGTAAACGTTCATAAACATATTAACGGGAAAAAGTGATTCATAAATCTAATTAAAAAAAAGTCCTCTAGGTAAAAACAAAGGCTGTTTAAATATAACTTATATAAAAATCGGGGTCATTCAATAGAGTTTTGACCATCCGTAGCAAAAAATATGTCGGGCGTCACTTCTGCCAAATGATTTTGTAAATAAAGGGAGGCAAGTCTATAAGATTAAGTAATTGTTTATTGCTTGTAATTTTACGGTAATCATTTAAGTGAAAAAGTCAGTTTTAAAATAATTCAAAAATGTTATAAAATATTAAATACAAGAGAAGTTCATAATTAAAAATAATATTTCTTGTGTGCGTGTTGCCGTAGCAACATGGCGGTTGATTTCGCGTACTATTTGGATGTTAATGGAAAGTTTCCTATATGCAATGTATTTTGAGGTAGATTCGTATAATTTTATGTTTGTAAATGGTCACTTGGGAAAAAATAAACACCCCCTAAGATTAACAATAAATTATTGTCTTTCGTTTGATGCTAAAGCCTATTAGGCTAATCGTTTAGGAGGAGTTTTGATTATTAGATTAGCCAATCAAAATTGTTCCTAGTGTCATCATACATTTTTGCTTATATATATATATATATATATATATATATATATATATATATACATACATAAGTTTCTTACTAAATTATTATCTATGATTTCTTATACTCATAATGCGATACATATGCATGCATTTTAAGAATCGATTTAAATATTATTCGTTTCAAATTACTACATGCAATTTAATAATAAAAATGAAAAGAAATGTCTTCGAATAAAGGCAACATTGATAAATTCTTTAGAATATAATACGCCGCTTTGTCCTTGAATTATCATGGGATATATTGCCAATCGGCTAACCTATTTAAGACTCTAATCACATTCGTTTCATTTCATCACACACTTATTAAATTAAGTTAAAAATGTATACATTCATAGAATGAAACATATCCTATATGTCCATATAGATACGCATGTGGTTACATGCATGTATATATATGTATATATATATATATAAATATATATATATATATATATATATTTAAGGTATCTTGGCATAATAACAAAAGATGGAGGAAGTGAGGAAGCATGGCTGTGGAAATCTTCATTTTCAGCATGTTAAAATATACCATTTCTTGTAAAAATCTAAGGGATAAACATCTGAAGAAGTTGGTGGGGACAGGATTTTTTACGGAAACATAAATCGTAAACTTGCCACTCATTAATGAAACAACTATAACGGAAGAATCTAGGAAATAAACGAAGGTTATAAAAAAGAAAACGTGAGTCTTTGATTTTTCAAAAAAAACATTGCACTATATATATATATATATATATATATATATATATATATATATATATTCATGTATACATATACATATGTTACATAACCACTAGATCGCTACAAAATATCGCCTCAAATTAATCAGAAGTTATTTAATAATAAATTCTCAGTAGAGAATTCTTCTTTACTTGTTAATAATCTAAACTTTATCTTTTCAATGGTAATAATTTTAGCAAAAGAGTTTAAAAGTATATGCCCATTCTATTAGTCGGAATATGACATATCTATGAGATAGATGTAAAGAAAATAACACTTCAGCAAATCTGAATTCTTTATTGACCTCCAAACATATAGACAACACTTTTCAACCCAGCGCAAAAAATAACCTTAGTCGGAAATATAGCGACCCATCTTATAAATTTATATCAGAGTTGTATTATCAGATGAAACCCCACGCTAGATTATGCGATTTGCTACTAATATGTATGTAAACAACTTCTAAAAATAGGAAGTTTTCATTTGAATGTTATTTTAAACTTTGCAATAGGATATAATCATCTTAATGCGTTGTATTAAATGTTGTCTTTAATGCTACCGTTTCACTGTTTTTTCCTCTCCTATTTACAATATATATATATATATATATGTTTATGTTTTATATAGCCGTATATATGGTATTTGCTCATCAACTATGTGACGCTTCTTCATAAATATAGATACATTATTGCTAGACAACTGTCTGTAACATACGTAACATATATTAAGTTTGTTTAATTTAATGCAAGAATAAACAAATTCAGGGTGTAATTAAGAAAATCCATATGTTTTGAAATTGTTTACAATAGTTAATATGCACGAATGTAAACTACTCACCACCTTACTTTCCGTGTATATTTAAGTCTTTTCTAAAAGGATGCTTTTTATCTATTAAAATTTAGAATATTTCATATTTTCACAGAATGTGATCGAGCATCATTAAACACAAATGGAGCAAAATTAACTAAATTTTCACTTCATCCCTCAAGGTTTTTTTTTATTTACAAATAAACATGTAATTGTGAAAGTCTCCTAAAACACAGAAATTCGTATAGGCCCAAGTCAAAAATTGGATAAAGATAGAAGAATAGGACCTTCTTATTAAATAAACACAAAGATAAAAGTACACTTCCGGTATAATCGCGAAAATATGTTTTTATTAAAATTGTTTTTCAACTTATTAGTTGATTTCTAATCGTTACTTACTCTGACATATGCTTACCTATGACTTCTTATGTAATTACAACGGAAATTATTAAATGTTAAGTATAAATGTTTTACATGTTTACTGTGATATCAACAATATATGTAATATGGGTAATTTAAAATGATGCCCTATCAGCGGTATTTTTATACAGATTCGCTTCCTTACCACGAGCTGTGAACAGTCATTGTAGGCTCTATGTTCTATATCTCTCCAACAAATTCGTGCTGCGCTAGATGTACGTTGTTAGTTATTACTGCTGCATGGAAATGATACTTCAAAGATGAATGTTGCATTTTCACTGCATTTCACATGAAATAATAATTTATGTGGGTAAAAGAGGTAAAATTTTTTACGTTTAACTAATAAATATGGAAGATAAGAAATGTAAAGTTTACAGTTTTAATTTTTCTGCCAAACTTATTTCTGGGATACTGTTTAAAATGTTGAAAAAAATATTACAAACTATGTGTTATCTATTCACGATAAATTTGATATGATACTACATGCTATTTTTAGCTTATGCTTATCTTACCATTTAAACTGACGCACACGTATGATATTTAAGGTTTTATATGTAACCACATGATTAGATTTTTACTGCGTTTTAACCGTCATAATATGCGAATTCCACACCTGAAATAATTTGACTTCCGAATCCTGTGATTAAGATCGATAATAAGATTTATGTGGAGTAATTTAACATTTAAATAGCTACGCTTTTGATGAAAATATTAACACACTTTTAGACATTTTAAATTCAATAGTGTTTATAATTTATTTTCGGTAGTATAGGATCATTACCCTAATACACAGTTGCTTTGGCCAAGAACATTTCAAATGTTTTTCTATGATAGATTATAGAATGGATCTATGAAGTTAACATACATTTGATTAAGATTAATTATGCTTGAAAAGTTAATGCACTTTCTGGTGTTTTTAATATATATTCATAGTAACCTTTATTGTGAATAGATGTTTTGTAGGCCTTATTCAAGCGTAATGTATATCGTATACATCCAATTAACCAAGAATAGTAGTAAAAAACCCTGTTATATAATTAGAGTGTATTAATCTCATTCAAGTAATAAGATAGCACGACGTATTTTCATGATATATTACATATTATTTCATAAAACTTATGAAACACGCAATACGCTACCTATCTGTGCTAATGCTATAATAGGAATTTTACTGACCTGAAAACATGCCCTATATCAAGGGCTAATAAGAATAAACTGAGAATGCGAATTAATGCTTAAACTAAACATTAAAAGCACGCTTAATATGATTTTTGCGTATGTTTCGGCAACTCTTTGCAAAAACTCCACAAGCGATGTACAAAATCCGTTCTAATTAAATTTGTATTACCAAACCAATTGTAGATCAAGCTACACTTGGGTTATAAAATGAAGATACAATTGTATAGCCAATTAGAACGGTTTTATAAAAATATATAGTTGTAATCATTTTTGAATCATTCACTCGTGGAATTATTTATCAATAACAATGAGTAATCTGCAGACAATTATACAATCCATGCGCAGTAGTCAACGTGGAATATTGGTGTAATTCGTGAACCAAATGTTTACTTTTAATATAAGTGTAAGAAAAAAATGTAAGGAAAAATTAAAGATGGCGCCTGACTCTCTCTTTCACTCGGTAAGATATCCTCAACACAGCACAAGAAGCAACAGCCACACGATTCCCCAGCCAACTCAATCGTCCCTCCCCACGTCTTTCCCCTCACCCGCTTTTATCGTCGTTCTAGGCCGGCTAAATTTGCATATTCCGAGAATTCGTGTGACTTTGAGAGACATCATACTTTACAAAAGACGACGGTCGCCATCTTGGTCCCTCTTTTCTATTTTTGGTCGGTAACGCTGAGCTGGTCTCGAGGTAAGTCTTTTTCCCCTCATCCGTCTCTCCCACGTACCCACACAACACGCAAACACGCGGGCGCTTATCTCCTGGATGCACGTTACACTCCCCCCTGATCTGATGATCACGGAGAGCACTGGGGGGTGGCCTTTTAGTGCGTGTGCTTCTGCGAAGAGGTACATTCACTGTTTCAGATTCGGGCTCTGGATCTGGTTCCGCCTCATCAGATGAAGTATCGCTATCAGTCTCTGGAAGGGGCTCACTGAATCCGTGCATCGGCAGCTCATCGCTAGACGCTTCACTGCTTTCTTCTGTAGTTGTATGACGCACCTCGGTAGCTGGGCGAAGATCTCGCACATGTCGTGGGGTTCCATCGACCAAAACAGACTGCTGGCTAATCACTCCAGATATGTGTCCTCGCTTAAACTTGTCGGTGCACCGATTTCCTGGAGGCCGCACCCACACTGGATCTCCCACTTCATATCTGTTATATGTTCCCTTGTCGGTTGGCTGCGTAGTGTTGATTCCCTTCACTCCGACTCGGTACGTGTAAATAGCATTCGCAGGTGCGGTTGAAGGGGACGTCCCGTCCTATGGCGTAATGTTGTACCAATATGTTGCTTCCGCAATAGTACATCGCTTCCTGGCAGCAATTCTCTTGATGCTGCGATGGCTTCTTTCAGCAATGCCATTTCCTGATGGCACATGCGCACATCGCAACCATAGACGGACGCCCCACTCATCTAACAACTGCCGGACTTGCTGGCTACAAAACGCTGCATCATTGTCAGTCAGGAGCTCTTCCGGCGCACCTCGCTCAAAAAAAATGGATGATAGGTTGCGAACAACATTTGCTGAATCCTGTCTGGTCATCTGCCGCCACACCGCAAATCTCGTAGGCCCGCAATCAATGAGAGTTAGAAAGGGCTTGCCACTGTAATGTGTAATATCCATGGCCAGCCGCTGCCACACACTCTCAACTTCCAAGCGACCCTTCTGCCATCGCTCTGGTGCAGGACTAATAGACTGGCAAGCCTCACAATTTCTGACGATCTGTCTGACATCCATCTTGGTCACTGCTGGGTATGCACGCCTCACAAAATAAAGGGCCCTCTTAATACCCGGATGTCCGCTCTGTGCATGAATTTTTTGTATTTGACATGGGTCGATTGAAACTGCACAAGATCGAGCAGTAATCTCCATTCCCATCTTCGCGGCTTCATACCATTTGTGAGGTACACGGGTATGTTGGTCAGCACGATTACAATGTGATGGCACCAGAGTGACGCTCAGTGATAGCCCATACTCAGATACCAGGTTTTTTAGCGTGTCTAGCCTTCTCCGTATTAACATTTCGCTTGCTGCCTTGGTACGGATTCGTGTCCGTCCTGAAAGTGTGTCAGACACCCAGTGGTAGACACAGAGAGAATCTGTGTACAAGGTCAACTTCTTAGACTGCCACTGCAGGGCCAGATTTACCCCCTTTACAACAGCTTCCAGCTCTGCCAGGTTGATATGCTGAGAATCTGTTACGGGCCGCAGCCAACACGCATCCTTGAACACGTTTCCTCCTTGCTCCAATGATACTCCCAACGCCAAAGAACTGGCATCAACCCACACACCTACGTTGTCTCCGTTAACACACCACCGCCCACAGGCAGGGTCCTTCTTGTTCACTCTCTCCAGTGTCTCTTTAATCATCAGAGTTAGTAGGACATCATCGGATATGTCATCCCAACCCGTGGTTGTTAAATTTGCTCTGCGTTTAATCACACCAACAGCTGCGCGGAGCCAGCCACAGACCGGTAAGTGACCAACAAGTTTTCCACACCAAGAAAAAATGGTCCGCCTTGTAACGAGGTTGGGGATGCTTGGAATTTCACTGGCACGCCTCCATTGTAGGGTGCCATCCTCTTCATAAACATCCAATCCCAATACACGTGCTCCTTCCCTTAAACGTTCGGGATTCTTGCATTCCAGACCAAACTGAGCCAACTTTTCTTTGACACACGACGCAGACTGTACATCTTCATTGACGTATACGTCATCAACGTAAGCTGAAGTTGAGTCCCTCATGGGCTTTTCTTGGGACAATACTGTGTTGACAATAGTCTTCATGATCTGTGGTGCCACATTTAGGCCGAAGCCAAGGCGTGTAAGGAAGTACCTCTGCCCCTGGAACCAAACTGTCTGGAACGGCCACAACGTCTCATCAACTCGCACCTGTAAATAGGCTTTTCGTAAATCCAATATTGAGACATTAGTGCCTTTCTGACGCCATTCCCTCAACTTACTGGCGCATACGTCAGCATCGGCAGTGTAGGCTTCAATATGCTTGTTAAGCTCCCTATAGTCCAGCACGGGCCGTACTTTCGACTTGTTATGCTGGACTACTGCCATCAAGGGCATTAGACCCTTCGGAGGCCCAAGCTTGTCCTCAGGGTAGGGGATTAACCAGCCATCTTGGATCCACGCCTTTAGTTCCCTTTCGTATTCTGCTCGGGCGTCACTGGGTATAGGGTACTCTGCAACCCCATTCTTGAGTTTAGTCGGTGCCATTCCCTCGGTCCACTTCCAAGATGCAATCCAGGCCCTCTTGCGCGAGTCGTAGTCCACTGTAAAATCCGGCCGATCGATATGGAGCGCTGCACACACTGGGGCCTCTAAGAATCGCACCTTTCCATCTCGATGAATTGCGACTCCCCCCAGCGCCTTGATGGCATCGTATCCGAGCAACAGGTCAAACCCCAGGAGATTTCCTTGGGTCACGAGCACATTGATCTTAGTGGCTGCACCGGTGTCCGTGTAGATCTTGACAGTTCCAGCTCCACAGCATGTCTGGGTCTCGCCTCCTATCGTGGTGACTTTGATCTTCCTCTTAGTCCAACTTGGACACAGCCTGGTGCTCACTATAGTATGCGAACAGCCTGAGTCGAGAAGTGCTGAGCAGGGTATCCTGTTTACGTAGACGGTTATTACTGGTTGCGCCTTGTTCAAATTTTGCTCGGGGAGCAGGGCGGCGCTGACGTCCTCTCCCCTGATACGTTTCCCGCACAGTTTTGGGCTAGATGCCCCAAACCGCCACACTTAAAACAGCGCACACGCCCCCTGTTGGTGCAATTCCTTGCAAAATGTCCGCGTCGGCCGCAGCGAAAACATTTCCCATTGCTTGCAGGGTTCTGATTCAGAACCTCCCGAGCGCCAATCTGGCCTGTCTGTGTCGCCATCACAACTGGTTCCCCCAGGTCCTCCTCATCTTTGATGATGGCTCGAGCACATTCCATCAAGTGTTCCATGGTCGTTGTTGAAACGCTGGTTGAGGCTCTCAGTAGCTGCTTAACCCGAGTGGGAAGGCCCGCCACAAACGCGTACGCGAGCGTCCGCTCCGACACCCCTCCACCGAACAGAACTGCGAGTTTCTTTAACTCAGCGAAGAAAACGTCCACGCTTTCCTCCGATAGAAGTTTTCGAGAAGCAAATTTTTCATAGGCCGTACAAGGATCCATGGCAAATGCCTTGTACAGCGCAGCTTTAATTGCGGTGACATCTCCCTTTTCGGCAGCACTGAGTTGCTGATATACACTCAAGGCACCCCCAGCCAATCTCAGGGGAATTACAGTGTGTACCCTTTTCACCTCACAAAGGTCGCACGTCAGCTCGACCCTTTCAACCCAGTCGACTATGGACGTGGACCCGTCAAACTCGGGTATGAGCTTTAAGTCAAATTTCGACTCGGTCATAGTCCCAGAGGCCAAATGGCCGAAATAGCTTGTAAGAAAAAAAATGTAAGGAAAAATTAAAGATGGCGCCCGACTCTCTCTTTAACACGGTAAGATATCCTCAACACGGAACAAGAAGCAACAGCCACACGATTCCCCAGCCAACTCAATCGTCCCTCCCCACGTCTTTCCCCTCACCCGCTTTTATCGTCGTTCTAGGCCGGCTAAATTTGCATATTCCGAGAATTCGTGTGACTTTGAGAGACATCATACTTTACAAAAGACGACGGTCGCCATCTTGGTCCCTCTTTTCTATTTTTGGTCGGTAACGCTGAGCTGGTCTCGAGGTAAGTCTTTTTCCCCTCATCCGTCTCTCCCACGTACCCACACAACACGCAAACACGCGGGCGCTTATCTCCTGGATGCACGTTACAATAAGTATATAAAATTGTCTTCATATTTAAAATATGGAGAGTAGAATAAATATAGTTGTAAACAGGGTGACTATGCGTATAAGATTAATGAGTAAAATATTATAAGCAAAAAGTGAACGACCAGATTTATGTGAATAATCTCATATATCAACTAACCGCTCGTAAATACATAGAAATGATGGAAAGAGGAAAAGAAAAATAATGTAATTACTTACCACTAAGAAGATGATAAAAGAATAAAATGGCATTATTTAATTGTAATTAATTAAATGTTATGTACTTGAAATTGCAGTAAATATTTAAATATAAAACACCGTAAGTAATATCGTGAAAAAAAAACACGTTATAAACGTTGATAAGTAAGACATAATTACATCGTGATTAATTATTGAAAGTTTTCGTGAACATAATTAAGATGCGTGCGCATAAATATATCCATATCCACGTATATATATATATATATATATATATATATATATATATATATATATATATATATATATATATATATATATATATTTAAACAAGGGGGTAGTCACCAACAATGTGTATTTCTAAACACTATTTTATTATCCCGTGTCTTGGTTTTTCACTGAAAATTATGTTTAGATCATTGTAATAATGTTTTTAAATAATTGAAATCGTTTTTACGCGTTTCAGACGTTCTGTGAAGCGTCCTCTCCAGAAATTATTTTCAAAATGTGTTGGAAATGTAAAAATAGTATTTTCTTAGTTTATTTGAAGTGTTTCCAAGAGGTGGAAACGTGTAAGTGTCTACTATTCATTGGAATGTTCAATTATTATTACTCTTTTATTGGGCTGTGGTCACTCCTGTGGTGTGTTTCTCTCTCTCTCACTCTCTCTTTCTGCTTGTGTGTTTTCTTTTCCTTTAGGGTAGGATGTGTGTATGTTGTTTTTTTTCTTATATTGGTTTGAAAATGTGTGTACTGTTTTATAGTATTATGAAGTTATTTGCTTCCCTAGGAAGGTGTCTGTGATCCCAGGTCATTACTAATGTGTATGTGTGAGGAGGGGGGAACCAGCTCTTCTGAAATAAGGGTAGAGGTGCTTTCATTCTATTTCGATATTTATTTTCTGGATTCTTAGATTTTAGTATTGTGATTTTTCGTTTCAGTCTTAGACTGTTCGGGTATTCTTTATATTATGTTTGTTTAGATTGAGGGGTGTATTTAAAAATATGTATAGGGGATTTTTTAATGTTTCTATTTATTTGTCTCCCCATGTGGGTGTGACCATACCCAGGATCGGTTCCTAGTGTGGGGAAGGGCCTGTTCCCCAGAGGGGAGGGGCCAATTGGAAGGGTATATGTATGGGCGGGGGATGATAGAAGGGATGATAGTTGTCTCAGTCATGAGAGATTTCTCCTCCACTGACCGAGGATGGAGCGAGGTGCTGGAACAGATATTATACTATGGTTCTATGTGTTTCCTAGTGTTGTTGATTTCGAGGTTAAGTAGGGTTCGTATTGTTCAGGGTGTTGTATAAGAGATAGGGGTGTTATGTCTGTGTGTGGTTGTAGGCGCGCGTGTGTGTGTGCTTTAATGTGTCGGTTCTGATTTAAGTGTTCCTTGCCTTTCATGCTTTTGTGTGTTGATATTAAGCTCTGCTTTGTTCAGGAGTGAATCTTGTGATGATTATTTTTTTCCTGTGTACATACATAAAAATAATTGTCTCTTTGGAAGATTGGCATTATTTTAGAGCTGTTTCCACTGCATTTGTGTACGTGTTTTGAAACATAGAGGTGCCTGTTATCTGCAAGTTTGATGTTGCTCTTATGTAAGGCCACTCTATTGCTGAAATTGTTGGTGGCGCCTATGTAGTTCCAGATCCTTCCAAATAAAGGTTTAGTTCTTTTGTGTTGTTATGTTTGTTGGGGAAGTATGTTGATTTGTTTTTCACTAGAGAGTCGTCTGTTCTGTTATCACTGTCATTAAGTATATTTATGAGTCTGAATTCGCGTTAAAATTCTTTAAGGTCTTTCTTTAACTCTGCTATGTTACTTTTGGGAATTGTGCAGAATTTGATGCCTAGTTTTAGTACTTCAATTTCGTCCTTTGCAAGTGTCTTTGTTGATAGGTTGATGACTTTGGTTTTTTTGTTGTCTAGTCTGGTGGTGTCATTTTGTGAGTGATTCCTAAAACAATTATTGTGAGGGTCGTTAGTTTCGTTTATCCGGTTGAGAGGTTGGTTATGTCGTTTTGTAGGGATGTATGGGTTATATTGGTACTTGGGGTATTTGGATTGTTTGTGTTTGTGTGGGGGTATTTTTGGAGTCGGTTTTGTACTGTGGGGTACTGAGGGTGAGTGTTGTAAGGACTGTTTTCTGTTGGGTGGTATATATAGTGGCGGTTAGTTCCATTTGGTTATTTCGGTGGGTGTTGTTAAGTAGGGGGATCCTTGTTGGTTTGTGTGGGTGGGGTGGGGTAAGAGATTTCTTGACTGAGTTGGGTGACGTGTTTCGTAGTAATTATTTTCGTATTGTGTGGGAGGGTGTATCTTTTAGTATTGCCATGTGGTAGTGGGTTGTCGGTTGTTTATATGTTATTTTGGAGTGTTTTGGTAGTAGTATTTGTGATTGTATGGTGCCTGTGTTCTTGTGTGGATGCGTGGTCTTCTAGATCGGAGTTTTCGTTGAGCTTGTTGGTGGGGATGAGTGTATGGTATGAATATGTTCCGGTCGTTTCGTTGTGTTTGTTTGTTATATATATATATATATATATATATATATATATATATATATATATATATATATATATGGGGGCGTGTGTGTATCCTGGGTATTTATGTAAATCTCAAAATCGTGTACAAGTATAGTAAAGGCATTCTTACTGTACACACTTGAATAGAAAATGTAATATGGGGATATTCCTACTTAAATTGAAACATATAAACACATTATATGAAATTAATCTCATATGCTTCATTTGGTGTTTCCTCATTGCAACATATTTTTAGCAGAACCTGAAGCAAACTTATTCTACGTCCGCTTTCCTGAACAGTTAATTCTGGTCAGAGAAGTTACTTTATGAAGCAGAACTTGAAATATTACTGAGCGTATGCATTCATGACCTGAAAGTTTCATTGTTTGTTACAGATATTGAAAGAGTGGAACTCTAAGGAATGTATTCATTTAATGAACGTGTCTACGAAACAGATGTATGATTGAATTTCTCCATGCAGAGAAAACTGAATCGATAAACATTCAACCGGTTCGGTTGAACGTTAACGAAGCGGAGGCAGTTATTGCAAGCACTGGAAGGAAATAGTTTAGTCGAATTCAGACTGGGGGCTGAGATGCCAGTGACAAAGCGTGTTTTTGGCATTTACGACTGAGACATAAATAGCAACATGCCATTAGGAATTGTAGAGACTATGTAGAAAATGAATTGTGCTGCACAAAATGTTGCCTGTTTTAATGGGCCAACACTCGTCCTGGTAGCTATTAAACGTATAATTTTTCATGTTTAAAAATAAAAGACCCTGCTTTTTGAACGGTCATCGTTTATTTAACTGTACTGTCAGTTAGCAATCCATTGCTGTCATAATCTTGAATATACTACCTTGTTATAAGATGCCCCTAAACAGCAATATCCCTCCTTTGAACTAGTAATGTGTTATTTATTCATAATTATTATAGAATGTACTATAGTTACCACCTCCTATCTATATATCTAAAAAAGTGAAAGTGTATGTATGTCTGTGTCTCTGTATGTCTGTGTATATTGCCCTACACAATATCTCTGCCAATTTTCAGTTTACAGACTCAAAATTTTATATACAGTGTACTGAGATTTGGGAACATCTTTCTGCCAGAAAGTTGGCTGTTAAGGGGTCCAAATTCAACAATTTAGCCTTTGAGAACTCTTTCAAACACCTCCGCCAATTTTGGGTCTAATTACTTATAATTTTAGATATAGGTTCCTTGGACATGGATCTAACTTAATAACTTGATTTGAGCCCAAAACAATGAATATTCAGGCGTCAGAACACGGGTTGAATTAAAAAAAATATATATTGACCGCTGCACTCTCTACCAAATTACTCAGACAATTTCTGGTCTAAACATTTGAAGTTTTACATAAAGGGTATTCAAAGATAAGGCAAACGTTTACTCCGTTTGGGTCGAAAATTTGAGCTTCCAATATATAAATGTATGCATGTATGTATGCTTGCATGTCTGCCTAAAACTTTCGACAGTAGCGACGGATTTTCACAAAATCAGTACCGTTTTCAAGCTTGACCTTTAAGACGACAAATATCAAAAACTGGCTAAAAACACCAATTTCTTCACCTTCAACGGGACACTTTTCTACAGGGTGAGGTCTCTTTTTTCGCCGATATTGTCGAAAGTCATCACCTCTTTTCGATTGGCTAGCGTTAATTTAAACCTCCGTCTCTTCCCGTTTGAAAGTGATCGTAACAGCAAATATGTCACGTTCCCCCCCTTTTTTCGCTCCATCATGGTACGGGTTCGAGCCTGCCTTCCTAATACAACTTCTTTTTTTCTGGTCAGCATACACCTCCAACAACCCGAGCAACGCCGAGCTGAAATGCTAGTATTTAAATAAATCAAATGAATTTGTCCAGCAGAGTAGATCTGCGTAAGTGAACGATCGAATGTTATGTTCAGTAACATCGATTAATCCTACATATACACGTGATGTGAGCAGACTTATCATATCATGCCTACTGATTTTTATTGTAAGATTCCAGTATTACTGTCATAATATTATATTGGTGAAATAATATTGGTATTGTGCGTAAAAATAATAGTAGAGTTCCTCAGAAATGTTAAAAAAAACAATTATATTTTCATTTTGTGTGTCGAGAGATGAGGTATATTATAGTTAACTTTCTGCAATATTCTTTTACTTAATTTACCATGGTTCAGATTGTGTATCTAGAATATGATATTGAGTTTTATATCAGTGTGTTATTTAAATAAAAATGTACGATCTAAACCTCCGTATATAAAATAACTATTAGTTTCCCCGGCCTGATTATTCAATTTACCAAGTTTTGATAATTTAGAATGCGTTGCTATATAATGCAAGAGTAATTCGACATTCATATACTCATAGCTTTCTGAATAGTATTGCATATAATAATAAAATCTGACTTGAGATAACGTTAAAAAAACATGATGTGCCCACAACCCGTTTAATAAGGCACTCCAACGCGTAATTAAATTTGTCTTGAACCGTTAAATTGAAATCGTATTTGAACTTTTTGTTAATGTTATTTAATGCCAAACAATTATTGAAACCTTTTATGCTTCCTTCCTTTTTTTATATAATAATCTTTTTATTTATATTGTTTGATTTGGTTATTTCGCAGTAAAACGTCTTGTTTTTTTACGTGTTATTTTGTAGAATCGTATTTATTTTGAAAAACAAACAAAACAACACACATTGTTTGATATATTTTAGATGGAAAACAGTTTTTTTTTTCTGATAGACTGATATCGTAGAACCAATTTGAAATATTTTTTTTTTGTTTACTCGGGGGTAAGGATTATCGTGTGTACAGTACTCGATGGGATAGTGTAGCAATAGTATTGGAGAATTGATAAGGTGTCATTACTTAGGGGGGCGGTTCATCAGGAATTTGTTTGTGTTGGACTTGAAGACATCCAGGTTGAAGTCGGGAGAGAAACAGGCAAGCGGCACAGAGTTCCACAGGCGTGCAGTTCTAAGAAAGTAGCTTTGTTCGTGGAATCTACGTTTTAATTTAGGCACAGATAAGGAGTGGGGAAAATTATTGATGGGGGTTTCAGCTAGTCGGGTGTTTTTTTTTAAAGATTGGCGAGGGGGGACCAGAGAATGGAGCTCAGACGAGCTCTATCGATGGAAATAACGATAGAATAAAGACAGACTCACTACGTCTCTTCTGTGGGAAAGAGGTTGCAGGGAAGAGAAAAGGGTATCCCCACTAAGCCATGTAGTCTATTTTGTACTCTGTCAAGGCAGGATAGGCTTATTTATCAACTCCTGTCCATATGTGGCAGCAATACTCTATCTTTGGACGTACTTGGGTCTTATATAGATAGAGAATTGCATGATTAGTGAGCTATCTTCTGGAGCGGTAGAAGGATCCCACCATTTTCCCAGCGACCTTTGCCACCGATTTGATGTATGTGTTCCATTTAAGATCAGGAGTAAAGATCAAACCTAGAAGCTTATCAAAACATGAAGCCTGCCCTAGACGAGAGCCATCCATTTCAATTGATGCTAGACGGGGATCAGAGTGTTTATGATGTAGAGATAGGAGCTTGGTCTTAGATGCATTAAAGGTAACCAGCCACCTTTTTGCCCACTGTACCACGCGCTCAAGTTCAGAGGAGAGAGAATCAGAGAGAACATCATCATTTACGGCCTGTGATGTGTTGCCATAGATGGTCGTGTCATCAGCATTGATGTCAACGAAGGATTTTAGTATGTGTTTTGGGAGATCATTGATGTAGCTCAGGAAGAGACCTGTGTCCAGTATGGACCCCTGAGGGACTCCAGCATTAATACTGTGGGTCTCTGATTTCTGCCCATCAACCACTACTCTTATGAGGCTATCAGAGAGAAATGATTTAATGATCGAGAAAACATTTCCAGTTATACCGTAGCTGGAAATCTTGTGTAGTAGGCCTTTATGCCAAATAATGTCGAAGGTCTTTGATATGTCGAGAAGAATTGCCCTAGAAATTAAGCCTTTGTCGAGAGACAATCAATTTTTTTGTTATATATCTACACTCATATAAATGAAACTTTTTCTCTATGAGTTTATTCCTTATAGATGCCGGAACCGATTAACAGATTTGCTTGAATATATACAGCATTTAGTGTATAAGTATGTGAGTTATATTAGTAAAATTTTTATCTAAGAATATGCCCGATAATTATCGATAATCGAAACCATTTTTTGAAATGTATCTATTATCGGTAGGCAATTTCTCCATGCCGTCGCTTAGCAGCAATGATAAAACAACGGGCCGTAAATATTCTACTGTAAAGATTTTTTTTTTTCACGAGGTGGATCGTAGGTTCAAGTTTCGCCCGTAAATTGCTTAGTTTTCTTTCATTAACAGCAAGGAAATTTAAACGACTTAAAAATGTACGTGTTTCTTTCCTTTTTTCAGCATGAGATGGTCTATAGGTTAAAACTTCGTACGTCAATGTGTTTATGTTTTTTTTCGTTAACTGGAAAGAAGTGTATATAAAATAATTCCATAAAAGATACACTAGGTTCTCTACAGTACAAAGTAGAAGAACATATATTTAGACCGTTACTGCACGAAGGCGTGTGATGCTTCCCCCGTGTTATTTCAAGGATTTCGATGACAGTAAAAGTATAGGAGTGTGAAATATTTGTTGATCATCATTCAATCCTGGGCAACATCAGGTCTCCCTGCTAGTCTTATATATTTGAGAACGTTCTGTTTATATATATATATATATATATATATATATATATATATATATATATATATATATATGTATATATATAGCCTCAAATTTATACATTAGTAGTTGGCATCTACTTTAAACATAAATATGTACATCATATTTGAAATGATACCAAATTTAATTGCTGGGGTTAAGTTCAATTTTTATAACAATACGTTTCTTGCACGTATTGTTTTACAAACTATTTCTGAGAATTATATAACAACATTTTAGATCCAAACGTCTAGCCTTGAATTAGAAGGGCTTTATTTCCAATTTGTTTTAAATTTCTTTTAGATAATGAAAAAACTGTTTCACAAATAATAAAAATTAATTCAAATAAGTTTAAAATTTCAAAAAAAAATACCTTATTTATATTTCTTCCAATTTATTAGGCTTTCGTTAGCGTATTTTTGTTTCTCAGTAAGAGCGCACCGTTTATGTTTAAACAAAAAATAAAAATAAATAAATAATCGGAGCAATCATTTTTGTTTTTTTTTTATTTTCAGGTGTTATCTGTTCGTTTAATTAACAAGTATGTATAGAGTTTTTTTTTCTTCTGATTGTTTGTTATTTCATTAAATGAATGATTTAAAAGAATCGTAGAAAAAATGATAATATATAAGATTAAAGAAAATGGCTGAAGGCATATTCACTTCAGTGTAAGGATATAGATTGAGGTGTACTCAAGCTTATAAAAGAGAAGACATTTTGAATAAACCGAGTATAAAATGTAATCAAGTGTTTAAAAGAGAATACGGTAAACGACATCTCATCTTGAGAAAAAAATAATCTACAAGAAATGTAAAACACGCGAGCTGTTACGGCCAGAATAATACAGTAATCGAGAATCTATTATACAACCATACATTCTTAGTGTGAATAATGACACAGAGACACACACTTATATATATATATATATATATATATATATATATATATATATATATATATATATATATATATATATATACGTGTGTGTGTTTGTGTGTGTGTGTGTGTGTACATATTTCTCATTTTTTTTCGAAGTTTTTCCGTTTTGTTTCTACCGCTTCTCCTATTAGTGGTGCTATCTTAACTCTATTCGTTTTCCATGTCGCTTTCAACTCTATTATACATCCATACATTCTAAGTGAGTGTGAATAACTACACACGCATACACACACAGGTGTACACACACACATACACACACATATTAAATACGTTAAAATATGTGTGTTTTCTGATTAGGACAGCAGTGAGAAAAGACGCGTAAATTATCGCGTCGTTATCACCATGCCTAAATTATCACCATCCAAGCGTAAGGCAAATGCCTCCGCCGTCAACGAAGAGTCAATTAAAAGGAAATGGAATCAGCACGTATATTGAATTGAATGAAAAAATTAAATTTCGATTTGAATAAAACCAACAAGGAAATCCTCGTATAAAATGCTGCCCACGTGAAAGAATATGAAGATAACACCCATTTCGTGAAGTCCTCATGTCACCGGGAAAAGCACCAACGAAACTGAAAAAAAGACTGACATGTATTTTTACATTCACACACATGTAATACACCCAGATAACACTGCAGATAAGTTCCCATTTCTATCTCCTGATCCAATTCCATCTCCATCGTCTATTTCGGAACTGTCATTCCATGACGATATTATTTCCATGTTTTTTTTTTTTTTTTTTTTTACTTAATGTCGTCGTCGTCGTCGTCGTCATCATCATCATCATCATGATCATCATCATGATCATGATCATGATCATCATCATTATTATTATTATTATTATTATTTTTTTTAATTTTTTTTTTTTTAATTTTTTTTTTTTAATGTTTTTTTTTAATGTTTAACCGTTGTGCTTTCTCGACCCCACCCCGGCATATTCGGGTGTTGCATGAAATTTTAGAATGTATTTTTAATAAAACACCTTATATAGTATCCACGTGTTATGCCATTCTTGCTTTGCATGTAATCGTTTAAGATCGACTAAGATTAATCCACACATCTCAGACTACGTGTCATTTCAGGACTAAACACGCCATACGCTATATGTCAGCCTTTCTTCGGTTTCATTTATGATATTCCCATTGATACTTTGCTAAATAGGCGTAATCTTCATATCGTCCAACGTGGGCAGCATTTTATACGATTTCCTTTCCTTTTGGTTTTTAGGCGATTTGAGACTTAATTTTCTCATTCAATTAAAAATACGTGAGATGCGTCCATTTTGTTTTTAATTATTTTTTTCTGTTTCTTTATTTTGTCTGACGAGCAGTATTGGGTGAAAGACCCATTATAGAGTCGAAGATTCAAACCAGGGCACAATCACTTAAATAAGCCTCTGCCAGCTCGTAACATATTTAATAAATAGCTGATTTTCAAAATGTATACACATTGTGCCCCCTCTTTAGTTAAAGATTCATAAAATGTTAGAAAATTAACCAATTTTAATGAATTTTCAGTAATGATCACGAAATATGCTAAAGACATCAGGTTTAATTGAGTCTTTGTGCATATGTATTATTTTGTTTATCCAATGAATATAGTTCTTAAAGTTATGGCATTAAGTATTAAAAAATGACGGAATATATTTTTGCTTTTTTTATGAAAAAAAAATCGTAAATTGTACAATAAAAGATATTTTTCAACAACATTACGAAAACTTAGAAATGTATTAACGCAATCGAGATAACAAAAATACTTAATTTCGCGAACTAACAATATTATCATTGAATTACGCATTGTCTATTTAATAATTTAACACAATAGATTAAAATTGTGAAAAGTATTTTTTTGTTTTGATGACACATTTAATGTACTTTTGGTACGATTCTGATATTTTCATTGCACGAATTTAGATGTAATCTTCCACGTTACAAAATTTTTATATAATCCCGAAAAATTAAAATTAAAAATCAAACGCAGGAATACAATAAAAAAATAACTTAGAACATGGTAAAAAATATACAAAATTTCACAATAATATTGTACGTATGCACTACTGGTAAAAAAAGATCAAAATTCGGTTTCACGCCCCTCCCTCCTCTCGCCCACGCGTTTTCTATTTCCAGATACAATTTTGATTTCTGATATTTTGGATCTATGTAGACCTTATGCTAGACGATTTTTTGTGTGTTTTTATTTTGCGAAGCCAAAACCTTTCACTCTCGACGGTCTAATTAAGCTATTTTTTGTGCAAACAAGTTTTTTATTTATTTTATATCGTAGGGCGTACTTTACTAATTATGTTTGAAATAATGCCAGGAATCTAATATTCATTGTTAACGAGATTTTACAATGAATTTATTTTACTCCAAAATATTACATTTTTATCAAAGGTAAAATATTTATCCGGCTATGGTACAAAGATGGAGCCCGAAAAGCCAGCCTCATTCTAAGTTCGGGGAATGGTGAATTACGTGCTACCTTGACAACGGTGTTCGAGAGAAAACCCAGCCCTTAGTAATATAGGGCCGAGTTGTGAAATTCGAACAAAAGAAAGACAAAAAAAGGTGTGATATCTAAAAAAAATAAATACAAACAAAGGCTAGATAAGTTTAAAAGGAAAACAAGAAGCAGTTCACAGAATTAAAGTAAAAAGTGCATACAAGAAACTTTTCGCATTTATTACAATAGACTCCATTTAATAATTCGATGTTTTTTTATTGAATAGTGTAAAAAATTAGATAAAAAAATTACACATTCCAAGGAATTAATTTTTTCGTGCTTATGCAGTTTCGTTACTGCTATTTTAAATAATATTTTCAAATTAATTCTAAGACTTACGATATCCTTTTTTATCAAATTGTAAATTACGAATGAAAAGAATAGTTAGAAAACGCCCTCCTCTCCCCATGTTAATGATATTACGTTAACATCATTATTAGCACGGGAGGAAAAAGTTTGTAAGTATTTTTTTTTTAATTCAGCAGTTCTAAATATTAGATTTTTTAAGTCAGTGGTCCAAAATTAGAAAAGTTATTCAAAGTTCAAGAAGTAGAATTAAAAAAAAAATTAACAGTTCAAAAGATCAGATTTTTTCAAATTCAACAATTCAAAGAAGTTGGGTTTTCTTTTCATCGAGCAGTTCAAAGGTTTTCTTTTTTTTAATTTAACAATTCATATTATTAGATATTTTAAAATTAAACCGTTCAAAGAATAATATTTTTTATCTAAAATTTAACAGCTCAAAGAATCAGAATTTCTTTTAAAATTAAACAGTTTAAAATAATAGACATATTTAATTCAACAATTCAACCAATTTACATATTTAACATATCCAAGAAAATGGCAGAAACACTAGAGGATGACCTCTAATCCGTAGTGGAATGGGGACCAAAATGGTTGGTCTCATTTAATGCTGCAAAGACTAAGCTTGTTTCCTTCAATAACTACAAGAAACCTTCTCTACCACCAATAGCAATGGTCAAGAACACATTGCCTTAAAGTACTTTTTGTCACATCTGGGCTGGTGCATCTGCTGCTTGTCTCTCGCTCCTGGACAGGGTTAAAAAAAAAATTGCCAACCTGATAGGTCCTGAACTGTCATCTAGGTTTCAACCTCTGTCCCATCGACGAGATGTTGCATCATTCTGCCTGTTCTACAAATACTTTAATGGTTAATGCTCTGACGAACTGCAAACACTTGTACCTCCCCGACGTAACTACCCCCGACAAACCCGACAAGCTACTAAGTCTCATCCCTTTACAGTGGAGATCCCTAGGTGCAAGAAAGCCTTTCACTCCAATAGTTTCTTCCCCAGAACTGCGGGTCTTTGGAACTCCCTTCCGGGATTCTGCTTTCCCAACTGCACTGATATGCAGAAGTTCAAGTGTAATGTTAACAAACATCTTTCTACTCTTCTCCCTTCATAATAACCCCGCTAATTAATTCCCTAATAGTAGCCCCCTGCTTCAAAGTGGCACTGTGCCTGGTTTGGGGTGATAATTTAATAAAAAAAATATATTTTCTACAATAAAACAGTTCAAATACTTGGATGCTTTTTATTAAAACGAATAAAGAATTCGGAGACTAGAGACATCATTATTTAAGCCTGTTGATTTGTAAAATACCCTCCAAACGGCACTAATTCAGCTGTTTTGATACAATTATAAACTTATTGGCATTACCACTTTTAATGAGGGTGATTACGGTAGGTATATATATGCACACACCTACACACACACACCTATATATGTATATATACATACACACACACACACACACACATATATATATATATATATATATATATATATATATATATATATATATATATATATATATATATATATATATATACAGGTGGAGAAACGCTAGTTTATTTCTCAAAAAATGCCAAGGCTATTTGAATGACATCTTTTAACAGATGCTAACTAAAATACAAAAGGAAATATTTGACACATATTTATAAACGGAAAATCAAAATACCCATATGCAAATGCATTTTTAACAAATTTACTAATATCTAATTTTCTATCATGTGTCTTGCCGTACAGCTTGCAAACGTTTTCTATATTCACCTACATACGTCCAATCTATTGCTGGTAGGTTTAGCCATTCTTCTTCGCAAAATTTCTTCCATTCCTCGATAATCTTTGGATCTCCTGTATGCACTCTTAACTTCAGAGTAACATTCGTGTATCAGTTTATTTAAAGACGCGGCAATTAAAAGATTTAAAAAAAATCTACTTAATATTAAGAAATGCTGATTAGGGGATTTTGTTCATTATAAAAAAAATCCTCACATAAGTATTATTCGTTTTACAATTTGAAAATGTAAATAAATAACATAACGTTTTCAAGTTTCTACTTCGACAGTGATATTAATTAAGATTATGATGTTACTTCCAAATATTATGCAGGCCACTTATATAAATTACCGTGCTTACTACTGTCAGTCGAAAACTAAACATAAAGCTTAAATATCCAACCAGCTCAATGTCCTAGATGATGTTGACCGGGTAAAAGATTAAGGTAGGAACAACACTTCTGTTGTCTAGATCTCACTTCACATTGCATCACATATTCATTCAGCTCTCTAACTTTGCTCTCTTGGTAACCACGATATAGGACGGTATTTGTAATATGCTTAAATTCAAAATTATCAAAATAATTATCATATTCGTATATTTAATAGTTCTGTGTAAGTAAATGACACATCATACATTATCGATTTACATGAATTATCTCGACTCACGTTTAAACTGATAAGCTATAAGAAACAAAAAAGAAATCCGCTTGAATTGAACCATGTATGGTATACTTACAGTAATAAATGATTGATGTAATTTATATATTTAAAGCTCATTATCAAACGTTGCACAATTCACGTAGCGAAGTAAATGATTAATATATTATTTACAATTTCAATACTGTTGAATAAAATTATTAAACACAGGCCTGATAGAGAAAGGAGTAAGATGAAAAATTTGCTAATGTAAGAACATTTTATTAAAGGTTATTTAATTAACAGAATAGTAAATTTAATCATATTTATTTGTGTCTGAATTGCTTATTTATTTATTCATTTAAATGCATAAAACTATCTTTAATTGATATGGAATAAGTATTTAGATGAGACCATATTTGGACGAAACTTTAAATTCGTATTAGCCTTACACGCACCCAATAAACTCAATCAACTATAAACCAGTGTTGTCTGTTCTCTTGATTGACAAAATAGACGAAAATAATCAGACGGCAAGATGTGTTTTGATAAATGCTATAGTTGTAATTATTAAAATAATATAAGAAAATAAAATAAAAATTTAAATATAATTAAGTCACGGTAATTACAATCATTTAATAACATATTTACTTCTATATTTGAGCTTTGGAGTGTGAAATAGGATCGATTCTACTAAACTAATTTGACCAACTAGTAAGAAATAGTGAACCTAAACGCATAACTCCTTAACCATTGTCCCTGTGCTGTACTGAGTTTACTGGCCAATGAACTTCGTCTTCGTTATTCTCGAGTTTGTACGCATCTTCCATTTTTAATACATTAGCCGTTCGCCATTTTTCTTTCTGATGAAACAAGTGGGAAACCCCGTTAATATATATTATCTGGCAATATTTATATTTCGGCATCTAATGGCCACTCGCAGACCTCTTACTCGAAAATTATCTCCAGAATGAAATATGTGTATTGTAAACGTGTGAGTAATCTATTTGTGAATATATAAAAATGAAATATGTGGCCTATCATTTAGGAAATATTACATTAACACACGCATATATATATATATATATATATATATATATATATATATATATATATATATATATAACTGATCAGAAATACTTTGTTTGTCATTTAATAATTCGTCAGTATGAATTCTACCCACTAACTCAACCGAAGAAGGCAAAAACTTTAGGCAATTTAATAATAATGTTTCCTTGTATCCTTAATACAAATATTATGTTTAACAACGCTCTTTATAAACACATGCTATCCGAAATTTGTTGCACTGGAAAAATGTATACTTATTTAAATATATTCTTACAACGCTGATTAATTGAATATGATTTTATAACCTTAAATAAGTAGAAGATCAGTAAAGTAGCATATAACTTCCGCTACAAGATGGGCAAAACTACAAGCATTTGTCTGCAAAGTTTTCGACATCGTCTTTCTATATTGCAAATTATTATTTATTCACTGGGAATAGTAAAACATACCATATTCAAAGAATTCTCTCAGAGAAAAACTTGCGGTTTTCTATGGTATCTAAGTGACAACAAGTCTCTCCAGTTCTCGAGTATCTTATACCTCTTCCAGTAACATTCGCATGCAAATTGGTGTTTTCTTAAGAGCCGTTTACAATTGATTTGTCTTTGGAAGCGACCATTAGTCTTCTTTGGACTTTTGCTGTCAGAATTTCTTAGTTCTTTTTTGCACTTATCTATCCGAGGTGTTATTAGTGCATTGTCTCCTTTATATTGCAAAACTCTTTGAAAGTGCTCGAATATTTGGTGTGCTTTCAGTATATAGTGATACACAATAAAATAAAATAAACATGTAAAAAAAATTCCAAATTGCAAAAATAAAAAAAATGAATAACTAAATATAAAAATAAATAAAAAAATGAAAATATCTGTGGAAGGAGGGCAAAGAAGTAGTTAAGCTTACTATTATACAATTTCAGTTTTCCGTTTTCATGATTTCGGATGATGTTCCTTTGTGTTTTACAACTATAACAGTTTCTGTATGTCCTCACCTTTTTTACTCTCTGCATTCGGGGATTTTCCTTATTGTAATCAGTTGTATCTTCTCAGCCATTCTTCTGATTCTAATTACTCATATTCTTTTTTTTTTGGCACCGCTTCTCAGTCTCCTTGATCTTCAATATGTTTTCTGGAACGGCAAAATCTACAATCTGGCAGGACTGCTTCTTCTTGTTAACAAGTAGAGCATCCGGTCTCCTTGCTTAATCTTTTTGTATATCCGTATCCTATTACATTTTGTGACTTTCAAGTTAAACTAACGCTGCGGTTTGAGCTTTTACCATATTTCAGAGTGTGCAAAATTCAGTTTTCTGCACAATGTCTCGTGTACTGGTCCCCACTTAGTCTATTTTTATATACGTTTTTGTGCTATTTTTCTGGATTCACTTAATTTATGGTTTACTGTTTCGTCTTTTTGTTTACAGAGTTTCATTTGCTATTTTCTTGAATTTTGTTAACCCTTGCTTTAATGTGGTTGCTCCAAAATGCGTTATCATTTGTGGCTGTTATTTGGGTTTCAGTTTTCAAGGTTTCTGTTTTGTCGCCATTTCTAATTGTTTTCGTTGGTCTCATCTTGTCTAATCCTTAAGAATCATACGTACAACTGTTTCTTCTGTCATGTTTCTTTCTCACTTCATATCTCGTTTATTGTGTCTGTGTCGTGCTGGGTTTATCAATGTTTTTGCTGCAGTAATTTTCAATTCGGTGTTCTGCATCAGGTATATTTCTTAATCTTGTTGTGACATTTATACAGTCCTCTCTAAAATACGACCCTCTTCCTTCACGATTTTTTTCACAGCGAGTCGGTAAATACCATTCGTTAGGTATATTGCATTATGCATATCCATGAGTTTTCTGGTCTTCTGCTCAGGATTCAAATACTTTACTCTGTTCCAACCTATAAAAGGTCTGTAGTATCTCGCTAGGAATACTGCCCATGTATTTTTACATTTATAGGTATAAATCAATGGTAGGTTCTACTATATAGTTTAGTTTCAAGGTATTTTCTTATCTTTTGAAATATCTCTTTTAACTTTTCTCTTTCATTTCTGTTGTTTTCCTGTTGTCTGCTTCCAGAACTTACAAATATTTGTAGCTATAATGTTCACCTTTAATTGGCTAGTATCATATTTATCGTTCCTTTCATTTTTTCTAATCCTTATCGTTAGCAGTGCGCAGTTTTCCATACCTAATTCCATTCGGAAAGACAGGCTGAATATTTTTGTTTTTGTAGAGTAGCGTCTCTAATTCCGCTTTGATGTACACAAACAGTTTGACGTCATCCATATACATTAGGTGGTTCATTCTCTCATTTGTGAAAGACAATAAAGGAAGACCAATACAAAGGCGTAACAGATAGTCTCGAGCTGAAGGAACTTAAGTTTAGCCTAATTGTTTATATTTGTATTGTAAACTAGTCTTTACTCGGTAATGATATTGATTAATAATGCATTATAAATAAAAAAACGAATAAAGGCTATTTAATAATACAGAGATAAATACATACGTAAGCCTAAATAATAATTAAAAGACTGTAGGTAATGTTAACACCAATACACACCTCACATATTAATAAACTATTTATCTGCAAAAGATAAAATAAGTAAAATTTCTTGGAAACTGCTTTATCTAAACTGAGACCCACCATGGGTTTTTAAAGTCGGACAGATAAATTACGAAAGAAAGACATCCGGAGTTTTGCATCGTGGACACATAAACTCACCCCCTGATACATGTTAGAAAATCCACCTGTTACACAATTGTATAAAAATACATATTTTAATATGTATATATGTATTATTAAACATACACACGATATGAATTGAATAAATAAAATCGAAACTTCATAACAGGTTCTTCCAGTTGCTTCAGCCTCCGGCTATCTGTTATATCTTTGCATTATTCTGCCTTCTACAAACCTAACATGTTTTATATGCATATGAACAATGCTTCAAGCGAACTCCTTCAGCCTATTAGTATTATTATTATTATTAGTAGTAGTATTGATGTTGTTACTATTATTATTATTAATGTTATTATTATTATTTTAAACATCACATCTATATAGTAATACACGCAGTCGCTTCGACTGTTATCACTGTAATTCTATGTGCGAATTGAAACGTAATAATGAAAATGCGCAATAAATAAGTATTAAAATCACTAACGAGAAAAACGCCAATAACATTGAGGTATAGCTAGATAGATAACAAAAAAAATTTAATTAACGTTGAAGTACTGCAAAATTTGCTCTTACACGTAATAAAAGTATGCCAAGCTGAAATAAGCATTTTGTATTTCAACTTGCCGACGTATTTTATACGTATATTTATCAATTTAAACAGATATTTTGCTCTTCAGAAATTATTATTTTGTGCATGATTACAATATCTTGTAATTTTAGTATTATTTCGCCAGGAGTTAGATAAATAACGTGTTAAATATTGAAACTCAGACACCCAGACACATCTATGGATCTAGTGATTTATTTATAGATTAAAAAATTAAATAGTTCATAAGAGAATTTAATTGGATAAATCTTAAATGAATATAAACCATTATTTTTAAACTATTTTTTGTTCGTTGTATTTGTGTTAAATAACGATAAATAAAGACAACATGAATGTTGCTTTTTTTGTGTGTTGTCCATGTTCAGATTCAGGTCTAGGATCAAAGATTGACATTTGTCATGCCCGCGTCCAAAGAGAGGCAAATTATTCGAGCCTGAAGCAACTTTTATTTCTGCCTCAATTAAGTCTTGTTTCGTGAGGCTAGATATAATTACATTAACCGTCGATGGCCTGCCTTTTTTGCGTAAATAAGGTTACATTAATCACACATAATTGTAGACTTATAGAAACAGAAATTATAACTGTTGTTATTTTCTGCGAAGCTTGAATATAAGTATTAAAACTATTGACTTCAAATCATTTAGTAATAATACTCTTCTATCGATCGAAAGATAAACGAAGGAAACGCAGTTTTTGTTGGCAGTAAGTTCCGGGTAAATTTCTAAATCTTTAATATGATAATTCTTAGAATAAGCAAAATGTGCAATTGAAAACGGAAAAATGATTTCAGATTGGAAGATTCATAGATTTTGGATTATATATTTTATATAGAAACATATTAAAAAGACATAATGCAGAATTCAAAGTTGTTGATTTTGATTAGTATTAGCAGTTAAATTCGAACAAGAATTGAATATATATTTATTAAATTATTAATGAAAATTTTAGTTAATTAATGAAATTTTAATTTACTTAACCATATTTAGTTACCTGGACCTGGTAAAATGCAGCAAATTGTATGTGAATACCTCTTAAGTAACACAGCCTACATTACAATGACTGATAAACAGAGAATGCCCAGCAACATTGTGATCAAGTCGCTTAAAATGACGGGAAGAGGAGAAGTGTGTTAGTAATCCATTTCATACGTAGTGATGTTTGAAAACTTATTTAGAAAATGTACATATCCGAGCAATTACTATCAAGTATGTTGTAATTTCTGGATATATATTGTTTCTACTTTACTTTTAGTGAGATGACCAGATCACATATTGTTTGAAATTATTCATCTTATAAACATTAACTTCAAATCACAAGTGCTAATATGCAAATAATTTTTGTAATTTTATTGCTTATTCTAGATGAACGATTTATGACTATTTCCTAGCCACTGGATTTGATTTTACAAAACTTTGCGAGACATAATCAAAAGTAAATGTGCCACATGGTTACTTAATCTTGGAAATGAAACAGCAAAATTTTGGAATATTTATCTTCCTTTTTTAATAATAATGTGGCTATTCTAAAAATATCATGAGTAATTTTTCACTGGCTGAGGATATTTGTAAGAGTATATTAAAACACAATAGAAAATTAAAGTATTCTGCCCCCTTATAAAAATGGCAGCTTATCGATCTATGAAGACGTTTAAATTAAACTTTCTCGTGATAGCTGTGTATAACAGCGCATAGAATAAAGACTGAAAGCTTTGCCCCATCAACCTAAATCTTTGTACTTTTATTGATGCCATCTGAAGTCCTGCGCAGAAATTATATTTTAATCTTAGTCGTTCTTCTCAAAATATATCAATAACAAATAGACTGTGCAATGAAAGAATACCAAATGTTATACAAATGCATCAACATTCAATTGAAGCTTTATTAATGAGAGGTGTATTACTAGGAATGCATATTTTCCTTCCAAGAATAAAACTCGCCTCAAGTGAAACTAAATTGAATTTCATTTCAGAATAAAGCAAGTTTTCAAGTTAGTTATTGTGCAATGTATATACATAAGTAGCAATGTTAGACATTCTATAAAGAGTGGGCTTTCTATCTGAAACGCTATTTAGTTATGATGAACTATATGTGTAATGTTTGAGAAAGCTCTGTGATATAATAATAAAATCTAGCAACGAAAACGAAAAAAATGTCTGTACATTCATCACAAATAACTGTAATAACACACTTCAATTGCTGCAATAAATTGATTAAAATTAAAAAAAAATAATTTAATGTTTAAACACATTCATTTTTAAAGCAAATATTACATGCTCGGATTTTTATTCACTGGGATTTATAGAATTTAATTATTTTGCACTTATACAAATAACAAATCTCCACTCCAAATAATAAAGAACAGCATTTTTTAAAAATGCATCCTGACAAGGGTACAGAAAGAAACACGTATAGACCTTTCTGTATTTAACGATGAAAATTGTTTTCATTGTGGGTAATTGTTACGGTTTTACCTTTTCGTGTGCTACAAATAAAAAAAAATTCCTGTCTTTTTCACTCTTACTTTCCCTCTCTGTACTGCTCTAACAAAGTATGCCGACCTATTCCACAAATCCCAAGACCTCAACATGAAATATCTCCAGAATAAAAACTCGATTAAACCTAGAACCCCATCTTCCAGCATAGACCCCTACTACCAGGTCTCCTTCTCCAATATCAGGGGTATACGTTCCAACCTTCCGGAGGTTGACACCCAATTACAGGAGACGAAACCGGACATATTATTTCTAAGTGAAACTGGAATAGGGCCGACCACTTCCCTAGATGAGTTCATAATTAATGGATACTCCAATTTAACAGCTAAATCTGACACCCAAGATCGCCATGGGCATGGAATATGTGCCTATATTAAAGATGGCTTCCCATGTGGCAGGGATATCTCTAGAGAAGATCCTAATTTATCCTATATGTGCTTCAGGGTTGCACTTGCCAACTGCATTTATATTTGCCCTCTATAAGCCCCACAACAGCGGAGTTACTATATCTTTAAGAGCATATCTGAGAAAATAGACCACATACTGTCTTCACATCCCTCGGCTAACATCCACATCTGTGGTGACTTCAACATCCATAACGTGGAATGGCTGACCCATTCAAATAAGACAGATGATGAGGGGAGATTTTGTCATGATTTTGCCATTGCTTATGACCTCACTCAGATTGTTCGTGTATCCCCCGTGTGCCCGATACACCCAATCAACATGCAAGCCTCTTAGACCTTTTTCTCGCAACTTCCCCTGAGCTATGTTCATTCTCCTCTAGGATCCTCCGACAACTCCGATATAAAATATAAAAACGACTCCGATATAAAAGATAAAAACGAAATGTAAGAAGCCCCCACACGTACCCTTCCACCGTACTGTATAACGATACTCTATGGCTGACTGGGATAGCTTCCGTCCATTCATATCTGATTTACCTCTGCACTCCATGTTTAAACAGGAAGTGTCCTCTATAGTATCAGATCTGACCGAATGGTTTATTGTAGGCATAGACCAATTCATACCATCTAAAAAATTCCAACAAAAACCTAACAGCCAGCCATGGTTCTCCCCAGAATGTGCTGCTGCTACCGCGCACAGAAATCACTTTTTCCATAGCTACCAACGTAATAGATGCACTGAGACTAAAGCTGCTTTCAGGACTGCCAGCAACCACTGTAAAAGAGTAATAAAAAATGCAAGAGAGCTATATGCCTTGTCTGTTAAATCCAAGGTAGCTGATCAGCGGCTTGGTTCCCCCCAGTTTTGGCAAATAACAAATAGGATCCTGAACAGAAGTGTGCGTTCTATCCCAACCATTATCAATGGACCAGGTCATCTCGTCAGCGTCAGACAAGGCCAAACTATTTGCAAAGAACTTTGCAGCTAATTCTACCCTATGCGACGAAGGCCATCAACTCCCCATATTTCCTCCTATAACACAGAACAAGCTAGGCAACATACAAATATCCGTGCATGAGGTCGCCAAGCTTATAAAAAACCTAGATTCCAGTAAAGCAACTGGCCCTGATGGCATCCAAATTATAGTGTTAAAAAAGCTTCAACCAGAACTTGCTTCCATACTTACGAAACTATTTAAGCGCTGCCTTAAGGAGAAGTGGTTTCCGACCCCCAGGAAGACCTCATATGTTTGCCCTGTATTTAAGATTTCAGGTGATAAGTTCTCTCCCTCTCAGTACAGACCAATAAGTCTTCTCTTTGTTTGAGTAAGTTGCTGGAATCAATATTAAATAGAGAAATAGTCAACCACCTCAGCAGGAATAACCTTCTTAGTGACACACAATATGGTTTCCGCTCTGCAAGATCTACCGCAGATGTGCTGACGGTTATATCCCACAGGATTAGTGAATCTCTTGACAAAGGCTTCCTTTCTAGGGAAATTGCTCTTGAAATATCAAAGGCCTTCGACAAGGTATGGCATAAGTGTCTACTTCACAAGATTTCCAGCTACGGTATAACTGGAGATGTTTTCTCAATCATTAAATCGTTTCTCTCCGATAGGCTCATAAGAGTAGTGGTCGATGGACAAAAATCGGAGGCCTGCAATATAAATGCTGGAGTCCCTCAGGGGTCAATCCTGGGCCCAACTCTCTTCCTGATCTTCATCAATGACCTCCCTAAACACATACTTAAATCATTCGTTGACATCTATGCTGATGACACGACCATCTACGGCAACACATCAAAGGCTGTAAATGACGAAGTTCTCTCTGATTCTCTCTCCTCTGATCTTGAGCGCGTGGTTCAGTGGGGGAAGTTGTGGCTAGTTACCTTTAATGCATCCAAAACCAAACTTCTATCCTTACATCATCAACGCTCTGATCCCCATCGGCATCAATTGTGAGGGATGGCTCTCGTCTGGGAGAGGCCCCGTGTTTTGACAAGCTTCTGGGGTTGATCTTTACTCCTGATCAGAAATGGAACACGTACATCAAGTCTATTGCCAAGGTCGCTGGAAAGATGGTGGGATCCTTCTACCGCTCCAGAAGATATCTCACTACTGATGCAATTCTCTATCTATATAAAAGCTAAGTACGTCCAAGGATGGAATACTGTTGCCATATCTGGGCAGGAGCTGCCAAAAACAGCCTATCATGCCTTGACAGAGTGCAAGGTTGACTTCGTGGTTAAGTGGGGGATGCCCTTTTCTCTACCCTGCAACCCCTCTCCCACAGAAGAGACGTTGCGAGCCTATCCTTGTTTTATCGTTATTTTCATGGCAGGTGCTCGTCTGAACTCAAATCCCTGGTCCCCCCTCGCCAATCTTTCACGAAAAACACCCGTCTAGCTGAATCCACTGTGAAAAATTTCCCCCACTCTATATCTGTGCCTAAATCGAGGCGCGGATTCCATGAACAAAGCTTGTTTCTTAGAACTGCACGCCTGTGGAACTCTGTTCCGTGTGCCTGCTTCCCTCCGGACTACAACTTTGATGTCTTCAAGTCTAATGATAACAAATTCCTAATGAACCGCCCCCTTAAGTAAACACTTCATCAAATCTCCACACAAACGTAATGTACTTGCAATAACCCTTATCCCTGAGTGGCTTCCGGACCTTGATAAGTGGTGATCACTGTGTAAAAAAAAAAAATTAAAAATAAAATTCAAAACCGTAACCGTTCGCATAAAACCATTTGCTATTAATGTAAATATTTACTTAAGTAAATATTTTAAAACTTAATTCTTTAGCTCAGGATAAAGTAATTTTTGTCAGCATAAACTTTTTTATTGATTGATAAAACAATAAAAATTATTGCACCGATTTCGAAATATTTTTTAATACCTTACTTGTTTCTGACATTGATAAGTGTACGAGATCTCGTTAATAAACTACTATATTTCCAAACATTTATAGAAAAAAATTAAAAGCAAAGAAATTTTTCCTGAGTTCGAAAATCTGTCTTTAATACTCTTTTATAAAACAATTCGTTTATCATAAAAATCTTCTACGTTCATGATGCCATAGAAAACTGACAATTTAATAAATTTAAAAAGTCTTCACGAACCGTTGGATTATAGGATATTAATATTCTAGGCTGTGATTAATATGAATTTGCAGATATAAATTTTAAATGAAATATCATATCATTCATTGGATCATTTGTAAATAAAAGTTATTGAAATACACATTAAATAATATCTGTATTACTATGCGGATATGTAATATATACTATTTTAGCCTCTATTGCTATAATTTGGCGGATATATTCAAATTTATATTTGAATAAAAATCAGTACTTAAACTTCATATATATATATATATATATATATATATATATATATATATATAAATTGAATTAAATTTTTTAATGAAATTTTATAGAATGGATTTCGGCGAGTGTTGTCATATAATCTGCCTAAATTATATTTTTCGCTTGAACTAATTTCCATCAATAATACGTTGTAATAATTCATTTCATCATTAAATATTATTGCAATTTGGCCTGCATTTTCTTACAACAATGAAGACAAATTTATATAGTTTGCATATAACATGTTTCTGTCTAACATTACTTTATTTAGAGATAATCAGTTTATTAGGAAAAATAGTGACAAGTACTATAAACAGATCTGCTTAAATTAAAATCTTTAGAATAAAAGGGTTGCCTCTCTGTGGTCCTATTTCTGGTAATAATATATCAAGCGGTTTTTCATAGTTTTCTGAAACACTTTAATTTCTTTATTCAGGGCCGGATATAAAAAAAAATACCACTGACTAATCTATTGAAATACGGCCTCTTTCTAATAGATGGGGAACTTTTCTGATTGTTTAATCCAAAGCAATAGTATTTCTATGTATTGTTAGTGTTCTGAAATCGCTGAAGAAAATTCTCTTGGACTTTGCTCGTTTTAACGATTTCTTTCCGTACATAAAAGTAATGGCATCATCATGAATCATTTTTTTTGTGATTTCTTCAAGGCCTGTATCTGAAACGTGAATACGTGCCAAGTTGTAAAGCTTAAGACAACGTCTATAGTCAAGTGGCAGAAATGTTGCATACGGATATTACGCAGTGTCGGTCTATTTCATACAAATAAAAAGAATACGCCATGTTTATATAGCACTGGACAACAGCAGTAATCTAAAAGTATACGCAGTATTCGTAGTATTTTGTTCGTGAGTTAACATTCATGTTTGCTTCTTTTTGCACTGTTTTACTCAGTGTAACGCTAATGTAGGAGTCCGCGAATTTTATTTTATTCATAATAACGTCGGTTGGCATCACGGTTTCTAAGATCGAACAAGTAATTTTAGGTTTTTAACATTTGGAATGCTTATAATTACTATAAATCTACGATTCCCTTAGTCCCCCCCACTTATTCTAATATTTTTAGACGGTATACATATTTTCTCGACACAGAAATATAGATAATATTACGTTGTAGGTTAATATGTTTTACATCACTGAAGCTAAATGAATACATTTAGGCGGGCGATTAGTTTTGTGTGTTGGGATATTGTTCACAATTTATGATTAAATAAATGAATGTCGTTTAATATGGCGTTGATATGATTAAAGACTGAACAGGATTTATCGAGGCAAAATCAATTTTAACAGGTGGCAGCAGTCTACACTATAAAATGCTGCATTCAGACTCACAAATATCATTAATGATACCATACAATCCTGAAACAAATGTTGTATAATCCATGGACAATAACCATTTAATTTTCTTCAAAAAGTTATTAATCCAATTATTGTCTGATCACCTTGCGAATGATGATTATGTATACAGACCAACGCTAGTTTACAGTATTTTCAAGCCGATATGTATATATATATATATATATATATATATATATATATATATATATATACACATACATGCTCAGTAATCATATTAAGGATGATAACAAAATTGAATATATATATATATATATATATATATATATATATATATATACCCACACACACACATATATATATATATATATATATATATATATATATATATATATATATATATACTAATTTGTAGTATTCCGAATTATACCGAGTTTATATAATTCAGTACATGTTTATATACCAAAAAATTTAAGCCAAAAAAGAAAGATGACTTAAAACGTAAGCAACAAAATAATTGTATTTTATAATTGAACATTCATGTACTGTTTTCATGAAAACAACGACTTCACAAATTGGGTTGATAACAACAAAAGGTGTATTTCATTGTAAGTTACAATAGTTTCAAGACTATTTGGACAAGTTGTAACTTATTCACACGCACACGCACACACACACACACACACACACACATATATATATACACTAGAATACATGTGACCCGTTGGGTCAGTATGTTATATTAGTTATGGAATTCATGTACTAGCGTGACACTTGTGACGTAAAGAAAATTGTTTAGTTTTTGACATAACAGAAACATTTCTATGAAAGTATATTAAAATAAAAGATCACGGACGAATCACTCAAAGCTGAAAAAAATCCTCCCTATTCGTGCAAAGGTACATATTTTCCGAATGATCGCTCAAAAATCGAAAATTAAACATGATTTTTCTACGAATTGAATGCTGACGAATGTCATTTAGCATTGAACCTACCGATGAGAAAAATAAAAATGAAAACTCCATATTGGAATCCTTCAACCAACTTATAGAAACTTAAAATCTAAAAAAAAAAAAAAATTAATAAAACCAGAAGCAAAAAAATGAAACCTAAATAAATAAAAATAATATTGAAACAGATTAGTCAATGTATCTACAAATTCACCGTTCTCAAATAACTATTTTGTATCTAGAAATGTAAACAAAATATAAAAAAGAAGGAAGGAAGGAAATAAAAGGGACGGATAGAGAGTAGTAGTATCAATAGTATTGGCTTTAGTACAATTGTTCTTATGTTTGTCAACGGGTTAAAGTTGTTTAGTTGTAAGAAAATAGCGACAGTGTAGTTGTAATAAAGAATAGTTGCAAAACACCCCCTCTTTCCATGTTAAATAATAATTTCAAAATAATAACGTTAATATTTCAGTGCGCAGGTCAAAATCTGCAAAAGAAGGCATTTGTGTTTATTTATTTACGTTGTTATGGCTTAATGTTTATGCGCGCATGCGCAACCGGATTTCGTAAACCGGAAAGTGGGTTACATAACTCGTTACAAGGTCATTTGAGTTATATATATATATATATATGTATATATATATATATATATATATATATATATATATATGTATATATATATATATATATAGTGTTTGAGAAAGCTGTGTTATTTACTGGAATGAATCGCTCACTGATTAAAATATATCAAGTATATTACGATTTCACAAATATATTAAATAAATGATCTCCCTAAATTCATAAAATTTCATCAGATGTGATATTTTGCTTTTTTTAAAATAATATTTACTTTCTGGCTAAACTATCAGCAAATGTGAGCAATTGACATTCTAAGTACAAAAATAAGGTTTACGTCAATGCACTAAATCATAGTAGACGGAAACTAGCAGATTATTCGTGTCCAGAGAGATATACTTTTACTAATTATATACATTTTACACAGGAATCGCTACTTATCAAGGCTCGGAGTCAACTCGAGGATAAGGGTTCATTTGTTTACATTAGTCAATGTGATTATAGAGTGGTAAACATAAGCAGTGGTATTTTTGTAAGTTGGATTACTTAGGGGGACGATACATCAAGAACTTGCTTACGTTGGACTTGAAGACAATAAAATTTTAATCAGGTTGAAGGCAGGCCAACGGAAAGGGGTTCCATAGTTGTGAAGTTCTAAGAAAGAAGAGTTCCATAGTTGTGCAGTTCTAAGAAAGAAGATTTTATTTTTTTTATTTTTCTTTTTACACAGTGATCACCACTTATCAAGGCCCGGAAGCTACTCAGGGATAAGGGTTATTGCAAGTACATTATGTTAGTGTGGAGATTTGATGAAGTTTTTAATAAAGGGGGCGGTTTATTAGGAATTTGTTAACATTGGACTTGAAGACATCAAAGTTGTAGTCCGGAGGGAAGCAGGCACACGGAACAGAGTTCCACAGGCGTGCAGTTCTAAGAAACAAGCTTTGTCCATGGAATCCGCGTTTTGATTTAGGCACAGATATAGAGTGGGGGAAATTTTTCACAGTGGATTCAGCTAGACGGGTGTTTTTCGTGAAAGATTGGCGAGGGGGAACCAGAGATTTGAGTTCAGACGAGCAGCTGCCATGGAAATAACGATAAAACAAGGATAGGCTCGCAACGTCTCTTCTGTGACAGAGAGGTGGCAGGGTGGAGAAAAGGGCATCCGCAACTAAACCACGAAGTCTATTTTGTACTCTGTCAAGGCAGGATAGGCTGTTTTTAGCAGCTCCTGCCCAGATATGGCATCAGTATTCCATCCTTGGACGTACTTGGCTTTTATATAGATAGAGAATTGCATCAGTAGTGAGATATCTTCTGGAGCGATAGAAGGATCCCACCATCTTTCCAGCGACCTTTGCAACAGACTTGATGTACGTGTTCCATTTCAGATCAGGAGTAAAGGTCAAACCCAGAAGCTTGTCAAAACACGAGGCCTCACCCAAACGAGAGCCATCCATCACAATTGATTCCAGCTGGGGATCAGAGCGTTGATGATGTAAGGATAGGAGTTTGGTTTTGGATGCATTAAAGGTCCAAGCCACATCTTCCCCCACGGAACCACGCGCTCGAGACCAGAGGAGAGAGAATCAGAGAGAACTTTGTCATTTACAGCCTTTGATGTGTTGCCGTAGATGGTCGTGTCATCAGCATAGATGTCAACGAATGATTTAAGTATGTGTTTAGGGAGGTCATTGATGTAGACAGGAAAAGAGTTTGGCCCAGGATTGACCCCTGAGGGACTCCATCATTTATCTTGCAGGCCTCCGATTTTTGTCCATCTACCACTACTCTTATGAACCTATCGGAGAGAAACGAGTTAATGATTGAGAAAACATTTCCAGTAATGCCGTAGCTTGAAATCTTGTGAAGTAGACCCTTACGCCATACCTTGCGCAGGTCTTTGATATGTCAAGAGCAATTTCCTTAGAAAGGAAGCCTTTGTCAAGAGATGCACTAATCCTGTGGGATATAACCGTCAGCACATCTGCGGTAGATCTTGCAGAGCGGAAACCATATTGTGTGTCACTGAGAAGGTCATTCCTGCTGAGGTGGTTGACTAGTTCTCTATTTAATATTGATTCCAGCAACTTACTCATAACACACAGGAGACTTATAGGTCTGTACTGAAAGGGAGATGACTTATCACCTGAAATCTTAAATACAGGGCAAACCGATGAGGTCTTCCAGGGGGTCGGAAACCACTTCTCCTTAAGGCAGCGCTTAAATAGTTTCGTAATTATGGAAGCAAGTTCTGGTTGAAGCTTTTTTAACACAATAATTGGGATGCCGTGAGGGTCAGTTGCTTTACTGGAATCTAGGTTCTTGATTAGCTTGGCGACCTCATGCACGGATATTTGTATGTTACCTAGCTTGTTCTGTGTTATAGGAGGAAATATGGGGAGTTGATGGCCTTCGTCCCATGGGGTAGAATTAGCTGCAAAGTTCTTTGCAAATAGTTTGGCCTTGTCTGACGCTGACGAGATGACCTGGTCCATTGATAATAGTTGGGATAGAACGCACACTTCTGTTCAGGATCCTATTTGTTATTTGCCAAAACTGGTGGGATCGAAGCCGTTGATCAGCTACCTTGGATTTAACAGACTGGGCATATAGCTCTCTTGCATTTTTTATTACTCTTTTACAGTGGTTGCTGGCAGACCTGAAAGAAGCTTCAGTCTCAGTGCATCCATAACGTTGGTAGCTATGGAAAAAGTGATTTCTGTGCGCGATAGCAGCAGCACATTTTGGGGAGAACCATGGCTGGCTGTTGTTCATGAAATCTAAATTTAGTTTATGCACAGAAAAAAGGTGTGAGAAAATATTGATATTAGTTTTGAGTAGACGAGTGTTTTTCGTGATGTTTGCTGGGTTGAGGACTATAGATTGAAGCGCTGACAAACATTCGCCATGGAAATAACGATAAAGCAGCAAAAAGATCACGACGGCTCTTTTCTGGGAAAAAAAGTTGTAGGGAAGAGAAAAGGGCATCCCCCACTAATCTACGAAGTCTAATCTGAACATTCAATGCAGGATTGGCAATAGTACTCCATCATTGGCCGTAGTTGGTCTTTATATATAGAATTGCATCAGGAGTGATATATCTACTGCAGCGGGCGAAGGATCCTACCAATTTTCAACGTTGGCAATGGATTTGATATATGTTTTCCATTTTAGATCAGGAGTAAAAGTTAAGCCCAGAAGCAAAAACATGAATATTCCCCAAGACGAGAGTCTTTCGTATAAATTGATGGTAGATGGTCTTCAGAACATTGAGAAACTTAGTTTTAGATTAAATGTAACCGGCTTCCTATTTTCCCATTTTACCACGTGATCAAGATCAGAAGAATGAGAATGTCGTTTACATAGATCCTAGGCTCGTCAGTATATATGTCTACGAATGATGTAAGGATGTGATTTAGAAGATCATTAATGCAGATCAGGAAGAGAGTTGGCCCCACGATGAACCCCTGAGGGACTCCATCATTAATACTGAGAGCTTTTGATTTCTGCTCTTCACCCACTATTCTTATGAACCTATCAGAGAGAAATAATTTACTAATGAAGAAAACATTTCCAGCTATACCATAGCTGGAGATCTTGTGAAGTAAACGTTTATGCCATAACTTATCAAAAGCCTTTGATACCTCAAGAGCAATTGCTTTAGAGAAGAAGCCTCTGTCGAGAGGTTCGCTAATCCTATGAGATATATCTGTAAGCGCGTCTAGTGTATATCTAGTAGAAGGGAAACCATATTGCATGCCCCTAAGAAGTTTTTTTTTGCTGTGATGGTTAACTACTTCCCTATTTAACACAGATTCCAGCAACTTACTCATGACACACAGGAGACCTATTGGCCTGGACTGAGAGGGAGGTGAACGATCACTTTAATTCTTAATTACGGGGCATACTGATGAGATTTTCCATGGCGTTGGGTAGCATTTCTCCTTAAGACAACGCTTAAATGACTTTGAACGTATGAGCGCTAGTTTTGGTTGTTGCTTTTTGAGCGCTATAATTGGAATGCGGTCAGGACCAGTAACTTTACTGGAATCAAGTTTTTTGATAAGCTTGGAAACATCACGTTCAGATATTTGTATGTCGTATAGAGTGTTTTTCGACACACGAGGAAATACTAGGGGTTAATGGCCTTGGTCTTAAATTAGCTGCAAAGTTCATGGCAAAGAGTTTAGCTTTGTCTGATGCTGACAAAATTACGTCAGGTCCGTTGATGAAAGTTAGAATAGAGCACACACTTCTGTTCAGTATTCTGTTTGCTCTTTGCATGAGCTGGTTATTCAGCTATTTTGGACTTGACGGACTGAGTACACAACACTTTCATGTCCTTTATTATGTTTTCAGTGGTTACTGGCGGTTCTGAAAGCGGCTTTAATCGCAGGATATTTACTACGTTGGAAGCAATAAAAAAATGATGTCGGTGCGCAATGGCAGCAGCACGTTCTCCATCGTACATTATATTAATACACTATGGCTGACTGGGATGGTTTCCGTACATTTATACCGGATCTTCCTCTGCGTTCCATGTTTAAAAAGGATGCGCCATCTATAGTATAAGACCTGACGGAATGGTTAATTGTAGGTATAAACAATTTCATACACTCGAAAAAGTTTCAGAAAAAACCGAACAGCCAGCCATGGTTTTCTCCAGAATGTGCTGCTGCTATTGCGCACAGAAATCACTTTTTCCACTGCTTCCAACGTAATAGATGTATGGAAACTAAAGCCGCTTTCAGGACTGCCAGCAACCATCGTAAGAAAGTTATAAAGAACGCAAGAGCGTTGTATGCTCAGTCCGTCAAGTCCAAAGTAGCTGAGCAGCGGCTTGGTTCCCACCAGTTTTGGCAAATAGCAAACAGAATCCTGAACAGAAGTGTATGCTCTATCCCAACTATCATCAATGGATCTGAGTTAATCTCGTCATAATCAGACAAAGCCAAACTCTTTGCCAAGAACTTTGAAGCTAATTCTACCCTTTGTGACCAAGGCAGCCAACCCCCAATATTTCCTCCTGTATCAGAAAACATGCTATGTGATATACAAATATATGTACGTGATGTTGCCAAGCTAATCAAAAACCTTGATTCAAGTAAAGCAACCGGTCCTGACGGTATTCCAATTATATTACTCAAAATCTTCAACCGGAACTAGCACCCATACTTACAAAACTGTTTAAACGTTGTCTTAAGGAGAATTGCTTCCCATAAACCTGGGAAATCTTATCAGTATGCCCTGTATTTAAGAATTCAGGTTATCGTTTATCCCCCTCTCAGTACAGGCCAATAAGTCTACTGTGCGTCATGAGTAAGTCGCTGGAATATGTGTTAAATAGAGAACTAATCAATCATCTCAGCAAAAATGACCTTCTTAGTGACACTGAATATGGTTTCCGTTCTGCTAGATCTACAGCAGATGTGCTTACAGTTATATCTCATAGGATTAGATAATCTCTCGACAGAGGAAAGTTATTCTAGGGCAATTGCTCTTGACATAACTAAGGCCTTTGATAGGGTATGGCATAAATGTTTACTTCACAAGATCTCCAGCTATGGTATAGCTGGAAATGTCTTCTCAATTATTAAATAATGTATTTCTGATAGGTTCATAAGAGTAGTAGTTGATGGGCAAAAATCAGAAGCTCACAGTATGATGTCCCTCAGGGGTCAATCCTGGGCTCAACTCTTTTCCTGATCTACATTAATGATCTTCCAAATCACATCCTTACATCATTCGTAGACATTTTTGCTGACGACACTACCATCTATGGTAGCACATCTAAGACAGTAAACGACCAAGTTCTCTCAGATTCTCTCTCCTCTGATCTTTATCACGTTGTACAATGGGGAAAGGAGTGGCTGGTTACTTTTAATGCATCTAAAACCAAGCTTCTATCTTTACATCATCAACATTCTGATCCACAACTGGCATCAATTAAAATTAATGGATCTCGTGTTGGGGAGGCCTCAAGGTTTGACAGGCTTGTGGGCTTCACCTTTACTCCTGATCTTCAATGGAATACGTACAGCAAATCTATTGCCAAGGCCGCTGGAAAAATGGTCGGATCCTTCTATCGATCCAGTAGATATCTCACTGCTGATGCAATTTTCTATCTATATAAGAGCCAGATACGTCCAAGGATTGAATACTGTTGCCACATCTGGGCAGCAGCTGCTAGAAAAGACATGTCCTGCCTTGGTAGGGTTCAAAATAGATTCGTGGCCTGGTGGGAGATGTAATTTTCTCTTCGCTACAACCTCAATCTCACAGAAGAGATGTTGCGAGTTTGTATCTGATTTATCGTTATTTTTATGAAAAGTGTTCGACTGAGCTTCAATCTATTGTCCCCCCTGGCCAAACTTTCACAAGAAACACTCAACTAGCTGAAAACATTATCAATAATTCCTTCCACTCTTTATCTGTGCATAAACCTAAACATATGATCAAACATGATCAAAGCTTCTTTCTTAGAACTGCACGCCTGTGGAATTGTCTTCGTTTTTCTGCTTTCCAGCTGTCTATAATATGGTTTGCTTCAAGTCCAACGTGAACAAGTTTCTGATGAGCAGTTCCACTTCAGTTAACAAATTTACCGAACTTCCATTACTAATATCATTAATATATTGTACTTTTGACTACTCTACACTCTTTAACCCTTATCCTTGAGGGGCCTATCGGCCTTGATAAGTGGTGACGCCTATGTAAAAAAAAAGAGAACGACGGATTGCTGTTTCGTTTCTGTTGGCACTTTTTCGAACGTATGAATCGGTCTATACCTAGAATTACCATTCACAATTCTGGTATTATAGAGAGCACATCCTTTTTTTTTAAAATGGAACGCAGAGGTAGAATTATGTATATATATATATATATATATATATATATATATATATATATATATATATATGGTGACTGCCACTTCTTTACAGAAGACGGCCAACCCTCCCGATACGATGGCGTGTGAGTGAGTCCGCATATGATTCCACATAGCCCCACCCGGCCTGCACAGTTTGCCGCATATTCTGCAGGATAACCTTGTTGGTGACCGCCACCCTCCCTCCTGTGCTCCCAGTTCATGTCCCGCGTGCGTAGTTCCATGACTCTTGAGGCCTGCCTTTGACAGGCACACCCTGCCGCATATCCCGCACGAGTACGCGGGGTCGAGATCAAAGTCCTCTGTATCCTCTCGCTTTCGTAAGGCTCGCTTTATAGTGGCGTGCTCAACTCTCAAAACCTCAAAATTCTCACATCCCGCGTAGACGTAGCGCCTCCAACTTTCCCGGTCTTCAGCTATCTCTTCCCACCCTCTTATTTCTATGCCAAGTGCCCGCAGGTTTCCCTTAACTACATCTTTGTACCTTTTCCGAGGTTTGTGATTGGGTCGTTTGCCACATTCAAGCTCCCCATAGAACAATTGCTTAGGTATCCTATAATCCTCCATTCTCACGACGTGACCCGCCCATCGAGTCTGGTTTCGAAAGACTCGAGTCTCTATGCTGAATGTGCTCGCCTTCTTGAGCACCTCTTCATCGCACAAGAGAGCTTGTTTGTTGACATTAAATATCCTGCGTAGGCATGTCTAGTGGAATCTTTCCAGAGTCTTGATATGACAGCGATATGTCGTCCATGTTTCCGAGGCATATAGGAGGACAGGTAGTACACAAGTCTCGCATACCTTTATCTTTGTTTTGAAGGTCAGGGTTCTGTCTGCCCACACTCGTTTTTCGAGATTACCAAAGGCCTTACTTGCCTTATTGATCCTTCCTAAGATTACCTTATCGAGGGTTCCGTCGCTCGATACAGTACGGCCAAGATATACAAAGTCATCAACGGTGCCCAGTTTCGTTCCATTTACACAGATGACCGGTTCCTCGTAGCGGCTGTTTGGAGCTGGGGTGAACATTACCTTGGTTTTCTCCAGGCTAATTGTGAGGCAAAAGGCAGTGCACGCCCTGGAGAAGCGGTCCATGATGTCCTGCATATCTTCTGCTGTGTGTGCGACGAAGTCTACATCGTCAGCATACAGCAGCTCCCTGACAAGTGAGTGAAATGTTTTCGATCTGGCCCTGAAACGAGTAAGGTTGAATAACTTGCCCGTTGTCCGAAATCGAAAGAGCACTCCCGTTTCACAGTTTCTAAATGCGAACGCGAGTGTTGTTGCGAAATAGATTGAGAACAAGGTTGGAGCTAGAATATCTCCCATTTTAACTCCGTTGTCGATGCCAATGCCCTCCGAAACTGAGCCCTTTATCTGGAGACGCGCTTTCATGTTTTCATGCAGTTGTCTGATCATATTTACGAAACCAGGTGGACATCCATGTTTCCCCAATATTATCCACAGGGCAGTTCGGTTTACAGTGTCGAAGGCTTTTTTCAGATCTAAAAATACCTGGTATAGAGCTAGCCTTTGTTCTTTGCATTTTTCCTGTATCTGACGGACTGAGAAGATCATGTCCATTGTGCCACGCCCGGGTCTAAACCCACTTTGGGCTTCGGGCAGTACTGAGGGGCAAATATATTCATTTAGTCTGTTTAGTAGGAGTCTGGCAAATACCTTACCGACTACCTCCAACAGACTTATACCCCTGTAGTTCCCACATAGGACTTTTTGTCCTTTTCCCTTATACAGTGGGATTAGTATCGCGTCGATCCAATCTTGGGGTACAGGAGACCCAGACCAGACCTTGGATATCAATCGGTGTACTTCAGCTGTAATTCGATTGCCCCCATATCGGAGGATCTCGACAGGAATGCCGTCCAGCCCCGGCGACTTTCCCGTATTTATCTCGCTAATAGATTTGCTGATATCATGTAGAGTCGGGTGAGCCAGCATCTTTTGTCTGATTTCCTGCTGTGGCAGATTCCGGATGACTTCCTCATCAATAGTTGAGGGGTTGTCGAACAGATCTCTGAAGTGTTCTGTCCAGCGCTGCATGATTTTGTCCGGGCTCCTATTTAGCGACGCCCCATCCTTTGATCTGAGGGGCACCATCACTGAGGATTGAGGCCCAAATACCTGTCTGATAAGGTGGTACATAGTTTTTGCATCTTTGCTATCAAACGCCAGTTGCACCTGGTTTGATATATTCTTCCATCATTTATTCTTCATGCTTCGTATGTTGCGTTGTAGCGATGCTTTCGCTTCCTTGAACTCCTGCTTTAGTCTCGGCCGGTCCCTTTTGAGCGCTCCGAGCATTTTCTGGAGCGCGTTATTTTTTTGCTCTATAGGTTCATTGATTATGGCATCATTTTCATCGAACCAGTCTTGATTCTTTTGTTTCACGACACCTAGTACTTCACAGCTGACACTGTGTACGGTCGACTTAAATTTCTCCCATGAACCATCGTAGTCCGCACTTCCGAGAGCGACTTGTAGTTCTTTCTGCACGGCCTTGGACTTTAGCTTACCTGTGGCTAGTCTTTTGGGTGGCTGCGCACCTTGTGACCGGAATCTCCTCCTAATGAGGAGTTTCATCTTGGCTCTAACAAGCATGTGATCCGTCCACAGTCCGCACCCCTCACCACGCGAACCTTGCAGACATCCTGAATGTCTCTTCTTCTGGTGATAACATAGTCCAGGATATGACCGTGTCCAGAGCGAGGATGAAACCATGTCGCTTTATGGGCGGCCTTTTGCTGTGAGAACGTATTGCATATCACCAGCTCAAATTCAGAGCAAAGCTGTTAGAGGAGAAGTCCATTCCTATTCGTCTTACCCGTACCATATTTTCCCAACGGTGACCAAATCTGATGGCAATTTCCCACTCTAGCACTGAAATCCCCCAGCAGTATTATTTTATCCGCTTTCGGGGTTGAACATAGGGCTGCTCGTAACTCCTGGTAAAATGTAATGGTGTCTTTTTAGCCCCTGCAAAGCGTGGGAGCGTAGATGGAATATACGCTACCGAAACGATTTCTCCCTATGGGTGCTCTAAGGTACATCATCCTATCAGAGAGCGCGCATGACTGTTCTAATCCTTTAACTAGTTCGGTTCGGATGGCAAACCCCAACCAACCGACCCTCGTTTCCCCCTCCGGTCTTCCCTTCCAGAAGAAAGTGTATCCACCTCCCACTTCGGTTAGCTGATCTTCACCACTCAGGCGGGTTTCCGCCAGAGCAGCGGTATCAATCCTATACCGCTTAAGTTCCTTCGCGACGATAGCCGTTCGTCGCTCAGGGTTAGAAGAAAAAATATCGTGGTCAATAAGTGATCGGACGTTCCAGGTCGATATCATGAGTATTTGTTTGTTCTTTTGGGTATTTTCCTGCTTTAAGGAACAGCCGCCAGCCGCAGTAAGCTGGCCAGCTCGGATATGAACAGGCAATTTTTGGGTCACCTTTTCTAGACCCCTCCCTATAGAGAGGGTGAGCAGTGCTGTCCACAAAAGGGCTGCTCAGACACTCAAGACCTCGCCGAGGCAAGCTGCTGTTCATTCAACTAAACAACGACGTTAGATGGGTCGAGAGTCGCACACGTGTGGAGTCATGACTGTCCACTTCCAGCTTGTTAGGCCTGTGGACGTCGCCATTTGTCAATCGTCATGTGACTTTGTAGAGGGTTGTCTGTACAGAGGATTACCGTGCTTTACGCTTGTAGGACACGTAGAACACGCTCTTTCTCCACTAAGCAAATAACCAGTGACAGGCTAAGCAAGATGACTGATTGGCGGAGTGGAGTGCAGGTTTACTTTAAGAGTGTCCTTCTCCTAGACAGATGGCCTAACAAGACCTACGGGTCCATCTCTCCGGGTGGGCTTAACCAGCGCCTGGGCACCAAGCCAGGGATTTCTACGGCCCCGCACGGCAATTTTTTTTTTTTTTTTTTTTTACACATATACACATATGTACATATATGCAATGGTGCTAGTTGGCCGTTGACCCCCAAAGAAGGGTTCATCCGCCCTTTGAAAGGTCTTGTTTTTAATCCTTCAGGGAGACTAGCCACCCTCCTCACCAGACAAACTGGTGGGGGAACCGGTTTAGTCGCCGGTGACCCGACCATGTGGCAGGTAGTACTGGGTTACATGGTACCAGTAGCATACAGCATGATCTGACATATATATATATATATATATATATATATATATATCTGTATATATATGTATATATATATACATATATATATATATGTATATATATACATATTTATTGTATATCTGTGTTGTATTGAGAGACACGGAATGAAAAAGTGAGAACTGAAGCGGAATTTGACAGCCGTAGTCTCTATAGGAAAATATATAATTATTTTTCAGGGAATTACAATAGTACATAAAGATAACGTTAACATGAGATGATACACTAGATGTTGATATACCATTTCTCCATTACTCTCATCAACATAACAATTTCGAGTGGATCGTTATTGAAGCCAAGTACGAAAATCAAGCTTACAACTCGATCAACTCTGATAAGCTTATGATCACCGCTATGGACGACGATTCATCGTGTTTTCTTATTACTGCACCCCATATGGGTTTTGTTTTGCTTATCCTTAATGTAGTATGAAATGTGATGAAATGCACTGTACGTTTTTTGTAGAAGACTTCGTTTGTTTATTTCAAATTTTGTTTTATTTTGTTCAGTGTCAGTTTTTTTTAGTCTCATGTATTAACACATCATTGTGTTCACAGGTATTTATATATCGTGCCAATTAAGAGACATCTTTTAGCAATGAATTGATGTAAATCCCTTTAAATATACAAAGTGTAGGACATATATGGGCATTATTTGATGAAATGAGAAGGGAAATCATATTAAAATATTATTTTCAGGTTGCCATGCTTTTATTCATGTTTATATTTAGATGCGTATTTGTACAGCGAAGGCTATAATACTAAATTATCCAGATAATAGAGTAATAATATAAAAACTTAAGAGTAAAACTGCAGAGGGAGTTCTATCATGAGAGGAGTTTACATGATCCGTAGTAATGAATATAGAATCGTAATGTTCGCTATTTGGGAAGATCCATTATCGCTCAACTTCCGCAAGAAGTGAGTTATGAGAATTTTACGTTTCAATACACTTTCGAAAGGGAATTATATAAAACAATAATAACCGTCATGCCAGAATATTATAAAATCTGAATCTTTCATATAATAATAACTGGAGTTTTCCTACTCGTGATACTCAGTAACGCCGTTGACTTATCACCAATGTGACTTCCCCGAGAAAAAATAGAGGTTATTTATGATTTGTTATAAAAAAAATTCAATGTTCCTCCATTTACAGCATAAACGTTGAAGTTTTAGTTAAAATTACATAAACAATGATATAATTTCATTGGAAACCAAATAAAGCTAGTCGGTCGCAATTTTTCCATGGATGTGCTCAAATTTAAGGCTTTTTAACAGGAATAATAAATATAAATAATTACCTCATAAGAATATATATATATATATATATATATATATATATATATATATACATGTATGTATTATATTTATGTATATATAAATAAATATATATTATATAAATAAATAAATAAATATATATATATATATTTATATATATATATAATCACAGTTTAACGAATGTCAGAAAATACCAACGGTTTAAAATTCAATTGCTGTCATCATGCGTTTATCATATTCTTGTTTGGAGAACAACTATGCGATGATGCTTAAATGAATCCGATATATTCTTACGATTAACTAGTTTCATTCATAGGAGATGTGAAACTGACAGTAGCAATGTTTTCCTATTTTCTGTAAAAGTGAAAATATATATTATACTTCTATATTGAATTCTTCATTCATAGTCAACCACTTTGTTCAGTTTTTTTTCCGGGAGCACCAAACATAACACACACACACACACACACACACACACACACACACACACACACACACACACACACACACATATATATATATATATATATATATATATATATATATATATATATACAGTTATGATCATATTTATTGGCACGGTAAAATAAATGTTAAATTTTGTCTAATAAATTCTAAAAAAGGGATTAAATTAAAGAAAATAACAAAGTATATAATGTATTTTTAACTGGCCTTTCCGATGCAGCAATCGGATTTTAGAAAAAATAAATAACAAAGGAATAACAAACATAATTGCAAAAAACCCTTGTTCAAAATTATTGGCACGATTTATTTAATAATCAATTGTATAGCCTTTGGCCTTGATTACCTTCCTCAGTCGCTTTTCATAGTTTACAACCAAGTTGTTGCACTCTTCAGTAGTAATTTTAGCCCACTCTTCCTGACAATAATCCTCCAATCGAATAAGATTCTTAGGCTTCCTTTGCATTACCCTCAATTTTAATGTTCTCCATAAATTTTCAATTGGATTAAGGTCTGGGCTTTGTGATGGCCACTCCAAAACATTAATATGATTGTCCTCAAGCCATTTCTTAGTCAGTTTAGCCGAATGCTTTGGGTCATTATCTTGCATGAACCACCAACGACGACGAAGTGAGAGCTCTTTAGCAGAGTCTTTCAGGTTTTCATCCAATATTTTAACATAATCTTCCTTTTTTATGCTACCTGTGACCTTAACAAGTCGCCCTGGTCCAGAGGCAGCAAAGGATCCCCAAAACATCAAACTGCCTCCACCGTGCTTCACTGTGGGTATGGTGTTCTTAGGCAGGAAAGCTTCGCCAGATTTTCTGTAAATATAAGACACTTTATTATGGCCAAATAACTCTATTTTCGTTTCGTCAGTCCATAGAACACGTTTCCAGAATGCAACATCTTTATCAATATGACGTTTTGCAAAGGCTAGCCTTGCTTTCAGGTGCATAGGCTTCAATAAGGGAGTCTTTCTCGGACGACATGCTTTTAAACCAGCTCTCTTCAAAACTCTACCAACTGTATGTCGAGATACATTCACTCCAGAGGTGCTCTGTTCATCAACAATCTCCCCAACAGAGATCCTTGGGTTTTGTTTTACTTGTCGAACAATTTTCCGTTTATCTCTTGGGGAAAGAATCCTTTTTCTCCCTCTACCCTCTAAACTCATAACGTGGCCTTGCGATTTGAACTTGTTTATTATGGCTCTAACAGTGGATTTGGGAAGGTTTAGCTTCTTTGAAATCTTATCATAGCCCTCCCCATTGGTATGGCATGCTACAACAAGTTTCCTGACGTCTTCGCTGTGTTCCTTAGTTTTAACCATGGCGATTGAAAATTATAATTTAGTCACTTATAATAGTTTAAATAAATCGCTATCTAAAAATTATCTGAAAAACATTATTCACTGAATTAGCGTTAAACAAGCATAATATGGCTATAAAAAAGTTCAGAAAGCACGTAAACCGGAAATTGATTGATATTATACTGATACTAAAAGAAAAACAAAGCCGTGCCAATAATTTTGAACAAGGGTTTTTTGCAATTATGTTTGTTGTTCCTTTGTTATTTATTTTTTCTAAAATCCGATTGCTGCATCGGAAAGGCCAGTTAAAAATACATAATATACTTTGTTATTTTCTTTAATTTAATCCCTTTTTTAGAATTTATTAGACAAAATTTAACTTTTATTTTACCGTGCCAATAAATATGATCATCACTGTATATATAGGACGTACATATGTATGTGTATGTATCTAATATTCATTATACGATTAAATGTATTTTTAAGGTAAAAAACGTATCATTATATTATTTTAAACTACATAAATTAATTTATTTTGTGTTTAAAAATATCAGTTTAAAAACTCCCCTTTTATCCAAATCTTACATTCAAATAATTTGGGTATTTTGTCTATGTTGCTGATATTTTTTGGCTTCATGAAAGATAAACTATAAGTGGTTGTATAAATCGGTTACTAGGTGTAATCTTAAACTATTTTATTTAACTTAATAAAAATAAACAGTTTTTACCCTCGAAAATATTTTGAAGCTTATTTGAATTATACACGAAGTTCCAGGTAGTATGTCGATTTTTATTTGTTTTAATTGTTTGGCATTGGATATTATTCTACTGGTTTAATCTGACAAAACATCTATTAGTTTTACGGGGTTCTATCCATACTAATCGATAATGTATATTAAACAACAGAATTATGGAAACAGCTGATAATATGCATGTACTGTAATAATAGTTTATTTCTAACTGTATATTTACACATATATTCAAAAGAAGATGGTTTAGTATGACATAAGAAATAGAAAATCAATCTGTGATATTAAGTAGATGAGGCAGTATCTTCAAATCATTCTATAGAACGATATAGATTATCTCATAAACAGTGGCTTACGCTGTGTTACATGAGTATTTCAAACTATCTTCATCGAGTCTCATAATAGAAACCAAGTCGGCAATGCTATATATTGCGAGAGATCTGTCTGATCTTGTAACAAACGGAAGAAATAACAATTAAACACATCAGTGATCGTAGAGAAAGTGATAAACACGAAATGTGGTTCAGAGCTTCCATGCAAGTGCGTCACGAAGATTGTATGATCTATGAAACAATCTTTCCAAAATTAGATTGAATGTCGGGATGAGATGAAGTTAAGAGAAAAGTTGAGTAATGAAAGAAAAATCTTACATACATAGGTAAACTATTATTTTAGAGAATATCGCTTTCACAATCGACTGAAACAATGTATTAATAGTGATATGGCCTAGTAAATACATCGATATTTTAGAAATATATTATTGAAAATGTGTAGCGTGCATCATGTTTTTTCTATTTTTGCCTACTAGGTATGTCACCTCGAACAGAGGGTGGAGTTAGAGGCAATAAAAAACGATAGAACAGGGTTGAGCTGTGATATCCTCTATTAGTTAGTAAAAGGATACATATGGAGGATTTGACTTATTTTCCATACTTTAAATGCGTTATGAAACAACACAAGGCATGACTAGTTTTCAAGCGATTATTGTCTGCCCCTTAAATTTCTTGTTCACTTGCCATAAATCATGAGATATACATTTGGGCGTGTAATAAATGCTGTTGTCTATGTTGTTTTCAGTTGGTGATACGTGGCGAGTAAAAGTTCTCTATATTATCCAACCCCATTGATAAATATTCACTTTTTAGTCAACTCATATATTTGTTCATCAGTTTGTAGCCTTCATATATCTTGTCTGTTTTATAAAAGAAAAAAAACTTATTGAAAAACTAGTGTAAGATGAGATGACATATATGGAATTATAAATGACACTATGAAAACCATATTATTATTATATTTACTTCTTTAAAAATATATTTAAGTTCTTAACCACAAGTAGGATATAATTAGACGATACATTCAAATACAACTTTAGATGCAACTAGACAAAGCTTTTACTATGAGTGTTATTCTATGTAAGACAAAGAATACATTTGAAATATTTAAACTCCTTATCCTATAGTATTTCGATGTCTACCATCTCTTCAGAGGAGAAAATATTAGCAAATAATTATAATGGTTTACACCTTATTTGCTAAAGTCAGTGAGCCATGGAAAATCACAATTAAATGTTTTTAAAGTATTTAAATATCATAGATTAAGGGAGGGTCCTTGATATGACCATAAACTATATCCAGCTTGCGAGCTTTGGGGAGTGTGGACCCACTCTTTCATTGTCATTGTTCCCAGGTCCTCTCTGACCCGGAGTGGTTGTACCTGTTAAGGGCCTAATTATAGGTTAAATAGAAACCGACTTGAAAAGATATTCTAAGAACATTTTTTCTTTTAAATAACTGGATTCGGCATTAAATGACTTGAAAATATACTTGATATAGCGTAAAAGAAAACCACCGAGTAAGGAATCTGTTTTATAATTGATAGTGGCTGTAAAAAAACCCTAATCTAAATTTAAAACAGGTCAAAAATCAAGATATCTAGGCTAAATAGAGCACACACAAAGGAACAGGTCAACCAGAGGACAAATAGGTATTTGTCCGGTAAGTTCATATTCATTGGCTGATAGGAAAATACTAGAAAGCTGATTGGCTAACTAAAATCTCAATAGAAATTGCGTATATAAAAACGACAGACAACCACAAAATTCGCGCATAAGCCTGAAGACACCTAGAGTGGATGAAATGCAGAATATTCAGTGTAGCTTAATCGCCATATATATTTTATTACTTACTCTTTATATATATATATATATATATATATATATATATACATACATATATATCGGGGGTGATTGAGTGTGTGTCTATTAATAAGAAAATCACACAATCTGATGTTTGGGGGAAAAGAATTAATAGAATATGGTGAAAGGCACATCGAATTCTGTGTTTATCAATAATTAAAATAATGATAGGGTTTAAATGTAAATATTGCACACGAAAGAAAGACAATATGAAGCTGTGCCTACAGCTGCTACCAAAATTGGGAAGGGTGGCCTATCATGAAAATTAATTATAGTAAAATTAGTTTGGATGTTAATATTCTGAAGTCTTTTTTATTAAAAAGACTTCAGAATATTAACATCCAAACTAATTTTACTATAATTAATTTTCATGATAGGCCACCCTATTTTGAGAAATAATTGTTCATGTTTGTATTCAATTGCAAGAGAGCGAGTAAAATGTTTCGCCATAAAAGCATACAGTATAATTCAACATCCTTATTCACAAAAAGAGCGCAGTATATATACTAAAAATTAAAGTTTTCATCAATATACACTTATATATTAGGTATTTTATATGTAAAACTATGTGCATAGAAAGGGGTTATATTATCCAGAATTTTTAGTCGTAAATTAAAAGGTATGAATTATATACGAGTGTTAAAAATCGTAATCAGACCTCCCATACGTAATTCCAGAAATTACATTCGACGAAAACTTTTAACAATGTATATTTATGGTAGATAGTTTAGTCAGAAAATTTAGAAATACTAAAAATGAATAAGTTTATGCATTTTTAATGAGCAGCATTAATGAGAAAAAAAGTTTAGTTGAATTCATGTATGTATTTGCGTAAATGTCAGAGTGCGGATTTTTATGAATGTATGAACTGAGACAGTTTACACGGGCCCGACAAAATGCAAAAGAGGAATTTTGAACATCTGCTTATAGAAAAAAAAAATCATTTTCTGTGCATTAAAAATGGACGTATGGTCCGTCCTCGCCAAACTTTCACAGGAAACACTCATCTTGCTGAAAACACCATCAATAACCCCCTCACTCCTTATCTGTGCCTAAACCTAAACGTAGATTCCATGAACAAAGCTTCTTTCTTAGAAGTGCACGCCTGTGAATCTGTCTACCGTTTTCCTACTTTCCAGCAGACTACACTATTTTTGTCTTCAAGTCCAATGAAAACAAGTTCCTGATGAGATGTTCGACTTAAGTTAACACATTTACCGAATTTTCATTACTAACGATTACTATATTGTCCAATTGACTACTGAACATTCGTAACCCTTAGCCCGATAGGTCTCTGAACCTTGATAATTGGTGATTCCTATGTAAATAAAAAACAGCAAATATTATGAATTCAGAAAAAAATGATTTTAGTTTCCCATTCAAACGGGTGCATGCATCGGACTAGTTGCACGGCAACTAGTTGAATATTTTTTTTTTAATTTTGATTTGATGAAAAAAATTGGTTATCTGTTAAGGTTACCAGCCGAGTTTTCGAATTCACAATAAGCAGTTATTAAATTTAGATACAAAGACATGCATATATAAATTAATTTACCATCATTAATTTAGAGTTATATTAAGTCGATTATATATGATTGCACATTATAATATATTACTAAAGATATAGCTGTAGTTTTCTGTTTGCATATAATATTCCTCTTGATAAAATCCAAAAGAAATGATGAAAAAATGGAGAATGTTATTCACTAGAAAGTACATTTGTGTCGTCATAAATGTATTACATTATCTCTGAAGATATTATCCAATAAAGCGGGAAGATAAAACATTGATCTATTTTATTTCATCATAAATCAATGCCACCAGACGCTTTAGTAAGCTAGTAAACACCTGTGGATGTTTCTTGTTTCTATGCTAATTTGAGCTTATCTTTTAATTATCAAGAAACACACACCTATAAAATCGGCGAGGTTTTATAAAATCGCCCACGCCAAAATACGTATGACATAATAGACAATAGTTGTAAGCTGACAAAGCAACAAATGCGGGTGCGCAGCTTTAACTGATATGTGTTAATGTTGCTGCTATTCGTATGAAAATCTGCTTCGTGGACTAAACGTATAATTGTCGCCTTTTTATGTAGCATCGTCTGTATTGAACCATCTTTCTTTTTAGTAGTAACACGTCATATATATATATATATATATATATATATATATATATATATATATATATATATATCTATATCTTACGTAATATCTTAGCACCTGATACATTTCAAAGCAAGATAATGGTTGCATGTAAAGACAGAGAATCAGCAAAAGTAACGGATGTTGCACAAGGATTGCGACGAAATAGCGATTCTCATTTTATACATCTTATATTCTGTGATTACAGAAGAAAATCCAAACTGAGATCGAGAAATCTGAGTGTACGCCTATATTAAAACATGAAACGAATTAACATATACACTACCCAAATACCATTGGAGTTCAAACTTATCTGCTCTTATTAACACTCTCTGCGATCGATGTTCTATATTGAGTACGCAGAACTATTGCACCTGTTATGAATGGTGTTTCATTGTCGACATAAGAAGTTCCATTTCGCAACTAAAAAACGTCATTTATTAAAATACGATTCATAGTGTTAGTACTGTTTCCTTGTAGAAAAGTAAACACAGTCAAAGGGAACGAGTCGCTAATACTTGATTTAATTTGAGGTTCCGAAACATTTGCAGTCTTTATTTGAGGGTAGAGTTGGTATTTCAGTTACAGTGCAAGAATAAACGAAATTTTTATGGATGCGGTTATTACCGAGAAGACAATAAGGCTTTTTCCAGTTATAATTATTTTTATGGACTAATGGATAAGAAATTGCCCGGACTGTTTTTGTTTTAGTAATATTTGATCAGATTATTTTCTCTGTTAGTTTAGGTTTTTTAATAGATTCTTATATAGTGCTAGATCTATATTGGTATTTCAACGGTTTTTCTACCGTACTGAAAAACTATGTATGTATATCTGTTTGGACATTAGAGCTTAAAATGAAAGTTTCACATGATATTATTCTTCGTCTTCAATCTTTTACTTATTATGGCAGCTACGGGTGTAGCAGTTATCATTGTTATCAAATCAAATATGATAGTTACTATTTTTCTGAGAAGTATTATGTGTAAGCATTAAGAGAAAACTGCAGGTTGTAGGGTTATTATTATCGTACTTAATCTTCTCAGTGTATTCTGATCTTTTAAGGGCATTCTTTAAGAAGGTGGTTCTGTGTGCGATTGTATTCTATTACCCTGATATGAACTAATACCCTCAAATACACCACAAATCTTTTTGGAGCTTCTAATTCAATCAACTACTAATGAGTACACCCCTTTAATTGCGACAAATATTCCCCGCGGAAACAACACAAACAGCACAAATTGTAATAAAATAAGAATTTCCGTAGTTTGAATATCCACAATCCCCCCACTATTACCTGCTGGCCATATTATTACTTCTTACCTAGTTCTTTGAGAAGATAATTAAAACAATTATGGCCCGAATTTGTTCCTATCGAGAATCAATGTACATGTAACCATTTCAAAAAGTTACCCTGAATTCTTTATTTACAGTAAATTTATTGGCTCTCCACCCGCATAAGCACACTTCTTATACATTGAGTGGCAATCACCCATCGATTTTTTTTACTCTATATATTTAGGAAGCATCATAAAATAATTATCTAGACTTTAACAAATAAATAAAATAAAGGTTTTATATTTGAACTTCATTCTTTCTAATAGTATTGTTAATGAAAATCGTCTATATTAATAACTTCCTTTAAGGTTATGATATTAACATTTAGTTTATATTATTATTATTATTATTATTAATATTATTATTATTATTAATATTATTATTATTATTATTATTATTATTATTATTATTATTATTGTTATTATTATTATTATTATCCCGATATTTTCTCGGTATTAATAATATTATTACTATTTTTTGCTCGTACTCATTTACTTATTATATTATTATAGTTACATTATCATCATTATTATTTTTAGTACTACTCATAACACTATTAGTATCATTGTTATTATCAATATTATTCCGAATATTATTTTCTTAATATTATTAATACTATTTTAGTAGTAGTTTTATTATTGTTATTCAGATTATTATTTTCACACGAACTCACAAAAGTAAAAAACTATCTACTAAATAACATAGTAAGGTAAAAATAAATAGATAAAGATGAAAGTTAAAATGTCGTTACGTCAAAAAATGAGTAATTAAGTTTTTTCCATCACTTTTGAAATTATCTAAGGGCGTATAAAAATATTTTCACGAGGCGAAAGTGCATACTTTTGCATCTGTTTTTGTACTTATAATCTTATTTTCTACTAACATTGAAGCATTTCTCCTTGCGCATATCTTAGTAATATAGAATTAACATGAATTATAGAAGCCACTTTACGAAAACATTTTCACTACTTATAACAATTGAAATAAAAATAAAGTAAGTTCTTCATAAAGAAGAATGCATATTTAGAAACAATCATTAAAAGAAAGAAAGAGAAACAGACACTAGAAAGAGCGTAGACTTAATATATTGATAAAAACAGATAATATTGCTAATCACCATGATGTTTAGTATCATTCAATTACTATAGCATATATATTCCAAAAGTCTATGATAGTAGAGTCTTGTGACCTTATTAGTATATACAGCAAAAATTATATTGTCGACACGAAGAAACATTATTGTAACAGACTATGCTTGTAATGAAGGACGCGGTGCTTTAATAATTCGCCGATAGATCTAAGCCGCTAATATTAGGTTTCTGCAATACATTATTGTATGCGGATCCAAATTGCAGGCAAATAGAAGAAGAGAGCTTAGCAATAATTTATACTGTAATTTTAATCATACGGTAGATATTTCATTTCCCAAGTAAACAAGTGATCACTAATATATTTGATTTGAAGAAGATGTATACTAACTCATACGACAAATCGACTGCAAAATTGTGCTGTAATTCTATTTAATTATAATAATAAAAATAAATTATAATAATAAGACAAAAATATATAATACATAGAAGATAAGTCACATCGATGGAATACTGTTTATTATCTTTCTACACATAATGTGAAAAGACAATAATACCAGCGCTACAAAACGATAGTTGATTGACGGGTCTGTTATGCAATAATGTTAGAGGTCTTCCAGTTGCGCAAGAGAATGGTAAAATAAGTAACGAATTGACATGAGTCCATTAAAACATATACACACTTCTTTAGTATAACGATAAAAAGAAAAAAAAGGGAAATAGTGTCCACTATTCAATGTGCGAGTATGTATTTTAATTTCAATTTAGTGTCGTAATGGCACATAGTCGGTAAATAAAAATAATCACGGAAATTCACGCCGTCGATCTAGACATTTTACGATAGAAATATTGAACTAAAAGTTATACTTATAACCCGAGGTTGGAACATGTCATGAGAAATCGACTTAAAACCTGCAAAATATGCAAACCAGCAGCGTGGAATCTTTAGCATTTCTGTTATACTTTAACCGCGTTGTTTGAGTTCAACCTCGCTGTCCAACACGTTGTCTGGTACCGTTGCAGGAACAATCAATGAAGCACATAGAAAAATACGACTCAGCATATTTTTAGGTGAATGCAAGAAATAATTTATTCCAGTAATTTAAAACAAGGTAATGTGTTTGGAAATATAACTCACACGTCAAACATATAAGTAAGCATACCAAACATTCATTTTAATGGTTTTATGTCTTTCAATTTTTCAGACACCTTTAGAAACGAGTACTTCTAGAAGAATATTATGCGGCAGAATAAGTGACGTCAGCTTATACTAAATTAGTAAGTACACAACTAATACAAGTAAAAATTCAAGGGTAATCAATATTGTTTACGGAATATAAATCACTCTTTAAAATTTCAATAGTGATCACGCCAATTATTCGGGTCGTCATTTCCGGTACCGATATTATTATTACATTGATCTTTAACATTATAATTTTCTGTAAGAGATGAGAAATTAAATTTTTCCAAAAGAAATTAGCCCAGTGTTAGCAGGGCAACCACTGGTCATATGGACTTCAATTGTTTCTATTTTGAATAATTGATTAGCCATTTGATCACATGAGTACCAGCCAGTATTAGAAAAATAATTAGGAGAAGTCACGCTCTCTGTTTTTAAAATTAAATCAAAGGAATTAAATTATGCGAACCTGATACAATTTCTAATGAAGTTATTTTATATTCTTTTGTACGATCCACGCTAATGATTTGAACTCCACCAATGCCGATTCGTTTAAATCTAATGAAAGATAACACTTATAAAAATAGTAGAAATTGATTAGTTTTGCTTTAAGATGGCTCGCTATTTTAGAATTTTCTTTGAAAGAGATTTTAACATAATTTATAGTTTATTATGTTACGCAAAGCTGCTTCTGGTTTTAACTGGGAAGCGATTTCGTTAGCCGAATTCTCTTGTAGTCAGATGTGGATCAAAAACTGTATTTTATCATGATTTAAAATGTTAATTCACCAAGTAATAAAACCAAAATAACAAACAGAACTAAATATCGCTTATTAATTACGCCATATGCTAAAATATATTGTATATCGTAAAGCCGCCTTTATCTAAGAAGCGAATATTCATCCGTCATTCAAGTTAATTAATATAACATATCGAACAAAAATTAACTGTAAAATTGCCATCAAGTCTATAAGAACACGCATACATATTACCTTAGAAATTCCGTGACCTATTTATGTATATTTGTTGTTTTAATAGATTAAATTCAATCTCAGATACATGACATTGTGCTTTATCTTTTGTATAAAGTGTTCAGGTTAATGTTTACATAAATAAGTAGCATTATATATACACACATATACATACATACATAAACACACACACATATATATACATGTATCAATCTATCTCTATACATACACACACACACACACATATATATATATATATATATATATATATTTACATAACAGTTCTATTATTGATAGGGCAATGCCGAGTGTTTTGAATAATACACGTATATAAAGAACCAGCTTGGTTGTCATATACATTGACCTGGTTGTAACGTCAATTGTCAGACTAAGAAATGCTGTCAATATAAACACACTCACAAAACAAAACGAGAAGACAGCGATACATTAGTCAAGTGACGCGTGTGTAATAGCAATTGCTCGTAAATATACCAACCTGGTAATCAATCTCTCACTGCGTGTAACTTGTCACGCGTACGAGTGGAAATGTCAAAATAATGACAGTTCTCATTAGAGACTTTCTATAATCAAAGTAGGAAAATAAATTATAATCAAAATCAGAAAATGATTATGAACGTATTTTTTAATACTATTATCTACGTGTCATTAATTCGTAATGGACAAAACACACACATACTCACTCAAACACACACACTCAAACACACACCCACACACACACACACACACCACACACACTTATTCAGTATTTATTTTACAGGGTAAATCTTGTATGTAATTTACCGATTCTAAAAAAAAAAAAAAAAAAAAAAAAAAAAAAACTTTATACGGAGGTGAATTGTTATTCATATTATTGATATATTCAAGAATGAATACAATCAGTATAAAAATGCGACTTAATATACAGTGTACGCCACTAGAAGTATTTAGTACAACGGTATAATGGAACAAATACGATATTGGCACTCGAGCATATTTTTAATGTCCTAGTGTCACGACTACTTCACTCCCTTCCTGAATACCGCTTTCTAGCATCTTTTAAAGGCTGGTAATAGCAGTGGCAGAATTTTTGTACTACATCATGTGTCCGACTTGAAGTCAATTAAACATTGTGTGTTTTCATAAAATTTGAGAACATACCATCATTCAGCGCATAAATAATATTATTAAGTTTACACGTTTGGGAAAAAATTAAACAATGTTGTAGATCACTGTAAATTGAATTGCTCTTATTTATTTTAGCCAATAAATGTGTATTAAAATAAAACTTTAGTGATAATTATTTGACACTTGTAAAGGTTCTATGAAGTTAATGTTTTTGTTATAAACTATGACGCTTAAATGCTTAATATGTTTTTTTTTTGTTATTGTGCTGAAAATATTGAAAAATAATCCTAGAATAAGGTTTAATGATATATAACCTTTGTTCTGGAACATAGTCTCGCTAAATTTGTTGGCTAAGAATATACCATGTTCTCGTATGGAACTATTATTCTCTCTCTCTCTCTCTCTCATATATATATATATATATATATATATATATATATATATATATATATATATATATACTTACTAGCGGGGGTACCCGGCGTTTCCATGGTGTTTGGAACTGTGTATGTAGGGGAGGGGACCCTGTTTTAATATTATAAAATACACGATGTTTTAAAAATTGGAAAAACTAAAACAAAGCACAATCGCGAGCAAATGTGAAAAAAAGGGAAAAAAAGGTGTAAAAGAGGAAAAAAGGTTTAGGTAGGAAAACAGGCTCGAACCCGGAGCGTCGAGGCTAAGGCGGAAAAATGTCTGACACGTTACGTCTACGCGAAGGAGACACACAATTGAGAACGGATAAAATTAACCCTTTAAAATCACTTGTAGGTGGTTGAAACTAGCGTCAATGTTTTCTAGGTCAAACATGACGTCATTGTCGTAGGAGCAGGAGGAGGCCGAGTTTAGACTGAAGGAACATCCCCCTCACACACACATTTTAGTTTCTATATTTATAGATGGCCTCGCCCTCGTTTAGCTAATATAGTTCGCTTAAAATTGACAGGAATAAAAAACAAAACGAACGTGAAAGAATACCAAAGGAAAAATAGGAAAAAAAACGAAAGAAACAAAACAAAACAAAGGTTACCGAGTAAAATGCAAATGTTTATTCAAATCTAATATTTTTTAATGGAAAAACAAAATTCAAAAAACTAAAACTGACCGTGTATAATGAAAATATTTTTATTAGATTTTATTTATTTTTCTTTGTTTCAATGAAAAAGAAAAAAATGAATAAGTGTCGTCTGTTTCAATATCGATAGCGTAGTAATTATTCTGCTAATAAAACTCTCAGAAATGCAATGTACAGAAATAAATAATGTAATAAGTAATTAATACGAAAATAGGAAGTCAGCTCTCTAAAGTGCAAGATTTCAAGACCGCTGGTGGCTGACAGTTGAAGTTTCTTGTAAAAACTGGAATCCAATGCTAGTTTGTTTCGTTTAAGTAATCCTTCGAATCGCAACCCCCACCCCTCCAAAAAGAGAAAAATATAAAGGCAGGAAAAATATAAGAAGAAATTTATAAAATGGCACAAGTAACCCACAGAATAACTGGAATGTAAAGCCGCGTTTCACCCGACGGAAAAATGCCAATCCATATTGTTTAAGCAACTAAGAACTCAAACCGGTTTTCCTCGAATATTCCCCTGTGGATGTATCCGCAGCGGTGTTAAGTGTTCGCGGACGGAGTATGAATCGAAGAGAGACAAAAGAAATAACAACTGCCATTGATTCTAACAGATTGTGGCAGTGAAATCTCACCGGAAAAAATATAGAAATGTACGAATATCAAGGACCTGTAAGGGTAGTAGGCCAATAGCACACTTCAGTTCCTGTATTGATGTGTGGGGACATTACATTTTAATGTAATGTCGTGATTTTTAATCCTATTAAGGTCAAACACACGGAAAAAATGAGTTTCATTATATATATATATATACTAGCAGGGGTGCCCGGCGTTGCTCGGGTGTTTGGAGGTGTATGCTGTGCAAAAAAAGCAAAAAAACAAAAAAAATGGTTAATTTTTTAAAACTTTGACCCCTATTATGCCCCCTTAAAATTTATAGTTTCGGGCTCAAATCACTTTATAAAGTTAGATCCAGGTTTAAGGAACATATATCAAATATTTCAAGTGTCTAGACCTAAAATTATCGGAGGAGTTTGGTAGAGTTCTTAAAGGTAAAATCGTTGAAATTTGACCCCTTAACAGCCAAATTTCTGGCTGACACCCGTGACATCGATTTTACAAATCTCAGTACCCGGTATTTAAAATTTCGAGTCTATAGACTAAAAAATGACAGAGTTATTGCGTAGGGAAATGTACACAGACAGACATACACACAGACGCACAGACAGACAGACAGACACGTTCACTTTTATATATATATATATATATATATATATATATATATATATATATATGTATATATATATATATATATATATAGCGGTAATTGTATTTTAAAAGAATAAATCTGACGGTTTCAATTCGAAACGTACCAAATTGGTCAAACCAACAATTATTTTTTTACTCGCATTAAGGTACAAAATTCACTTTGGTATAATTCATTCAAAAAATATCACAAAAACAAAAATGATAGCAACCCCCCGCATATATACATATATATATATATATATATATATATATATATATATATATATATATATATATATATATGCTCTAATTTAATCATAAAATGTATACGTGTATACAGCCATGCACTTTACATAAAGAATACACGCTGCTCTCCAACATTATTATATATAGCCCCAGATCTTCCGATCATCTCGTCAATGACCATCCCTCTGGAAAAAGTCCGCATAAATCGGGCGAATCGTTGAGTACTCAGGTCCTTCCCCCTCCATTCTTTTTTCAGATCGTCGGATTTAATCCATCTAACAACCATATATATATATATATATATATATATATATATATATATATGTGTATATATATATATATATATATATATATATATATATATATATATATATATATATATATAATTAGGTAATTATATTTTAAAACAATACATTTGCTGGCCCTATTATGAGCGTACCAAATTGGTCAAACCGAAAATTATTATCAACAAGCATTTAGGTAAAAAGGTGCTATCGTATAATTCAATCAAAAAAATATCGCAAAAGCAAAAATAATTAACACGTACACGCACACAGACACACACATATATATGTATATATATATATATATATATGTATATATATATATATATATATATATATGTACCCACATATTGTGTGGGTGTCTGTGTTTGTGTGTGTGTGTGTGCCTCCGTGTATGTTAATCTATATATACATCCGCATCTATATATCCAGAAATGCACATACAGATACACCTTCATAAAGTTAGATGTGTAGATGGATAGATTGATAAAAAGATTGAAACCGGCTAGGGAGTGTTCGCAAGTGTGTATATGTATGGATATACAGTAATGGTTCTGTATGAACGGAACTTTAACATAAACTCGTTTCTCAGTGTTCCTATTAGTTTCATTCTATTAATGTATTGTAAAAAATGGTGTGTTTGTAATGCATAATTTATTAGTCATGTCTTTACTTAACTCTTACTCTTTTATTTCTTACGTATTTTTTTGACGTTTGTTTTAGTCATCATCGTAAAATGTCAGTCGAGTAAACATATAACTTGTAATAAAATGATATCATATTTCAAAACAATAAGTACATAAGAATGTATCTTTTTTTTTATTTTTATCTTACGATTCTGTTACTTTCATATATATTTTTTTGTTATTACATGAATATTATGTTGACAACTTTCTTTCAATATCAACAATGGCAGCTCCAATCGGTCAAAACAAAAACGCATATTATTTTTAAAGTAAATATTATGGAAAAAGAAAAAAATACATTATACATTGGACTATTATTTTCCTGTCGTTAAAATAAACTTGGAAAACACTCTGGCACCAAATGAGAAATCAAGTTGATGTTATTTCGTACACAGTTTTATTGTGCCATGTTTTTTGTATACCAAAACATACAGTGTCTTCAGGACGTTATTCATACTTTACTGTCAACGCTTCTGACAAGTATGATGATTGAATCCTAAAGTGTAACACGTGTAAATAATTGATTTTTCCATAAACCATATTAACACTGACTTGGATTTAATTCGGTGTGCGTTGATTTTTTGTAAGAATTTTATTTTTGTAGACATATAAAGTTAATACACTGAAAATTCCTCCGGTACGGGAATTAAATAGTGTTGTCTCTATTTTATCAGATCGGTTAATGGATCAACATTTTCAGAGAAATGATGTCCATATAAAACTCGATCTGCAAGAATATATAATCAATATTTGCTTTCGATTTATTTGGCAGAGTAAGACTATCATTTTTGGTATTGCATCAAAGACAAACAGAATAACACTACTACTATATTTACATTTGTCCATTTTATAAGTTTATCAGTAGGCTATTGAAAATTCAATGAATATCTCGAGGTGAAATACAAACTAAAATGGTTTTAAGCATATAAGACTATTTATAAATGCATACCTGCTATATATCATATAAATACATGCATATATATATATTTATATATATGTATACACACACGCATATATATGTACATATATACATATATGTATTTATGTCCCGGAAGTAGAGTGAAAAGCATATCTTATTTTTCTTTTATTGATATTATTGGAATTTTTCTTTATTCCTTGTACACATTCCATGTACAAGTTGCATTATTATGTACCATCTTCTTCAAAATATAGGATTTCCGGAGATTTTACTTGTACAAATGGAAATTCTTTTATCTTTCTTGAAGATTTACATTGGGATGTTACCATCACTGGATATTTTTTTTATTTTCCACCAGACTATCCATTCACGTGCAATCACCTTTTTCTTCACTATATTCCCTCTGCTTCACTTTTTTTGTTTTCAAGTAAGATCTTTGACTTATTTGTTGTTTCATCAAATACTTCTGCATGCCAAATTCGATCCCGCATTTTGCTAATTTCTACCCTCTGATGAGAAGGAAAGTATTTCTTCGAAACTCCTCGGAATAAGGACTATCCATTTATCTAGTGTTTCCTTTTCAGATTAAGTATGTTTTTACCTCATTTCAATGTGTTTTAACATATTTTATTAACTATTTTCTCATATATATATATATATATATATATATATATATATATATACATATATATATACACTTCAAAATAGTTTTTTTTAACAATAAGTATGTATGGAAACCTGTGATTATATGGTTTATAAAGTATTACTGGCAGTAATATTATATAAGTTATCCCATCTAAATAAGAACTGCTCGATATTGCAAGATAGAGCAAATAAATATAATTGTGATTCAATGAATTTCAAAAAAAAAACCCTATTTAAATGAAGTGGTTGAGTTTCATATCAAAGATTCTTATTATTCTAACCAAGACAAAGCATACTTTAGTATATTAATCTCCTTAACCTATAGGGTTTCGATGTCTACAATCTCATCAGAGGAGAGAAAATATAAGCTATTATTTATAAAGGTGTGTATCCTGAGACAGGGAAAGTCAAAGTCAACATAATTAAATTATCTTTAAATTATCAGAAGTCCTGTAGCAAGATGATTTGCAGAAAAGGTTTTGAAAATTGTAGATCCAGATTGCTTGGTAAAAACAATGGTTGGCGTTCTTTACAGGAGTTGGGTAATAAGGTCCAAGTTATATATTGGGTAATCCGCATAGCTGTGTATGTATCCGAATCGGGCAAGTGCTAGTATAAATTTGTTTGTGGGTCCAGCGAAAATAATTCAAAGTCTGGTCGAATCCTTATCATTAGAAGTCTATATTTTTATTAGTGGGGCGAGGTGTTAGTTGTAGGGAGAGTAGGTAGTGGTAAATGGTAGGAAATGTAGTTCACATATATCCGCATATACATAAACATACATATAAGTACATACTCATACACACATATACATATACATATATATATATATATATATATATATACATATATATACACACATATACACAGCAGAATAGATATCTCTTTAAATAAAATTCAAAGACTAATAAACAGGTTTGACTGGTCGCTTAATTGAGGTCAGGTTGTGTACTAGTTATAGAAACTGGGCCAGGGATGGAAAGGGTGGAACGAGAAGGAAATAGAGATAAGAATAAAAATAAAATAAAACTAACATAATGGAATGGGTCAAAGACGCAAATTGAATAATTCGTTTTTTCCGGATTTATCTTAGTTTCCTGTTAAATTCCTTTGTCAGTTTAAATCGAATTTGTTCAGTCACCTCAAATTATATATACAATCCATGAGGTGCTATTATTTTTAATTTTATACGTATTTATATTTTCCCTTTAAACGGAGGATTGAAATAAAGGTTTAGAATATAGTATTGTTTATGAGCGAATTGAAAACCAAGGCTAAGATTGTTAATAGAACGTATTATCTTTATTTTATAATCTTTATGGTAATAGTTCAATGTTAAATAAAACTAAAGCAAAATAATTAAGTGATAATAATACCTTATTGGAAAGTGTTTAAAAGTAATCAGTAATATCCATATCATTATACTATTTGATGCTATTTAACTGGGAAGGTTTTCTACACATGCATTCAAATACACACAGTTACATATAAACATATGAATGTTATATATTGGTTTTTATTAAGAGAGGATTAGAGAGAATTGTTGGAAGAGACTTAGATGAACAAATGTTCTTTCTTAGATATTGCTGATGGAAGAAGGAGAAAGCTCTTAGCGTGACGAGATATAGTGTTCAGACAGTTCGGACATTGTGATGTTGAGACGTGTATGTAAATACATATAACACAAATATATAATACAATTGGACTTTACTTTTGTATAAGAAACATAAGACACAAGACGAGCTTTACAAAAACACTTGTTGGTTTATTCTTCACACGGCCGTGTTCCATCACCAAGAAGTCAAAGTCTCACATTTTTCCTTGAAGTGACAACTCGCTTCCAGACGTCTCACCGTCTATGAGTTACTTCACTCTGATCTAACTCTAACTAAAGTTTTTCTCTATTTTAGAACTTTCTATTTTCCGTGACGTCATGCACATGTTAAAACATGTGCATTCTTTCACGTTTCCTGGACATACGTGTCCAAACTTTTCCTATTTCTACAAAAGGAATGTTAACCTATATTCAATATGTTAAGACATTATCTTATAAGTTGCATTCTTTCAATTAAAAAGATCATAATAAACTTGACAGCTCACATTCTTTTCTTGAAATATTTATCTATTTCTAAACAAAGGTTTTGTTTTACATTTTTAAATCCTCACACGTAATCTATTTCTAAACTAGATTACGAGGTTCGAATTTCGCCTATGCTCTTTCATTTTCATTTTAAACTAAATTCTCCATTTTTATACTTACGTGAAAAGGGGACATCCCTTATCATGTAACATCCCCCCTTCAATATTTTACAAAAAAAAACATGTATGCATTTTTAAATTTAGTACATTTTTTTTTAATTTTTACATCTACACAACCACACGGCTAGAAAGATCAGGCTAAAAAAAACACAAAAAAAATATCTTTCAGTCAGCCCTTCATGGCCGACTTCACAATTATTTATTTTTTATAAGATCAGAACCTTTCTGATCTTTGTGGCATTTACTTTTTGGGTGTAGGGTATTTACCTATGATTCACATCAGCTATTTTCCAGCCACCCATGTGCCTCAGACTAGAGGTTTTCACCTTTCTCGAAACGGACGACTTCCTTCGTCTCAAAAGTGTTCTGATATCTCTTTCCGCATGGTTAGTCTTATCAAGAATGGCTTTGTTTTTATTCTATAACTATCTTACACGGGGCATACCAAAGCTCATATACTTAAATCTTTGTGGTTGGCTTCAGAAGTTTAAGATATACCTTTTTTTCTCTCATACGGATTCAATCGGATTTCCTTGCTTGGATTCTTGAAACTTCGACGAGGATTTAGAAATATCACCCCTAACTAACTAACACCTTTCCTGCGCCCAACAACTTAATTGCGCCTAAATTCTATCTAATGCCCGATTTTTTTGTGATTTTTCTTTTCTCTCACCAGAGCTTTCAAGATCCAGCAAATGTATCCCACATTCATGCTTCTCTAAAAAATACAAGGTTATATCTTTCTTACGTAATCTACGGCATATTTTTGCTTGTCTCTTACTTCATTATGCTATATGTGATTGCCTCGGGACTACCTATCCTCGGTTTACTGGCCCCCTTAAGAATTTTCGTATTCTTTCCAACGTCAGTTTATTAATAAAGCCAAGACTGACATACTACTTTGCTTGGAGTAGTTACGTGCAACCAGCTTATTTTAAGCACTTAATTAAAAAGGTTCCCAAATTTTTCGTATAGGGGCACTTCTTGTGCTTATCAATCCCTTCCAAGTCACATTTCTTGGAGAAAATTTTTTAGGATCTCTAAAAAACAAAAAAACAAAACCAAATGCTAAAACAAAACATCTTTCTTACGGCTTATCACATCTAAAAACTCTCCAAATTCCCGTTTACGTAATTTTAATTATGTCCCCCTTCTAAAATTCTAACTGAATCTGTAAGCCAACCATACGTCTTAACTTATTTTCTACTAGATCATTTTAATCTAATGTATATTTACTGCTGACTTTAAATTCTTGCTGTGAAAATCAATACATTACATACATAAGACAATTTACAATATGTGTTCAACATCATGAAAACATTTTCAAAAAAATACCTTACTACATTTAAACATTTTGCTACAGTTATAACTTTTTTTTACAACAAAAAAAATCATCTGCAACAAACAACAATTCAACAGTCTGTCCAAAACAATGCCCCTTTTTCTTTTTCTTTTTTGTTTTCAAAAAAAAAAATTCAAATGAAACACACAAAAAAATAAAAAGCCGAACAGTTCAACTATGAACACAAAACTGCATTTCCAAACATATTTTACACGCCGTTTCAGAGAGTAAATGTGACCTTTGAAAAATTTCCATTTGATTGACAGATTAAATCCAAACGATTTCATATTGACACAAATTTTTACTTGACACTCCATACAAATTTCAAAACAATAATTGGTGACCCACATCTCTGCCTTTGCGTGTATGTGTCTGTGTGTGTGTGTGTTTTTAACAACCCAATTCATTTATCAATGAATTACTCATGGTGACTTGTTTACTATTTTCTTTCCATTACTACGAATTTCTTTTACGGCATATCGGCCTTTTCTTCTTTTTCTTTTTAATATTTCTTGTATCTTTTGTTCTCTGTGTGCGTGTGTGTTCAATTTTTTTTGTTCTTTTTTTTCTTCGCATTTCTGTGATCGTGTAATTTTTTTTCTTTTTCCGTGGTATTATTATTTTTTTTTTAATCATGTTGGACCCTTTTAAAACGTTGTGTTTCTTTTTCTTTTTTTCGAATTCTGTGATCGTGTAATGTTTTTTTTTCGTGGTATAATTTATTTATTTATTTTTTAAATTATGTTGGACCCTTTTAAAACTTTGTGTTTCTTTTTCTTTTTTTTTCGTGGTATCGACCCCAGGTTCTGTTTCTTTTGCATCGCTTCCAGACGTCTGACTGTCTCTGAGTTTTCTCACTCTGATCTAATTCTAACTAAAGTATTTCTTTATTCTAGAACTTTTATTTTCCGTGACGTCATACACATGTTAAAACATGTGAATTTGAACCTATATTCAATATGTTAAAACATTATCTTATAAGCTGCATTCTTTCAATTAAAAATTTCATAATAAACTTGACAGCTCACATTCTTTTCTTGAAATATTTATCTATTTCTAAACAAATGTTTTGTTTTACATTTTTAAATTCTCACACGTAATCTATTTCTAAACTAGATTACGAGGTTCGAATTTCGCCTATGCTCTTCCATTTTCATTTAAAACTAAACTCTCCATGTTTATACTTACATGAAAAGGGGACAGCCCTTATCATGTTACATGAATACATATATACATATATACGTATTTATATTTTCCCTTTAAACGGAGGATTGAAATAAAGGTTTAGAATATAGTATTGTTTATGAGCGAATTGAAAACCAAGGCTAAGATTGTTAATAGAACGTATTATCTTTATTTTATACTCTTTATGGTAATAGTTCAATGTTAAATAAAACTAAAGCAAAATAATTAAGTGACAATAATACCTTATTGGAAAGTGTTTAAAAGTAATCAGTAATATCCATATCATTATACTATTTGATGCTATTTAACTGGGAAGGTTTTCTACACATGCATTCAAATACACACAGTTACATATAAACATATGAATGTTATATATTGGTGTTTATTAAGAGAGGATTAGAGAGAATTGTTGGAAGAGACTTAGATAGACAAATGTTCTTTCTTAGATATTGCTGATGGAAGAAGGAGAAAGCTCTTAGCGTCAAGAGATATAATGTTCAGACAGTTCGGACATTGTGATGTTGAGACGTGTATGTAAATACATATAACACAAATATATAATACAATTGAACTTTACTTTTGTATAAGAAACATAAGACACAAGACGAGCTTTACAAAAACACTTGTTGGTTTATTCTTCACACGGCCGTGTTCCATCACCAAGAAGTCAAAGTCTCACATTTTTCCTTGAAGTGACAACTCGCTGCCAGACGTCTCACCGTCTATGAGTTACTTCACTCTGATCTAACTCTAACTAAAGTTTTTCTCTATTTTAGAACTTTCTATTTTCCGTGACGTCATGCACATGTTAAAACATGTGCATTCTTTCACGTTTCCTGGACATACGTGTCCAAACTTTTCCTATTTCTACAAAAGGAATGTTAACCTATATTCAATATGTTAAAACATTATCTTATAAGTTGCATTCTTTCAATTAAAAAGGTCATAATAAACTTGACAGCTCACATTCTTTTCTTGAAATATTTATCTATTTCTTAACAAATGTTTTGTTTTACATTTTTAAATTCTCACACGTAATCTATTTCTAAACTAGATTACGAGGTTCGAATTTCGCCTATGCTCTTTCATTTTCATTTTAAACTAAATTCTCCATTTTTATACTTACGTGAAAAGGGGACAGCCCTTATCATGTAACATCCCCCCTTCCATATTTCACAAAAAAAACATGTATGCATTTTTAAATTTAGTACATTTTTTTTTTATTTTTACATCTACACAACCACACGGCTAGAAAGATCAGGCTAAAAAAAAACACAAAAAAAATATCTTTCAGGCAGCCCTTCACGGCCGACTTCACAATTATTTATTTTTTATAAGATCAGAACCTTTCTGATCTTTGTGGCATTTACTTTTTGGGTGTAGGGTATTTACCTATGATTCACATCAGCTATTTTCCAGCCACCCATGTGCCGCAGACTAGAGGTTTTCACCTTTCTAGAAACGGACGACTTCCTTCGTCTCAAAAGTGTTCTGATATCTCTTTCCGCATGGTTAGTCTTATCAAGTATGGTTTTGTTTTTATTCTATAACTATCTTACACGGGACATACCAAAGCTCGTATACTTAAATCTTTGTGGTTGGCTTCAGAAGTTTAAGATATACCTTTTTTTCTCTCATACGGATTCACTCGGATTTCCTTGCTTGGATTCTTGAAACTTCGACGAGGATTTAGAAATATCACCCCTAACTAACTAACACCTTTCCAGCGCCCAACAACTTAATTGCGCCTAAATTCTATCTAATGCCCGATTTTTTTGTGATTTTTCTTTTCTCTCACCAGAGCTTTCAAGATCCAGCAAATGTATCCCACATTCATGCTTCTCTAAAAAAAATACAAGGTTATATCTTTCTTACGTAATCTACGGCATATTTTTGCTTGTCTCTTACTTTATTATGCTATATGTGATTGCCTCGGGACTACCTATCCTCGGTTTACTGGCCCCCTTAATAATTTTCGTATTCTTTCCAACGTCAGTTTATTAATAAAGTCAAGACTTACTTACTACTTTGCTTGGAGTAGTTACGTGCAACCAGCTTATTTTAAGCACTTAATTAACCAGGTTCCCAAATTTTTCGTATAGGGGCACTTCTTGTGCTTATAAATTCCTACCAATCACTTTTCTTGGAGAAAATCTTTTAGGATCTCTAAAAAACAAAAAACAAAACCAAATGCTAAAACAAAACATCTTTCTTACGGCTTATCACATCTAAAAACTCTCCAAATTCCCGTTTACGTAATTTTAATTATGTCCCCCTTCTAAAATTCTAACTGAATCTGTAAGCCAACCATACGTCTTAACTTATTTTCTACTAGATCATTTTAATCTAATGTATATTTACTGCTGACTTTGAATTCTTGCTGTGAAAATCAATACATTACATACATAAGACAATTTACAATATGTGTTCAACATCATGAAAACATTTTCAAAAAAATACCTTACTACATTTAAACATTTTGCTACAGTTATAACTTTTTTTTAACAACAAAAAAATCATCTGCAACAAACAACAATTCAACAGTCTGTCCAAAACAATGCCCCTTTTTCTTTTTCTTTTTTGTTTTCAAAAAAAAAATTCAAATGAAACACACAAAAAAATAAAAAGCCGAACAGTTCAACTATGAACACAAAACTGCATTTCCAAACATATTTTACACGCCGTTTCAGAGAGTACATGTGACCTTTGAAAAATTTCCGTTTGATTGACAGATTAAATCCAAACGATTTCATATTGCCACAAATTTTTACTTGACACTCCATACAAATTTCAAAACAATAATTGGTGACCCAAATCTCTGCCTGTGCGTGTATGTTTCTGTGTGTGTGTGTTTTTAACAACCCAATTCATTTATCAATGAATTACTCATGCTGACTTGTTTACTATTTTTTCCGTTACTACGAATTTCTTTTACGGCATATCGGCCTTTTCTTCTTTTTCTTTTTAATATTTCTTGTATCTTTTGTTCTCTGTGTGCGTGTGTGTTCAATTTTTTTTGTTCTTTTTTTTCTTCGCATTTCTGTGATCGTGTAATTTTTTTTTCTTTTTCCGTGGTATTATTATTTTTTTTTAATCATGTTGGACCCTTTTAAAACGTTGTGTTTCTTTTTCTTTTTTCGAATTCTGTGATCGTGTCATGTTTTTTTTTCCGTGGTATAATTTATTTATTTATTTTTTAAATTATGTTGGACCCTTTTAAAACTTTGTGTTTCTTTTTCTTTTTTTTTTCGTGGTATCGACCCCAGGTTCTGTTTCTTTTACATCGCTTCCAGACGTCTGACTGTCTCTGAGTTTTCTCACTCTGATCTAACTCTAACTACTGTTTTTCTCTATTCTAGAACTTTTATTTTCCGTGACGTCATACACATGTTAAAACATGTGAATTTGAACCTATATTCAATATGTTAAAACATTATCTTATAAGCTGCATTCTTTCAATTAAAAATTTCAGAATAAACTTGACAGCTCACATTCTTTTCTTGAAATATTTATCTATTTCTAAACAAATGTTTCGTTTTACATTTTTAAATTCTCACACGTAATCTATTTCTAAACTAGATTACGAGGTTCGAATTTCGCCTATGCACTTTCATTTTCATTTTAAACTAAACTCTCCATGTTTATACTTACATGAAAAGGGGACAGCCCTTATCATGTTACATGAATACATATATACATATATATGTGTATATATATACATACATGTACACACGTACACATACAAGCACACATACATACATATATACCCGCAGCCATACAGCATATAAAATTATACACACTTACACCATATATAAGTACATACGCCCCCATATATACCTACCTATACAAATATACCCTTTTATACCTGCATATAACCTCATATATACGAATGCATTGATTTAGACATAAAGAAAGTTTAGCAATAGTTAACACTATTAAATATAAAAATAATTAATGTAGGTTACATAACTACGTTTATCATAAATGCTATTTAGCCTCTGCCCTGCTAATTAACATTAAGGAGATGAGAAGAATGGGATTGTGTAACTATGGTTATAGAATTGAATTATTTTAGTACCAACAGGGATGACGCATCATCGAGTGTAAGTTATATTTTTTTCTTTTTTCACGGTGGTCACCACTTATCAAGACCCGGAATTCACTACGGCTAAGGGCTGTTGCAAGTACAGTACGTTAGTATGGAGATTTGATGAAGTGTTTACTTAAGGGGGCGGTTCACTAGGAATTTGTTTACGTTGGACTTGAAGATATCCACGTTGTAGTCAGGTGGGAAGAAGGCAGATGGAACACTGATGGTATACTTATGAGGGTATTTTAAGGATTTATCCACTTCATTTCAATAGAGTTTTTTTGAAATTCATTGAATCACAATTTAATATATATATATACATATATATATATATATATATATATATATATATATATATATATATATATATATTCTTTATAAATCTTTCAAGCATAGTCAGGTTTGAATATATAGTAAAGCAGCAGTTTGCAGTTTTAGTCATGTGGAACTATTTTAAAGCTTAACCAGTCACACATTTTTCGACCAAATTTTAAAAAGAAATAGTACAGTTTATTGATCACCTTCTCCTCTCTGTGCTGAATTTTTTGTTTTCAATTTTCGTTCTGTAAAACAAAAGTTATGAAAAATTTTCTGGTGTTCGAAATCGTAAAGAATGAAAGGAGGTGAGCGACGTTTTTATGACTGGTTTCCATAGCAACCACGTCGCTTCATCGCCTGCTCTTGCTATTAATACGTGTATGAAAGCATGGAAGGGAGATTATTATGGAGATTGTATTGAAAGAAGACAAGTACTGTACATTGCTATAATAGATGTGTTAAAAATAAGACTGAAATTATACAAAGAACAGTGCATTTTTAAAGACTGGAAAAATCAGGATTGCAATAGAAAAATGAGAACATAAAAAGAATATGGTTAAGCTACACATGGAAACATATAGGGGTCGTTGTAAAAACTCGAAAAGAAAAGGATACGGCATTCTAGTTAAAAAAATACTACATTTATAACTTAAAATATTGCAGCAAGGTCGGTTTTTAATATAGGGAATCCGACTCTTTATTTTTTTGTATTATCACGATCTTACGGTTAGTAGTAGGAAAGGAATGTGTCCTTTATAATATGGAGAATCGAACTTTTCTATTCGCAACAAACAGTTAAAATTGCGATGGGCGAAAAATGAAAACGGAATAAAAACAACAGATAATTTCACGAGAATACATTATTTACATCTTCGTACCGTTTTACACGTAACTATTTAAAAAATAAATATAAACATTGCCTATAAACACTCATGGTTATAAAAAGATAAATATATATAAAACGATTAGGAATTTAAAATAGAGGGTCAATTTCACAAATAAATTTAACGTAAAATGAGTTGCTTTTCCAAAATATTGTAGTGCGTTACCAATTTTAAATTATGTGCGCTTATTGGAGGACGGATGTCTACTTTTTAAGCGATTACACATGGTTTTACAACGTCGCAAATCGAGCTTAATTTAGCGGGAAACGATTTAGTTTACATCCTTAAATAATTAGGGTGGTCAGAATGGATGATAATTTTACGTTACAATTATATTTGAAACTGATCTCACAATCTAAATTCTAAAATGATCGCGATACTTGTGCAGTTTACGTTCCCCATTAAAAAACGAAAATTAAAAAAACAAAATTATATTATACGTATGTTTTATGGAATGAAGTTCTCATCAAAAATCACTTAATTTCATCAAGTGGTTTTGTTTTTATTGCTAAAAACATTCATTCGGGGAATTCGAAACAGTCGATCTAAACTACGCCATTAGCATTGATTTTGTCGAAATATAATGGATTACTTCCCTTTGATATCAATTAAGCGATTTATTAGGGAAATATCATGTTCCCGAGATTGAAAACAAGCTGTAAAAACTAAACTACTAGATGAAATTAAGTGACATTTTTTAGGAGAACTTCATTCCATAACAGGTGCGTAGAATATAATTGTCTCTTGAAATTTTTGTTTTTTTTTAATGAAGGACGGAAACTGCACAATTACCATGATCGCATTTCTTCCCGTCTATTTAAAAAAAAACTGCCCTAACACGTAATCTATAAAAGTAACATATCATTTTTGAATAGGGATTTAGCTACGTGTTAATCTACGAAATCGTCGTTGTTGTTGCTGTCCTCATCATCGTCATCACTCTGGTCACCATTTGCACTTCGTTTTGTTTTTGTTTTGTTTTTTATTGCAAAGTAAATCAATTTAATACCTATCAAATTTTTATAATTAAAATATAATTTTAGTTCATTCATAGAGAGAAGGCACAGAAAACTCACGCAATCTCACGTTAAAACTGTTTTTCTAAATAGTAACATTATTACTTAGAAATTCGTTCGTAACAATGAGAGGTGGCGTTGTTAAATATGTTGTTCTTACATCGTTTTCTTATTTTGCCTACCAATCTTCGAATATTTTCAACTATTTAACTATTTATGTAAGTAGCATGTTATACAGTAAATACGAACTGATACAATATAGCTTTGTTTTAAAATCAAAATAAATGTTTTGTTGTCTTATAATTTTTAATCAATTACAGAGCAAACATTTGAGAAAAAATATACGCGGACTTTACCCAGGCTTTTATGTAATAATATGAAAATTTACGAAAGAAACAAAACAAGAACAAAACAAATCTCTAATTAAATATGTATAGATTTCAAAAGAATCAGGATCGAAATCGGGAATCGGGTCGAATCGGAAATTTTGAAAGGAATCCGTAATTGTATAAGAATCGAGAAAGAATTGGAATCGTCCCATCACTAATGTATATATATATATATATATATATATATATATATATATATATATATATATTACAAACATTAATAGTCATTATCTAATTAGTAAACGAATTGTTAAACAAGATAAGACTTATTTTATATATATATAAGATATTAAGTTCATACAAATTGTATAAAGGGATAACTTCGATAATACAAAACTTTAAATAATAATAATTTTAAACAAAAACGATCAGACGTTACATCGGCTAAACAGTTATGAGAACGATAGTGAAGAGGAAAATGTTGTCCGAGCAATAGACTTACTTTAATTGGTTAAACTTCGTCTTAAACCTAAGTAACATGCAGAATACGTACGTGCGCAAATAAAAACAAAATTATAAACGCCGCGGAAAATCTTTTATATATAAACTGACAGAAATGATGAACCATATCGTATGCAAAGATATAAACATGGAACCCACAAGGTAGTGTCAATAAAATCACAAGCCGGGTATAATATATTCGAAGAAACTGCGATATTGTCGTCTTCAAAGAAAGTATATAACACACTGTAATAATTAGATACATTATATAAGCAAGCATAAAAGAAAGACACATATGAAAACATAGTATTTGGACTGTTTTCTAGTTTATAAATACGGGAACAATTGCCTCATTTATCAATTAGATCAATCACCAACAAATGTTAGCGTCTGGTAACATCCTCTTCTGTAATGAGTGTCTATGTGTCAACTTAATTACAACTATCGTGTGCATGACATGATTTCATGTGATGGGAAGATGCAAGTTTACATTATGCTAAGTCATTAATTTGGAGGCCAAGATTGAGATAGAAAAGCATTTAAGAATCCAAAGCATTCAAAACCTTCAAAACCTTACATCCCGTGGTAAACGTTATCTTTTTAGGAGTATATATTAATCGTACATCTGCAGAGAGTAATGCAGCGTTAATGAAGATAGCAGGAAACTTGCTAATCGAATGGTGGATGCACTCAAATTAAACCGAGTGTTGGCATTTACAACAGAGGAGATCCTGCTAAAGATTGTCATTGTAAACAAGTGGCATAATAGACACTGGGAAATATAGACAGTATGTTCGGCAAAACGTTCAGCATAACGTTCAGCATAACAGTGAGCAACTGCACCTAAACGGTCTTCTTAATATTCTTTAAGACCTATTATCAGAACTCAATAAAATAATACATTTCCTAGATGTGATGACAACTATCACTTAGTAGGATTTTAGGACATTATTATCAAAACAAACTTTACTGCAAAATATATGAATATAATCTTTCACCATCAATGAAACAATAAGAAAGGAATATCGTGCTGTCTAGAAGATCAAGTGATTACACTAGGTACTAAAAAAACATTTCTCAAGTTGAGATTTATTAGTTATGCGCAACCTTGCATTGAACCAACTATCCAGAAAACATATATAAAAGAAAGAATTTAAAAAAAAAATATGAGAAATATTAACAAAATAAACTTATCATTTTTTTTTTACACAGTGACCACCACTTATCAAGGCCCGGAGCCACTCAGGGATAAGGGTTATTGCAAGTACATTACGTTAGTGTGGAGATTTGAGGAAGTGTTTACTTAAGGGGGCGGTTCATTAAGAATTTGTTAACATTGGACTTGAAGACATCCAAGTTGTAGTCCGGTGGGAAGCAGGCAGACGGAACAGAGTTCCACAGGCGTGCAGTTCTAAGAAAGAAGCTTTGTTCATGGAATCTCCGTTTTGATTTAGGCACAGATATAGAGTGGGGGAAATTTTTCACAGTGGATTCAGCTAGACGGGTGTTTTTCGTGAAAGATTGGCGAGGGGGTACCAGAGATTGGAGTTCAGACCAGCACCTGCCATGTAAATAGTGATAAATCAAGGATAGGCTCGCAACGTCTCTTCTGTGGGAGAGAGGTTGCAGTGTAGAGAAAAGGGCATCCCCCCACGAAGCCACGAAGTCCTTTTTGTACTCTATCAAGGAAGGATAGGTTGTTTTTAGCAGCTCCTGCCCAGATATGGCAACATTCTTCCATCCTTGGACGTACTTGGCTTTTATATAGATAGAGAAAATCATTATAAATTTATAGAGACAAGGTTTAGAGAGAAGTTTATCTTGTAAGAATATTTTATTTTTCGAAGCAAAAACGACATATTCAATTGATAAATATCTACCATATTCAGAGGAGACAGTTGTAAGAATAAATGTGAGATAAGAATTAAATATTCATTAGAAATAAATTACATCACCATGCCAATGAATTTAATGCCATTCAAAATAAGTGAGTTGGTTGGTTGGTTGGTTGGTTGGTTGGTTGTTTTTATTTTACGGCATATCAACACTTTTCAGGTTATTTAATGCCGAATCCAAAGATTCTGAAGAAAGTTTTTTTAATAGAATATATTTGTTGTTTTCGAGTCAGTTTCTATTTACCCCATAGTTAGGACCCTAACAGGTACTAAAATTTCGGATCCGAGTGGACCTGTGAGCAATGTCAATTAATGGGTGGCTCCATACTTCCCAAAACCCGCAAGCTGGGGCTTCACCACTGGATATAGATTAAGGTCATATCCAGGACCACAATAAGTGAGAAAAATAGAAAGAGCGAACAACTTAGTTGTTGCGACGGAACCACACGCGTTGAAATCGACGGAAATCTCTCTCTCTCGCTCTCTATCTGCCTCTCTCTCTCTCCATATATATATATATATATATATATATATATATATATATATGTATATATTTATATATATACATATATATATGTATATATTTATATATATACATATATATATATATATATATATATATATATATATATATATATATATATATATATAAATGAGGTAATAGTTACATTTTATTGTTTCAGGATTCTTTATTCCAATTCGTCCGTTTTCTTTCATTTATGTTAACATTCGTTACAAGGTCAATATGACGGTTTTCGTTTGGAATTATGTAGAGGAGTTCCCTCCTTTAAGAGTTTTCTGGAAATTTAATCTATATATATATATATATATATATATATATATATATATATATATATATATATATATATGTGTGTGTGTGTGTGTGTGTGTGTGTAGTTTTTTTAGAGGTGTTTCTTGTGCTCCTGATTTTATTGGTATTATATTGATTTTCTCCACGTTCTATATTCATTTTAGTTTTATTGCGAGTTTCGAATGTGTCAGTGGTTTTTTACTTTCTTTGATCTTCGCCCAGTGTTGGTACGCACAAAATATACATTTAGGCAGTTTATTTCCTTCAAATTAATAATTATGCCGTCTACTCTCTTTACTTGAATCGGTTTATCGATGTGTCGTAAATGATTATGTTTTTTCTGCTTTATTATTATTATTATTATTATTATTATTGTTGTTGTTGTTGTTGTTGTTGTTGCTGTTGTTGTTGTTGTCGTTGTCGTTGTTGTTGTTGTTGTTGTTGTTGTTGTTGTTGTTGTTGTTGTCTGGTCTATATTTATCTTATATATTTCTTTCAGTTCTGTGGATCGGTCCATCTGTGTGTATCTATGTTCTAGATGATTATTTTTTTTACTTCTGTTTTTAAGTTCCGCTGCCGGTTATGGCTTCACAGATTGTGTGTGTTCAAGATGCAGTTTTTTGCATAATTACCAATGGCCTGTTTTACTTACTTGCTCTTGTCTATACTTGCAATTTAAGGGTGCTAGTTTTCATCATTCGTTTATTATATGATATAATGTTCCGTCTCTCTATCCAGACAATTGAATCTTTTTTATGCCATGTTTTTTTATGCGTCTATGTGGTAAGATCTACTCGCGTTATCCTGTGCAGATATTATTAGAAATTTAGTATTTTGATATAGCTTTGTTTTCTTACCCATGCCCAACGGTTTACATAACTTTCATGTTTTGTCATACTTATAAATCATCCCTCTAGCTTTCCCCGTTTCTATTTTTTATCTTCTCTTATCTCCTTCACGCCTGCGTCTTTTTCTTCATATTTAAATGTATCTTGCTGCATTTATTATTTATTTTTGTGTTCTGCATATAATATATGTTTACTTCTTTTCTCTTGTCATTCATAATGTCGTTTGTATAACAAGTCATCTTTTTCTGAATTTATTATTCTCGTAGATTTGCTCAGACCTAACCTTGGGGGTTGTGCATTGTACCTTGTCATAAGTATTATAATCTTCTGGTTGAGATGACTTATTCCTCGTGTAACCATATTATAAACTGTATGGAGGATTTTACTAGTGAAACAGCTCATGCGTTTACACGTTAATTAGCTATTTTCGTTATATGATTATTTAATCACTTGTCGTCACACATGCGATCATCAAAGATTTCTATTTGAGAACAACTTGCAGTGTTCCCTAAAGTTTGAGTTACAATAAGTCTCTCCAGATTTCCAATAATCTCAACCTCGTTTGAAAAATTTGGCAAAAGGTATTGCTCTATCGTAACAACTACCTACCCTTGCTTTTTTGTGGGCATCGACGTCCTAGTCCATTTTTACTAATGCAGCAGAAGTCTGGCTGGTGCTTTCTCTCCTTGTTTTCATCCTCTTTGACCCTCCTCACTTTTTTGTTGTTGTGCCAGTTAAGGGTGAAATACACCCACGCACACGCACGCACACACACAAACACACACACATACACACACAAATAACAAGATGTCCTGAATGCAGGGTCGTATGGGGCTGGCTAATAATTATACATTTTCAGTTTTCACCATTTTCTGTGATGTTCGTTTGTTTTTTCTACCTCTAATCGTTTCTGTGCCCAGTTTTTGACTGTAGTTTAAGTTCGATGTAAATCTCCACATTCCAAGATTTTACTTAATATTTCTGAAGTCAGCCTTATTGTTATACGTTGTATCTTCTCAGTATCCCTCTGATTCCAATCCCTTCCATTCTTTTTAGGATGAGGCAGAGATGTATAAGGAACACGAGTGGGGTTAGAGAACTTACAGATATGCAACTTTAATGTTCTTAATTCAATGTAGCGCTTCGTATTTTGTATCAGAAGTTTGTCCGGCCTGCGCTTGTGGGTTATATCTGTTTGTCAAATTCTAGAGTTTTCCTTAATATTTCAGCTTCTGTTTGTATCACTAGTCTGTACGTCTGATATGCAGTTGTTTGCATAATTCCCAGTGTATTGCCCTTCCCATTTGGTCAGGTGTGTTCTAGTATTTCTCTGTGGTCCAGTTTGCTGCATTAAATTACTATATGGATTATTGTTTCGTGCCTGCATTTGCTGTTTTCTTGTGTTTTATCGATATTTGCTCTGAAGTAGTTGTTTTTTCATAGTTTTAACATGTGCTTCGGTTATAATGAATTCAGTTTCCAAGCTTTCTGTAAAATTTTATAAATCCTGGTTCCGTGTCCCTTACTTTCATGTTATGAATACATATTCTTCTGATAAATAAATAAAAACATCTGTTTGTTTCTTTATAATTTCCAGGAAAAAAAATGAAAGAATCGTTTTGGAATCAGAAATGAGGCTCAAATCTTTTTCTGTTTCCGATATGGATTGCGATACCCCGTATTCCTGGTTCCGATTCTGATTATTCGTCCCCACATTAATATATGCACCTGCATTTATATATATATATATATATATATATATATATACATATATATATATATATAAATATATATATATTTGAACTCCATATTCGTATTGAGTACTTTCAGAAAAATATTAGTTTTAGTACCATGTAGCAGAAATTAACCATTATATATATATATATATATATATATATATATATATATATATATATGTATATATATATACATACAAGTTAGAAAAACATTTCATCCAAGGCATAGACATTGTTGAACAAAATATGTTTGTTCTATAGGCTTTAAAAATAAAGGCACAAGATTCAATTTGAAATATATTTATCTTCAAAGTGCACTTTTAGAATTTTTTCAAAGTAAGGTATGAAATGTAATGTAAATTGAATCAAAACATTACTTGGGATTTATTTTATTTAATGTACATTCTGTTGGACTTTAAAAAATCATTGACCATGTTATATCTATATCATTACTTGCTACATGAAATATAATGTTTTTATATTGTAACAAAATGTACATTACATAAAATAAATACAGGGAAAGTTTCTGATTCAATTTAAATTAAATTTTTATACCTTACTTTGTAAAATTTATAAAGGTGCACTTTAAAGATAATTAAATTTCAAATTGAATCATATAGTCGAAAAAATCTGTTTTACATTTTTCATGCCTTGGAGGAAATGCTTTTATAACTTGTATCTTATGTTTTTAAGATTATATATTTACACCCTCCTTCTCTCTATTTCAGTTTTTATTTCTCCTCACACAACAACTCATTTTTGTATCCTTATCTTTGTATTATTATAGGTCAGCTTATTCTCTCTGTTTCACTTTGTGTTTCTCCTCACACCACAACTCATTTTTGCATCCCCCCTTTGTATTATTACCGGTCTGCATATTCTCTTTGTTTACGGTTGTATTTCTCCTCACACCACAACTCATTTTTGCAATCCCCTCTTTGTAATACAGGTCTGAATAATGAAAAAACTGAATATTTTAACAACAAATTAAAAATAACTGTTTTAGATGAATTTTTTTTACTTCTTCAGAATAGAAAATCTTTAAAATTTTATATAGAACATATTTTATATGGGTTTCATTAACAAATATTCAGTACATAACGAGAACAATAGAGATACAAATTTCAAAAGGATTGTATAACTGGTTACGCTCAATAGTAATCCTCGCTAGCGGAAGTCTTTGTTGTTGTTATTATTATTATTATTATTATTATTTTATTATTATTATTATTATTATTATTACTATCATTATTACTATTATTATTATTATTATTACTATCATTATTACTATTATTATTATTATTATTATTATTATTATTATTATTATTATTATTATTATTATTTAAACATTCTGTGTCCTGCTTTCTCGCGCGAGGACCAATTCATATAATGTATATATATAAACAATATATTTGTATTGAGCAGTTTTCAACAAATATTTGTTTTAGTTCAAGTGAACTATTTACTAAAACTTAATCAATACACACACTATTATATATATATATATATATATATATATATATATATATATATATATATATATATATATATGGTAAAACTGGTAATGATTAAAAACCTGCATAAATTGTTCAATACTATTGCAGAGCAGATATATAATCAGCCAAAACACCCAATGGACTAAGAAGAACCAGCCCGGATCATTTCACGTCTCAATGGGACCTGGACTCAGCAGAAGCAATCGACCTAGTTGGTCTTTTCATTCTATATAATCTCACAAAAACTATAGATAACAAAAACATAGGACTATATAGAGACGAAGGCCTTATTGTAGTGCAAAACTCAAATGCCCCTAAATGCGAAATATTGAAAAAACCTTAACTAAAGAAATGAGCAGAATAGCTCCAAAACTGGACATTACACCTAGCGTAAAAACAGTTAACTCTCTCGATATAACTCTCAACCGCTCAAATAACTCATAGGAACCCTACACTAAAGACAATACTTACTCACTCTACATAAAACCACTATTAAACCACTCAAAACATATAATAAAATATATCCCTATATCTATCGAAAAAAGACTTAGTAATAATTCCTCAAAACTTGAAATATTCAACAAACATAAAACATTTTATGAAAATGCCCTTAAAAGAAGCGGCCACCCAAACACCACCTTTAATTACATTGAAACTAATCCATGCAATACCCCAAACATTAAAAATAGAGCCAGGAAAATAATTTGGTTCAATCCCCCTTAAATATAATGGTTAAAACGAAACCAGGCGAAAAATTCTTTTAACTAATATACAACCACTTTCCACCCAATCACACACTACACAAAATATTCAATCAAACACAATTAAACTATGCTACAGCTGCACTGATAGCCTAGAACAAATAATCACGAAACACAATAGAAACATACTTAACAAAGATGAGAACACAAATAACACCAGTAGAAATAATTGTAACTGCACCAACAAAGCCCAATGCACACTAAATAAAACATGCTTACACACAGAAGTAGTCTATAAAGCCACAATTGCACGTGAAGAAAACCCAAACGATAAAACATACTATATTGGTCTGGCATGCACCTCCTTTAAAGATAGGTTTATAGAACATAAATGCTCCTTTACAAACCCCAACCACCCTAACAAAACCTCACTAAGCTCCCAATATCTAGATCTAATCCAAAACAACCTTATACCAACCATCACGTGGAAAATCCTTTAAAAATCTAGCGTATGTAAATCTTTAGACTCCACATGCCTCCTCTGCTAGAATGAAAACACTTTTATCATTCAGTTTTAAAGATAGAGACAAATTACTAAATAAAAAACATGAAACAATCATAAATTGCCGGCACTAAAAATCCCACCTCCTTAGCAATTATATATCTTTCTGAAACATCCCCTAGATAACATCCTCTTTAGAATCGCTGGATAATAATACACACAATACACCCATCTACCGCAGACACCGAACTACTGTAGAATCAACAAAACCAAACCCCTTTACTCAACCCCCCCATATCCTATATTACCATACCCAATTACACATTCCTCTACCCATGAATCGTACTACCCCCAACCCATTTACTAATTACGACTAAAACTCCCCAAATTTATATGAATGTACATACGTGGCAACTTGTATGGATATCTGTACGTATATATATATATATATATATATATATATATATATATATATATATATATATATATATATATATATATATGTAACTCTTGGTTCGTTCGCAATTAATTGTCTAAAAAACCACTGGACGGATGGCTTCACCGTTTTGGTATAAAATGTTTACTATATCCATGTGCGTTTTTATATATATATTTTTAATTATAACATTATACTTAATTTTTCTATGATGAATAGGTAGGTTTCTTTGTACAGATAGGCCTTTTTATATAGGGACAATTATTTATTACCGCTTCCTGTTACCTGACCATTGTTTCTAATTTAGCGGTTTTCCTGCTAGATCCGGAGATTTTGTTTGCAATCTAGCGGGAAATTCTAGAAAATGTGGAGATATTTCGCACCCACACACCCGCAAGCGCTTGAAAATACTTTAAAACATATAATTAATTCAGTCATGTAAGTAAACAAAGTAGCATTTATTGACTTTGGTAACAATTATTTATTGATTATTTGTTTTTTTTCACATTTTTGTCGGCTAACCATTCTTAAATCTCGCTATAAAATCGATTTTTCCAAGTACATTTTATGTAGGAGGTGGACATTTCAACCTTCGAAGTTTAGTTTAAAATACGAAATTTAGAAGTATCTAGTCGAAAATTGTAAAAAGCAAGAAACACCAGCAAAAAAAAAGAATTATATCAATACAGTTGAATTTAATTATCTACCAACCTAAATACTTTTAACATGCTAAAACAAAGTCTTTTTTTGTTTTTTAATTTTTCTAATTTCAAAATATGTTGCACCATTATTGTGATGTTTAATTTGCAGTATATTTCAATTTAACTTTTATTATAAAAAGTTTGAGTTTATGATTTGATTCCTGCAAAAAAAATACCCTATCAGGTAAACTTAGCTGATAAAATACGGGAGCTTACCGCTTCAATATAATTCCAGAAAATATAGTGAGAAAACACGGAACATTTTATATATTGAATATACTATATTTATAATTTTTTTATGGTAGGAAGTTAAAATAGCGATTTGGGGGGGGGAATTATCTATATTTTAAAATTTCAGATGATAAAAGTTAAAAAAAAACTAGCGATTTTCTGAACATTTATTTCTCCTTATCTCGCGGTTTTTTTTAAATCTCAGTTGCCAACACTGCATCACAAAAAAAAACACTACAGGCTTAATGTAAACAGAATGTATTTACAATATCTGTAAATTTCCAATGGTTTTAATTACAAGATTATTGATAAATTAACCGCACGTGGTCGCTTTCCTATTTAATATTCATCGAAAAATGTTAGGTACGGATAAAATGAATGCCGACGCTCAAAGTGTATAAACATTTTGACCCCTCCCTTTACTTAAAAATTCACCAAAATCAGGAAATTAACCAATTTTAATGAAAATTGCAGTATTTATCAAATAATGATCGCAGTATATAATGAACTAATCATTTTACTTAACTCTTAGTAGAAAATACTTTAAAACATAAAATAAACTCATTCATGTAAGTAAAAAAAAAGTAGCATTTATTACCTTTGGTAACAATTATTTATTCATTATATGTTTTTTATCACCTTTTTTTCGGCTAACCATTATTAAATCTCGCTATAAAATCGATTTTTCCAAGTACATTTACGGTGGGGGGCATTCCAACCTTCGAAGTTTAGTTTAAAATACGATAGAAACAACAGCAAAAAAACTTATACCAATACAGTAGAATTTAATTGTCTACCAACCTAAATACTTTTACCACGCTAAAACAAAGTTGTTTTTTTTTCTAATTTCAATATATGTCGCACAATTATTGTGATGTTTAATTTGCAGTATATTTCCATTAAACTTTTATTATAAAAAGTTTGAGCTTATGATTTGTTTCCTGCAAAAAAAGACCCTCTCTGAAAAAAACAGGTAAAACTAACTAATAAAATATGTAAGCCTTCTGGGGAGCTAACCGATTCAATATAATTCCAGAAACATATAGTGAGACAACACGGAACATTTTATATATTGAATATACTATATTTATAATTTTGTTAGCTAGGAAGTTACAATAGCGAGTTTGGGGGGTGATTAGCGATTTTTAAAATTTCAGATGATAAAAGTTATAAATCTAGCGATTTTCTGGACATGTCTTTCTCCTGATCTCGCGGGTTTTTTTTTAAATCTCAGTAGCTAAAACTGCATCACTAAAAAAAAACTACATGCTTAATGTAAACAGAATGTGTTTACAATATGGGTATATTTTCAATGGGTTTAATCACATGATTATTGATAATGTAACCACGTGATTGAAATTTAATTTAAATTAACCACACATAGTCGCTTTCATATCAAATATTCATCGAAAAATGGGAGGTACAGATAAAATGAATGCCGACGCTCAAAGTGTATAACCATTTTTACCCCTCCCTTTACTTAAAAATTCACCAAAAATCAGGAAATTAACCAATTTTAATGAAAATTCCAATATTTATCAAATAATGATCGCAGAATATAATGAACTAATTGTATTTACTTAACTTTTAAGGAAAATGTTTTATTTTGTTTAAACAAAATATTCATTTTCTAAAGTTATGGTTTTCAGTAGTAATTAAAAAAAAAGCAACAATTTATTTTTGCTTTTTTTTCAAGCATCGTAATTTGTAACAATAAAACATAATTTATACAGTAACATTACGAAAAAAACCTCTAAAGTCCGTATTAATGAATTCGATATAACTCGAAGAAAAATGAATTCTCGCATACTATTCAGGAAATTAAAGATTCAATTAGATTCCTATTTCAGTCACCTAAATTATTTAGGGTGAAATGAGTTTAGGAATGTATAGCCAGACCTAAATATATATTTTTTGCTTAAAGAATAGCATTAATACAGTAAGTTAGGTAACATTTGCATAGAATGCTCTGCTTTACGGTTGTTGTAAAAATGGAACGGAAATTTGAATTTCGTTCCCTTTTAAATTCGGTACATTTTTACATTACATCCAACTCATCGTACACATTCGACGCGTCAACTTGTATAGCTTTTCAGGTATGCTGGCATAGTTAGGGGTGTCTATTCCGAAAGCCGTTCTTAATATGGGTAGATTGGTAGGTGTGTCAGAAATTTCGTGAAAAATAGTGAATAATTCCACCCCGTTTTTCCAAGTTTATAACTCCTCGAAAAATGTAACTCAAACCCTATTTTTTTCAATTAAGGGAGCGAGGACCAAGGTTTCATTAAAAAAACAAACAAAAAAAACAACGTGTTTTTTTTTAATTTCGGACTTTACAGGTAAATTTCTAAAAAAACACTACCTTTTTGTTTTAAATTTGAATATATTATTTATTGACATTTTCTCGTCAATTTGTGATATATAACACTTTGGGGAATAAATTATTTACTTTTTAATAGACATTTCAAAATGGGAGGCGTGAATTATTCCACCTCCTGTCTTTCCAACCTTATAACTCCTCGAAAAATGTAATTCAAGCCCTATTTTTTTCAATTAAAGGAGCAAGGACCAAGGTTTCATAAAAAAAACAAAAACAAAAGAAAAAACAAACACTGTGGTTTAAAAAAAAACAGGGTTTAAACTTCAAACTTTACAAGTAAATTTCTAAAAACACTACGTTTTTTGTTTTAAATTTGAATATATTACTTATTGACCATTATTATTATTATTCAATTCGTGATATATAAAACTTTGGTGAGTAAATTAATTATTTACTTTTTAATAGACACTTGAAAATGGGGGGACGTGAATAAAAAAAACGTTTGTCATAAATATTATATTCGGTTTATTGGAAAGGGCATTAAATTGCACATTGACCCTGAAAATTTCGTAAAAATAGAATGATTAGAAATTTTTTTATAGATTTTTAAATCTTAAAAATTGAAAAAATATTGAGTTCGTTAAATTCATTAGTTTAAAAAAATATTTCTATTACTTTTTAAAAGACTTTATTAGTTTATTTTGGAAGTATAATCCATAAAGAAAATAAACAACAAATTACGAGATTTTTATAATTTATTCGCATTTTCGCGATAAGGGTGTCAAAAATTCTGATACATCTACTGGATTGAAGGGTTTATTCGTTGTAAACGTACCCTACAACTTATAAATGTCGATATTTACAAATCTTAATGGTAAGCTGGACTTATGTAAAAAATAAAAAGATATACCAAACTGACTTTTTCGTTTAAAAATGGAATTATTTCCCTTTCGTTATTAACTTTTTTTAATAAATATTTTGTGTTTTATATACATAAAGTACAATTGTTGAATTTTACTGTTTTGATTATATTCGTTTGAGGGGGGCACAATTAAAAAATTAAGAAAGATTAAAACGAAGCGAAATTTAAGTTTCCGTTCCATTTTTACAACACCCGTAAAACAGCACATACTCAGCAAATTTTATCGTATTTTATAAGCATTATGTTGGAACACTAAATCAACATTTTATTTATCTTTTTGCATAATTAATGAGGGAAGTATTTTTCTGTTTAATTTCTGGACATCTGTTAAAAAATATGATTTGCAGATTCTCTTGAAAAAAAGAATAACATTTTTCTCTACTTTCACATAACTACTTACAGTGTTCATGCAAAGCATTCATCTGTTCTTTTTATAATAAAAATTCCGTTTTAAAAGAGAAACTTTTACTGACAAATTTCTTTTTAAAAAAGTGCAAGTTTTCCTGAAAAAAAAACAACTATCACCTAACAATTTATGGTAAAAAATTAATCTTTTTTGGGGAGAAAAAATAACAATTTTATTGATTAAAAAAATGCAAAAAATAATAAAAGTAAATAAACGAACAAAATGCAATTTTTCTTGAGGAACAACAACGCGTGGCCGGGTACAGCTAGTATATATATATATATATATATATATATATATATATATATATATATATATATATATATATATATATATATGTATATATACTTTTGTGGATATGCCGGAAACACTACTATATTTAACACAGCTACTTACTTGCATAGGTGCGTGCATATATCTTCACATGTATGTGTATTTGCGGACATGATTGAACCTATTTATGTATCCCTGTCTGTGTTTATGTTTATTTCTCTATATACGCAGGCATGATTATGTGTATTCATGGGTCATATGTATGCATGTATATATATATATATATATATATATATATATGTGTGTGTCTATATCTCCGTAGAAATGTATCTGTATGCATGTATCTGCTGACCTTTGTCACTATATGTATATGTGTGTGTATGTATGTGCACATGAGTGTGCATATAAGTACATATGTAGCTATGCCTGGATTTATATACATAGTTGTGTATGTATTAAGCATAACAACTGACCAAGCAACATGTTAGCAGCCCCACTCTATGTATATGAACCTAATAATTTTTAAACCTTCATACCCCCCCATTATTTATTTATTTATTTATTGTTTCATAGAAACTATAAAATAATATCGATCCAATAAGCAAAGCAAATCAATACAGACCCCTAAAAATTAAATCAACAACATACATTTCGAACATAAGTTCAACATGTCCACCTAACCTTGCATTATCTACACCCACTTATTTATTTATCCTTTATCTATCCATCCATGTATCTACCCTAACTTTACTTAACTTACTCAGTATAAATACACGCATCTCTGTGTGTAAATGTATATATGTCTGTATGTATATGTATGTTTATAGTTTTATGAATATGTATACTTGTATATGCTTATATATATATTATAACATCCGCAATATTAACTAAAATAAGTAAATAAATCCATGCACTCACTTATTTATTTATTTATTTTATTATTTAGTTATTCTAATTTTACTTTATTTACTAGGCATATATGTATGCATGCCGGTATGCGTATGTATATAAGAACATGTGTGAGTATGCATATATTTGCGTATATATATACATATATATATATATATATATATGTGTGTGTGTGTGTGTGTGTGTGTGTGTACCTATATGGGTCTACATATTTATATGTTATAAATATATATTTTTAGGTAATTATGTGTACGCGTGCATGGGCCCGTGCGTATGTGTGCACTTGTATATATATGTCTGTGTATGTGTATGCATGCATCTACTTCTTACTGGAGATATGTATATGCACGTATATGTACTCGGATTGGTGTGTGTATGTTTATGTATGTGTGAGCATAAACTTATATCTGTATATATATGCGAGTGTATATATGTGTACGAGAGTTGCGTGTATGTGTGTTGTGTATGTGTGTATATGTCTGCATGTAGACCCATGTATATCTGCATATGCATTGCATTTATATGTATGTGCATATGTGTCTACACATTGGTCGCTAATATGTATGTATATGTATTATGCGCTCTTATGCGTGAGTCAACGTCTATATTAACTCTTAACTGTTTAAACACATCCCACTATGGCAACAACCACGTAACTCTGTAACTGCCAATAATGACAGCCGTACTAACCTCCTCCCCACTCCCTCTCCGTCTTCTTCCCTTTCCTCCCAACTATCTGTCACCCTCTCTCTCCCTCTCTCACCTAATTAATATACCTTATCCAACAGAAAAAAGTAGTCAAAATTTTTAAACTCACCAATTGAAACCCTTTCCCCCTCCGCTCATTACTCCCTCCATTTTTTCTTTCCTCTTTACCCCCCTCTCCCCATCCCCCTTCCTATATCCACATATCTATACCCAAACCTACCTGAATCTGCTACCCGTACACACGCAATACAACCTAATATACTTTAAACTTAAAAACTGAAATATTGTCATTACCCGCTTTCCCCCTCTATTATCTCCTACCCCAAACCCCCCTCTTTTTTAGTATTCATCCTAAAAACAATTCTTCCTAATATTAACCAACCATTTCTGTAAGGTCTGACGAGAATGTTAGATCGTAAACACGGTACAACATCCGAAACGTACGTAACCAAATAGATAAAACGGTAATAAAAAATAAAACACACGCACACACACACACACACACACACACACACACACACACACACACACACACACACACACACACACACACACACACACACATATATATACATTAAATTTAGCTTATGTTTGGAGTTTTGAAAAAATATAAGTGTAGACGTTCTTTTTGCCGCATCTATATATATATATATATATATATATATATATATATATATATATATATATATGCAACAAAAAGAAAGTCTGCACTTATAATTTTTTTCAAAACAGCAAAGATAAGCTAAGTTTAATGTAACTGTTTAAACAAACTATTCCTCATTTGATTGGCTTTATATTCGTCTATAATTTTACCTGTTCATATTTGACTTTTAATTGAAATATTTTTGTGTTGACATCAATTTAAACAAAAAACTTCAAATAAAGGAGGCAAAAAGAAAGTCCGCACAATGGAAAATTGTCATTTAAATGTCATTTTAGGACATTAATGCAGCACAAATGCAACAGGAACACAAGAAAATTGTTGATATCTAGTTGCATAGCCCTCCTGCAATTTGACAGCCTTGAATCTTTGGGGAATTCCTTGAATTAGACTGCAGCAATACTCTGGGGATAGGGCATATTTCTTTAATTTTTGTCCAAAGTTCTTCTAAATTTGAAATTTTGTCATTGCATATATGTTGCTTGATGCAATGCCATACGTTTTCAATAGGATTGGGGTCTGGAGATTGTGCAAACACGGAATATCATGCTCTTCCAGGCACATCTTGACATTGCCTGCTGTGTGAATGGGAGCATTATCCTGCATGAAGATGGGATTATATTCCAAATCTTGACCAAAGTAAGGAAGAAAATGCTCATTCAGCATATTAATGTACTTGGTCGAATTAATTCAACCTTGCCAGCGAACTATAGGATAAAATTCTTCTTCTTTACTCCGACGAACGTACTGGTTACCATCACTGCCTAGACGATTGAACTTGCTTTTGTCACTAAAAAAGCACTTGTGACCAATATGAAGAGACATGGTCTTCATTTACAGAAATCAAGCGCTTGCATCTTGCAACATGTCCACACAAATTAAATGTCCTTAATCTGTTACTGACAGTAAAAAGGGAACACTTTTTAACAACATTGCATTGTTTTGGGATTCGGGGAGCCGTTTCAAACTGTTTCTTAGACTGCGGATCTTGATAGCATTGTCCTGTTAGAAGAAACTCTAGTACGACCAGATTTAAGGGCATCACGAAGACTGTGTTCATCTGAATTTAAAAGTAAAAAAAAAACAGAAACAAAAAAACGCAATAACTTTCTTGTAAACCTGACATATGTGCTTGTGTTTACCTGTGTGTGTTTTTATGATGTTATGGTATTTGTAAATACACGTATATTCACGTTTCTATACGTAAACTAATTTCTCTCGCTCTCTCTCTCTCTCTCTCTCTATATATATATATATATATATATATATATATATATATATATATATTACGCCCCCACCTTTGGATGCTGTCATAAATACTCTTGCTCGCAACTTAATTGTCTGTAATTCGAGACTTTCTCCTTGTTTGTGAATAACAACATGCGGTTTCACCATTATAAAAGTGTTGAACGAATGTTTGTTTGAAAAATATAGGTCGGGTCGATAGATAGAACTGCTGACTATCAACGCTATGATTCTAGTTTCAAGCAAAATCTAAAGAAAAGGTTCCAGTCTAACGCACTGAAAATTTGTGATACAACGAAACTGTACTATATGTGGATAACTACTTATACATATAAATATATCATCCTAATTTTTATGGGACGTATTAATTTACTTTGTATTTATTAATGTCAGTAAAGTATATATATATATATATATATATATATATATATATATATATATATATATATATATATATATATATATATATATAAGTTGCCTACGATAAGTTTCAGGACTTTTTTGTATAGCCAATTTTATTGAAAGTACATACATGCAACTTTAATCCCCTTCAGTGTAGTCTCCACCGGCTGCAATTCACACCATTTTGGAAGGTCACATTGAAGTCCTATTATATGCGCGTGTCAATGCCCCCCCCCCACCATTGCAGCATCTTTCGTCTCCTTTATCTTTCGTTTCTGTGATTCTAGGTAATAATCAAAGGCCACAATGAGCAAGGTTTTTACAATAGAGAGGATGAGTGAATGTCTGTCTACTCATCCTGGGCATACAGTCTGTGGCATGGATGGATTTGTAAACTGGTGTATTTGCGCAAATCTTCAGCATATTCAGTGCGTCGCGAATTATTGTGTGCACATTTCCCACACTGACATAAAAGGGTGCACTTACAGACACGGCAAACTGAGCAAAATATGACGGAAGATTAAAGAGGAATAGATACCAGATGTTGCCGAAAATACAATATGTGTGAGCGCGCGTGCGTGTGTGTATGTGTCTATGTGTATGCACGCATTTTCATTGTGTAAACACAAGTAATCATTTAGTCTTTTTATTTTGCTATAAAAACTTCTAGCGGCCAAGTATACTTGTAATATAGGAACACTACGGATTTTATCCATATGTATTTTTTTTTTGAATTTGGCTAATCAACTATGGTGTTCTGATTTCCTTAATCCTCCCAAGCATTACACCATACATCACAGTTCCCATGACTGCTTTTATCTCTTATGTCACTAAATAACGGACGCTTGAATCATCGAAAGTGGTCCAAAACAACCTAAAGCATTCTACAACATTTCTATGGCAGTTTTCTTATTAAGTTCAAAACAAAGTTTGTGGCATATATTTATTCTAACTTTTCCTGACATCCAGGCTTTCATAGAGTGTGTTCTAATTTCTGCGGTAGCTGTTTATTTGAACCCTATATCATAATAATAAGATGTATAGGCATAACATACTGAATTTTTAAATGGCTATGACAATTTAAATGCCATGTACAAATTATGTGGGAAATTATTTGAGACACCTTATGCATTTATGCATATATATATATATATATATATATATCATAAATTTTTCATGTATGATATATATATATATATATATATATATATATATATATATATATATATATATATATATACGTACTGGCATATTAAGGATCTGTTGATAATTATTATAATCTTCGCGATTTACACCTATTAAGTGTTCCAAACCTAATAATCAAAACAGGTATATCGTGTGATTTTATTATTCAAAATAAGTTCGTGGTTTTCTATACAGACTAGTTAAAATCCAAGTCCATAATCGATGAAGACTCCTTTTACAAAGATTTAATATTTTCTGCCGAAACACTGAAAGAGTTTCCCCAGTAATTTTATATTTCATATGTAACATTAGATTATTATATTTTTTCAGATAAAGAAAAATATAAGTATTCTTTAAGCTTTATGATAGATTTCTGGATGTTATTATGAATTTATATCATGAAATATGGTAAGTCTGTGAGGTTTATGGTACAAGGAAATCACCGCTGGTCAAGGCCCATTGGCCACTCGAGGATAAGTGTTAAATAGTGTACAGTTGTCAAAATGACATCTCATAGAAGTTAGAAGTGTAAATTTTGTAAATTGGATTAGTTAAGGGGAATGTCGAATCAAGAATTATTTACATCTGAATTGAAGACGGCCATATTGTAATCAGCTGGAAAGAGAGTTCCACACGTGTGCACTTCTAAGAAAGAAGATTTTTTAATGACATCTACGCTTAGGTTTAAGCACAGATAAAAGGGTGTGACGTTATCGATTCTGTTTACTCGTAAAAGTTTGGCGAGTGAGGGGCATCGATTAGAGATCAGACGAACACCTGCCATGAACATAACGATAGAATAGACAGCCTTGCAACGTCTGTTCTATGTGAAAGAGGTTGCAGGAAAGAAAAAAAGGGCATCCCCACAAGGCTATGAAGTCTATTCTGAACTCGCTCAAGGCAGGATAAGTTCTACCTAGCAGATGTGACAACAATACTCCATTCTTGAACGTACCTAGCTCTTATATAGATAGAGAATTGCATCAGTAGGTAGATATCTACTGGATCGATAGAAGGATCCCATCATTTTTCCTGCGACGTTGGCAACGGATTTCATGCACGTATTTAATTTTAGATCAGGGGTAAATGTCAAGCCCAGAAGCTCGTCAAAACATGGAGCCTCCCCAAGACTACAGCCATTCCTTTCAATTGATTCCAAAACGTCAGAACGTTTATGCGTCAAAGATAGAAGTTTGGTTTTAGATGCATTAAAAGTAACCAACTACGTTTTCCTCATTGTAAATCATGCTCAAGATCAGAGGAGAGAAAGTCAGAGAGAACTTGGTCGTTTATGGTCTTTGGTGTGCAGCAATAAATGGTAGTCTCGTCAGCAAAAATGTCTACGAATGATCTAAGGTTGGTATTTGGAAAATCATTAATATAGATTAGGACAAGTGTTGGACACAGGATCCTCCATGTTCCAAATCAAAACATTGCAATAATTACTGCCATGTGTTTTTTCTCCCAATCTTTCTCATTCTTTGTAGTAGAGCATGTATTTCTAACACATATCCGCATGCGCATACATAGTAGTTGCGTGCATTTATTTAACCGTTTATACGAACACCACGTAAAGAATACATTGCTGTTTCGATTAACTGTCGTTACAAGCGATGCTAAAACAAAAGAGGCGGATTGTGTGTGGGAGATTATCATACATTGTCGCGATAACCCAATTCTCTTTTGTGAACAGTAATCAATCACATCCATCGGCATTTCTTGTGAAGTTTTACCAATTAGCAGTTGACCTAGATTCATGTGTGTCTAGACGTAGTTAAATAATGAAAGCCGATTGAATCTTTTTTCAACAGGAAAATCTTTCGACTGTTAACGAATAGACACACACAATTAAATTAAGATGCAAACAAAAACATCATGCATGGGAAGAAGATACACACACACAGACACACACACATATATATATATATATATATAAGTATGTGTGTGTGTCAGGAATATGTATTTCAAAGAGTATGATTTTGTCAAACTGAACGATTTTTTTATCAGCATATTTAAATGTTTGATATTGAACAACACTTGTTTAGTTGCACAAAATCATTGATGTAATTATTTTGTGAATTTTAAAATTTACTCAGCTCTTACCCATCAGAAGAATAGGAACCTGCCAACTTTAAAATATAATATAAGATCATGGCATGATTACAAAATCGGAAAGTCGGAATAGAAATTGCAATTGCATTTTCTTTTTATTATGCCATCTTTGAATTCTTTTGTAGGATAATCGACGCCAAATCTACGTACTAATACAGTAGAGTCATATTGTTATGATTAACGTAAATATGTTTATTTTATACTCGATGAATTTATTATTTTGTAATAGTGTATAATTATGTTTTTGTTTCATACACACACATATACCCACACATGTATATATGTGTGCATATATATGTGTGTATCTGTGTAGGCGTATGTGTATATATGGCATGGCTTACTTGGTTTTAAGCGACGTGTGTAGTATTTATGTTAATATTAAGTTGTAGAAAACCATTTTCGCAATGAATATAATACCATACAGCACAAAGTAAACATCGCAACTGAGAATTGTTTCATATCCGTTGGTTAGTAAATATAATTAAATATTTTCTAGTTTTAAAAACCAGTATTGTAATTGTAAATATTAATTTCTTTCGTATTACCAAAGTATTTTTTAGAATTATAATTGAAATTAATCCAATTAGTTGCATGTATTTTCTCGTGCCAATAAAGCATTTTGTGGTATTCCATTCCTGTAAAATTTTACAAATGATAATTAGTAATACGTTATTGTTAATGTATTTGCTACTATTTTGCGTTTAAAATTATCAAGTAATTGTCAGGACTTACGAAAAATATGGAATTTTATAAAAAATAGTATGTCTTACTATTTGAATTCAATTTGATTATATATTATTTATATTTAATTTAGGTTATATTTGCCATGGTATAATATTATTTTATTATGTAACCTATTCCGGGGATAAAATATATTTTATTAAATGGTATGTTTTACTAAACTTCCATATTACAGTTTTCATAATGCATATTATTACATATCACGAAGATTTTTTTCTTTCCTCTATTTTATTTGTTGTTATTTTCATAGTATATAAAATATGCTAGTGTAATTGTGAAAATACGTAACATAATTTAACTTAATTGGAGGTGAATTTACCAGTTGAATTATAACATCGTTATCTTGAGCAGTTTATCATTTTCTTTAAAATATTTACAATAGTACTGCTAACTAGAGACGAAACTGAGTTTTTAGATATCATGCTATCGTTATTAGGTATAATAATTTTGTTTAACGCTTGATAATATTTTAATAGTGTCAATACTAGATGTAATGTTTTATTTACTTGGTAAATACTATTGAATTAATAGTAAACCATGAGTGAATTATCATTAATTATTTTTTGGCTATAAATAATTTTTAATATAAACCTTTTATTGTATACTAGCGGGGGTACCCGGCTTTGTCCGGGTGTTTCGAGGTGTGTGTGGTCTTAAAGAAAAAAGGAACAGAGGGGAGAGGTAACAAGTTTAGGTAGTTGGTAGAATAGAACCCGAAGCCATGAGGCGAAGTTTGAAAATAAAAGGTGAAAAAAACATGAACCGTTCGGCCAGCCAGAATGAGTTACTGAAAGATGTTTGAATTTATTTAATTAAGAACAAAACTGACAGGTGCCCGCACGGAAGATTTTATGCGAGCGTTACAACGACGACGCCAACGACGACGCCGACGACGTAAGCAATAACTATTCAGCAGTTGTTTTAATGAGGTCAATGGTCAGGTTTGTTTGTTATAGCGAAGTAAAAAAAGAAAACACAAAAACGAAAGTTAAACCTTAAGCGGGGGGGGGGCAATCCAAACATCGAATGAAAACACAAAAAAAAAAACTAACGTAAGGCAAACGAACGGTGTTAAATGTAAAAATCAGAAAAACAAAAACAAAAAAGAAACAGAAAAACGAACGGTAAAAAAAAAACATGAGAAATGGCTTAAATGAGCCTGTTTCGAAAAAAATAACGTTTATGGCCGATATTTTTGGGCGAAGGATGGGGATTTAGTATGGTTCCGAGTTTGTGAACTTTTGTTCTGTCTGTCCACCGTTTTTACCTGACACACACACATATACATACATATAAACACACATACACACATACATACATACATACACACACTTCGCTTTATATATATATAGATGATAACCGTTACTAAGTATCAAAATATTTTTGCTAATTTCACCAAACATGAAAATGCAAAACTTATGTGTGACATCAGCTAACATTTGTTTCTTAGTGAATAATTGATGCTAAATGTCTAAATTTGTCGCCCGTACCTTATTTTGTTTTAATTACATGGTATTCACACCTGGAATATAATTTTATTGGTGAATCTCAATGTACTGAATATCTCGCTATAGCCAGGCAAGTATAAATATATTCTGAAGAGGCAATTTGATCTTAGTTCTGTAGTAGACCGAAACAAAATAGTAGATTGAGGAGAAGTCGTAACAACATTCAAAACGCTCTAGTCTACATGGAACTGGAGACATTTAGAATGGAAAGAAAATAGATCAGTCCTTTGATCACTAGTTGGTAAGATATAATCAAAAACATATCTAAGATTGAACATACATTTATATATTTTTTCTAAGTTCTTCTACCGGTTTAAGTTTTCTGGTAAACAACTGGATCGATCTGGCCGAAATATTGTATAGAACTTTAGTGGAATATGTTACGACAGACTGATATCTCATCGATGCAAAATTGGGTATTAAGAGAAATATTTGATGCAAAAAAGATGACACAGCTAAATGTATTGAAATATGAGTTTAGCATCACGCCTAGATTTTATGTCAATACTATATAAATTTTGTGCGTTTTTTTACACAGACATCACCACGAGGCCACTCAAGGATAAGAGTTAAAGCGTGTACAGTAGAAAATGGGCAATATAGTAATCATTAGTAATGAAAATTCGGTAAATTTGATAACTTATATGGAACGGCTCATCAATAACTTATTTACATTAGACTTGAGCACAGCCATATTGTATTCAGACGGAAAGCAGGAAAACGGGAGACAATTCCCAAAGAAGATTTGTTCATGGAATCTACGTTTAGGTTTAGGCACAGATAAAGAGTGGGGGGAATTATTGATAGTGTTTTCAGCTAGACGAGTGTTTATTGTGAAAGTTTTGATAGAGTGGGCCATAGACTTAAGCTCATTCGAACGCTTTCCATGAAAATAACGATACATCAGAGACAAACTCGCAGCATCTCTTCTCTGAGATAGAGGTTGCAGGGAAGAGAAAATGAAATCTCCTACGAGGCTACGAACTCTATTTTGAACTTTATCAAGGCAGGCCAAGTCCTTTCTAGCAGCTCCTGTCCAGATGTGGAAACAGTATCCGATCCTTGGACGTACCTGGCTCGTATATATATAGAGAATCGCATCAGCAGTGAGATATCTACCGGATCGATAGAAAGATCCCACCATTTTTCCAGCGGCCTTGGCAACAGATTTGATATACGTGTTCCATTTAAGATAAGGAGTATTGGTCAAGCCCAGAAGCTTGTCAAAACTTGAGGCCTCCTGAAGACGAAAGCAATTCATTTCAATTGATGCCAGATGTGGATCAGTATGTTGATGATATAAAGAGAGAAGCTTGGTTTTAGATGCATTAAAAGTAACTAGCCACTCCTTTTCCCATTGTACTACGTGCTCAAGATCAGAGGAGAGAGAATCGGAGAGAACTTGGTCGTTTTCTGTCTTAGATGTGCTTCTATAAATGGTATAGTCGTCAGCATAAATGTCTACCACTGGTGTAAGGATGTGATTTGGAAGATCATTATATATCAGGATAAGAGTTGCGCCCAGGATGGACCCCTGAGGGACACCAGCATTAATACTGTGAGCTTCTGATTTTTGCCCCTCAACTATTACTCTTATGAACCACTCAGAAAGAAATGATTTAATAATTGAGAAGACATGTCCAGCTATACCATAGCTAGAGATCTTATGACGTAAACCATTATGCCATACCCTATCAAAGGCCTTAGATATGTCAAGAGCAATTGCCCTGGAAAGGTTGCCTCCGTCGAGAGATTTGCAAATCCTATGAGATATAACTGTAAGCACATCTGCTGTAGATCTAGCAGAACGGAAACCATATTGAGTGTCACTAATAAGGTTATTTTTGTTTAGATGGTTGATTACTTCTGTATTTCACACAGATTCCAGCAACTTACTCATGACGCACAGGAGATTATTAGTCTGTACTGAGAGGGGGATGGGGATCACCTGAATTCTTAAATACAGAGCATACTGATGACATTTTCCAGGGTGATGGGAAGTTATTGTCCTTAAGACAACGTTTAAACCGTTTTGTATGTATGGGCACTAGTTCAGTTTGAAGTTTTTTGAGTACTATAATTGGAAGTTTTTGATTAGATTGGCAACACCACAGGAAATATTGCGGGCTTGCGGCCTTGATCTCAAAGAGTAGAATAAGCGGCAAAGTTATTGGCAAAGAGTTTTGCTTTGTCTGATGCTGACGAGATTACCTCAGGTCCATTGATGATAGTTGAGATAGAGCACACCCTTTTGTTCAGGATTTTGTTTGCTATTTCCCAAAACTGGTGGGAACCAAGCCGCTGCTCAGCTACTTTGGACTTAACGGATTGAGCATATAACTAAATTGCGTTCTTTATTACTTTCTTACAAAGGTTGCTGGCAGTCCTGAAAGCGGCTTTAGTTTCAATAAATCTATGTCGTTGGAAGCAGTGGAAAAAGTGATTTCTGTGCGCAATGACAGCAGCACATTCTGGAGAGAACCATGGCTGGCTGTTCGGTTTTTGCTGGGACTTTGTCGAAGGTATGAACCTTTCCGTCAGGTCTGGTACTATAGAGCGCACATCCTTTGAAAATATGGAACGCAGAGGTAGATCCGATATAAACGTACGGAAGCTATCCCAGTCAGCCTTAGTGTCTCGATATACTGTACGATGGAAATGTACGTCGGGGGACTTATTACATTTCATTTTTATCGTAATTGATATAACAGAGTGGTCGGAAGATCCAAGTGGAGACAGAACAGAAACTGAACATAGTTCAGGGTAAATTGTGAGAAAAAGGTCTAGTAGGCTCGCATACTGGCCGTCATTGTCGGGCACACAAGTGGGTTCATGAACAATCTGAGTGAGGTGATAAGCAATGGATAAATCAAGGTTAACAAGGTTAACATTTCTTTTCTTGATGCTAATTTTATTAGCGAATTATTGGAATACAAGAGCAATAAAGTAAATAAAAAATGATTTTATCATTTCATGATACATAAAGTTTTCTAATTCAAATTTAATTCAAAATAAATGTCTGCTAAATTGTGTAACTACTTTTCACTTCCTATCCAGGCCCGGAACTGTGGCGACGCACACGTTAAATAATTGGCAGCATATACATACACCGTCAAACGAAATCTAAAGGACATGTTGATCCCTACTGGAAACTGGCAGACCCTCGATCGCGACCATGACAAGTGGAGAATGATGGTTCACAGGAAGTCGTCTTCGGACACGAAGGATAGCTCGTAATGATGATGATGATGATGATGATGATGATGATGATGATGATGACGACTAACGTATTCAGAGCGTGATAGACCCATGTATGTAATAAAGGATTTCTTTAGAAATTCCATGCAGAAAGCTTTCTATGTTTGGCACATAGATTGCAAATGTTTAAATGATAGACGTAAAGAACTTACGATGTTACATCGACCAAACTTGCTGAACATATCACTCAGTATGAAAATGGTAGTCCGAACAATCCGTTCTTTAAATTGTAACGCTTCATCGCAAAACAACATCAGTATAAGATATTGTACATACGCATAGATATATTTACAAGACCAGCTATAAGCAACAACAATAAAATATTATCTGCAACATAATAAAGCAGGATTGAAAAGGGTGTCTCTTTCTTCGGTATACCTTTACTGTAATTTTTTCTTCATTACAATATGTGTGGCGAAATAAAGTTATTAATTCTTACAAATTCATGCTTTATATTAAAAGCTTCAATATGTTATTTATTTATATTACTATGATTTATTTAATTACTTTTTTTTTGCCCGTCCATATTTTATTTTTTTGATCTGCCTATTTCCAGGCCATTATCTGAAAACCAGCCCTCTTTTTATCTAGGATTTGTCAAATGTATTTAAATCCACTCCATATGTTTTGCTTGATTTGCTTAAATTAACTCATGTATCTATAATTTAATTGGAATTCATTATTAAGATCAGCATTATTTATTAATTTTATTTATTGCGAACTATTATCCCCATCTTTTTTAGCTGTTTCACTAAACATGGCGAAACAACTAAGAAAAGATTAGGATAATAGTCCGCAATAAATAGAATTAAGAAATCATGTATAATTTTTAATAAATATTGTGCGTAAACGTTTCTCATTATCTATGCTTCTTTCCATTTAACGTTCTAAAGAGTTCGGCTCCATCTGCCAAATCATTTCATTTCACCATGTCGGTGTATGTACAAAAATAAATGTGGAAATAGTTAAAAAAAAAAAAAAAAAAACTTTAAAATTATGTATGAAGAGGTCGATCTTGAATTTTAAAATGCTCGATAAAAAGGTAAACGCTAATCATATCTTATCAACTCATGTGGAAGTGTGCTAAAAGCTAATGCGCTGATTTAACGGTGCTGGAATCATCTTTCGCATATCGTTTAAAGCAATGTTACAATTAATTATCACAATCTAGATGTCATGATCTCGAATTGAGATATTTGATAATTCATAACCATAACCTTACACACACACACACACACGCACATACACACATATATATGTGTGTGTATGTGTGTAAGGATGTTGTTATGAATTATAGAATATCTCAATTCGAGATCATCACACACATATCTATAATAATATATACATATGTATGTGTGTGTGCGTGTATATATATATATATATATATATATATATATATATATATATGTATACATATATATATTTTTTTCAAAATATAATTGTTCACTGTCTACGCCAAGAAAGTATTAATCATGTTTGTGTTTGCGTATAGGTCTGTGCAGTGGCGTAGCTAGACCTTTTGCCGCCCGGGGCGGTAGTAAAATTTTCCGCCCCCCACCGGCATTTGGGGGCCGGAAAATTCATCCATGGAAAATTCGTCCATGGAAAATTCGCCCATGGTAAATTCGTCCCTTTTTTGCTAGGTAGGAATACTGGGCCATTATTATTAAGTTAACATTTATTCTGTAGTTGCTTAATTTTCATACCTTGCGAAAATTAGTTCTACGGTATCTAATTTTCCTAAATTCAATTAAATTAAAATTAAAATATAGAAAACTGATTTTTAATATTTTTTATTCATTTGAGATTTTATCTGTTTTCCTTTTGTTTTAAGTAGATGTGGGGGTTGTCCGGGGTGATTTTGTCCGACCCCCCAGCTAGCAATTGTAAAGTTTACAAGGAGTTATAAAAAGTATGCTACAAAAACAAACGTTTGATACTTTCAAAGTCTTAGCCTCATGAATTGGACAGTAATAAAATTAATGAATTCAAACTTTCGCATCTAATGTTATTTCCTCTTTGATGTCGGTGTATATACACCCAAATATCCAACTTTCTTTTCGCACCTATTCGATAAAAATTTATATGAAAGTTCCCCTTTAAGTATGAAATCTTTCTGAGGTCATTTTATTTGTGGTGCTTGGCCGAAGCCTGGGCTTGGCCCTATCCTGTTAGGTCAGCCGGTCACTGAGTATATCTCCGGAAATAATTAATGCTTGCATTTTTTAAACTTAGTGATTGAAATTAAGTAAAGCAGTTTATTCTCAATTAATGTAAATTTTGAAAAATCCAAACTATTAAACTATTTATCAAGTAATAATTTACAATTGCGTTTGGAGTTTTCAAAATTTTCACTAATTGAGAATACATTGCTTTAATTCATTTCAAGATCGGTTTTTAATGTAGAGAAAGTTAAACCTAGATTAAAACAAAAAAATTGCCTCAATCTTGAAGGATATATTTATCATATTTGTTTATATATATATATATATATGTGTGTATATGCATGTATCTACATGTATGCATGTATATATGTATGTATATATTTATATTATATATGTATATATATATACATATATGTATATATACATATATGTATATATATACATATATATGTATGTATGCGTATTTATATATGTGTATGTATGTATATATGTATATATGCACGTATGTATGTATATATGTATATGTATTTATAAATATATGTGTATATGCACATATATATGTATATATGCGCATATATAGTTATAAAATAAATACCTATTTATTATAATCCTCCCATAATGTTGACCATAATGAGAGCCGAAAATGGCAAACGGCCGTAAGCGAATATAGCTATGGTCTTGTTTAAAATTAGATCTTGTGTACAATTAGAGCTAAGGTCGGTTTGCCAACGACTGCCGATTGTTCCGATTTACTTGCCTCTCCACGAGGGCAGAGTTAGACACAAGACCGGTTTTAATTGGGGAAAATCCAGCAAATCTTACGATCGCCGCGGGCTGCAACGACTGTTGCTGTTTAATTTTTCAACATTTTTCAGAACATGTAAAGCAGCTGCGTTCTTTGAAAGGTTACATAGAGAATTTATGCAATTAAAAAAAAATTGTTTTACAAATAAAATAAATTTAAATCGTATTTTGAGGTTATTCTCATTTTAGTTTTAGTGATAATATAAAAATAATAAATATTTATAATTAGTACCAATAATGAAAAATTAAATAAAAAATTTAAAAGAATCGGTTTTGGAATCGTAAAATAGGGACACATGTTTCCGATTCCGATACCTCCAATACTTCAGATTTTTACAAACTTTCGGTATAAAATTTCAGATTTTATATTAGCTTTCATATATTTTTTCTATTTTCTATTTTTATCCTCTCAAAATTCCGCCCCTGACATGTGTTGCTCGTAAATGAGAGACACATTTTTTCTGATTCTGACACCTCAAAAATTTCCGATTTTTTACAACTTTTTCAGTATAAAATGTCAGATTTTTTGTTAGATTTTGTTTATTTTTTCTATTTTTACTCTCTCAAAATGCCGCCCCCTGACATATGCCGCTCGCAAAATAGGGGCATCTTTTTGCTATTCAAATAACTACTAAAGTTCCCATTTTTTACAACCTTTTCGATATAAAATTTCAGATTTTTTGCTAGCATTTTTTTCGATTTTCCCCTTTTACTATCTCAAAATGCCGCCCCCATGCCGCCCTCATGCTACCCCCCGACGCTCAGAAAATAGGGACACATTTTTTCTGAATTCGATACCCCCCAAAATTCCGATTTTTTACAACATTTTTGGTATAAAATTTCATATTTTTTGTTAGCTTTTGTTTATTTTTATTTATTTATTCTACTTTCTATTTTTACCCTCTCAAAATATCGCCCCCTGACATATGCCGCTCGCAAAATAGGGACATCTTTCTGCGATTCCAATAACTACAAAAGTTCCCATTTTTTACAACCTTTTCGATATAAAATTTCAGATTTTTTGTTAGCATTTTTTTCGATTTTCCCCTTTTACCATCTAAAAATGCCGCCACCATGCCGCCCCCCTGACGCTCAGAAAATAGGAACGCATTTTTTTCTGATTCCGATACCCCCCAAAATTCCGATTTTTTACAACATTTTTGGTATAAAATGTCATATTTTTTGTTAACTTTTGTTTATTTTTATTTATTTTTTCTATTTTTACCCTCTCAAAATGCCGCCCACTCAGGTGTGCCGCCCGGGGCGGCCCCCTCGCCCCCCTAGCTACGCCAGTGGGTCTGTGTTAGTGTTCATATTATAGTGACTGGTCTTAAACACTAAAAATGTGATTCATCTTCGGTATATTTTATTTGCCTAAATGATCCCTATCGTTCTCCTTTGAAAGTCCTCCGAACATCGGGAGGAAACGTTCAGAATTTTCTTTAGTTTTTTTTTCATAATGTTATATTATCATACCTATTTATATTTTCACACACACACACACACACACACACATATATACATATATATATATATATATATGTATATACTAGCATTGCAGCCCGGCGTTGTCCGGGTGTTTGGAGGTGTAAGTTGAGCAAAAAAAAGTGATAGTAGGAAGGCAGGCTCGAAACCGTACTGCTAAGAATGAATAGAACGGGAGAAAACCTGATGTCCTTGCTGTTACGATCACCGCCATGTTTAAATTAAGGCTAGACCATCTAAAGAAGAGGATAACTTTAAAAAATATCGGCGAAAAACTGATACCCCCCCGGGTGCAGTGCCCATATATATATATATATATATATATATATATATATATATATATATATATATATATATATATATATATATATATATATATATATATATATACATATATATATATATATATATATATATATATATATATATATATATATATAATAACAAAAATACTAACGCATCGCACGAGACTTTTCTGCACACTTAGGTACGCGATTTGTGGGGATCTTTCCAGTAAGTGGGTGTTCTAAGAAGGAAGTAAATTTCAACCCGATGCTTAAATCTTATCTAACACACTGAATACTGAAAACATACCATAATCGGATCATATCAGTTTTTTCTCATCTCCTTTTGTAGAACTTTTCATTGCAGAGCCTCACGGTAAACTACATTTCTTTTTCTTTTATCTGGAGCCAGAATGTAGAGTTTTTCTGAACTTCCTGTCCGGCTGATGGAGACGTAGTACATACCGTGACTGAGGCAGTCTGGTGTCAAGTCTACGCCACTGATTTTAAACATCTGAACTTGTCTTTTATTATCCCCGAGCGGCTTCCACCTTGTAAAAAAAAACAAAACAAAAAAACAAAAAAAACACCGAAAACCTATAAAAGTCGTCATTTTAAAGTTTTTTTAGTAGTTGGAAAGAAACTTGACATTGACCAAAAAATCTTTAATTTTATTTATCTAAAACATATATAGTGCTAATGCAGAGAGTGGTCCGCGCTATTGTTTAAATCGTATGCCCACGTTTACTTAAAGTTTTATGATATGTTTTTTGTTTATTCAATTGTAAGGTTAAAGTACAGAATAGGCACAAACCACCCTCCCCTCCCCATGTTAAGTATGTGCTTTTTTTTTAATAATAACGTCATTATTTGAGCACGGCTCGCTCACTGCATGAGTACCAAATATATATATAGCAAAAATCAAACAAAACCAAACAATATTATTATAACATTTTTCTTTACAGTTAATAAATTTTAAATTTAACGTAGTTTTTCTGTTCTTGTTTTGCTTTCATCGGCGACGCTCAGCTTAATTTCCTCAACGACGCCCGGTTTACTCGGAGAAAGCCAGGTTGACTCTCTGATGAGTATCAAAAGTTTACTTAAAAATTAAGAATACGCGAAAACAAAAATTACCTCCGAATTAAAATAAAAATAATGATTCAACTTAGAAGACTGTTTCAAAATTAAATCAAATCTATTATAGAAAATATTTAATAACGTGCTCAAAGAATTAAACTATCAAAGGTATTCCCCCAGGTTTTCTGGTTTGAAAATATACAGGTTTCAGATTCACGATAATAATAAGCAAATTTAAGTTAAATAAAATATAAATTGAAATGAAAATAAACTAAATAATTACATGTAAAATTATATTTGTAAATAGTACACTATAAACGTGGGCATTATGTCGAATAAGCAATATAATCGAGCTAATTATTTAAAATGATTTAATTTAATGTGATATGCTAATAACCATAACTCAGTCGATGTTTATATGATGTGAACAATGCTATGTTACACATGTGAAGAATGCTATAAGTTACACAGAAAAATAAATGTCTCCTTTGACTGAAGTATCCTACAATGGGCATTAATATTTCTTGACCAGGAGAGATCTACACACACTATAGGAACTTTATATTTCTTTGATCATAGGGAGTTGTACACAAATACAAACACACACACGAACGCTATCACTTTATATATATATATATATATATATATATATATATATATATATATATATATATATATATATATATATATATATATATAAGAATTAATGTCAAGTTTACCAAAATGACCCAAAATGGCAAGACTTAAGTAAATTATAAATATTAAAGAATTAATATTTATAAAGTAATCTCAACCAGATGTAAAAGCTCGATAAAACTAAATAGGAGATGGGGCTTATAATTAGAACAAGTAGTTAATAAAACATATTAAAAAATACTTTGGAAAAGAGTTAAAAACATATTTAATTTTACAAAGAAACCATTAAATAAATGGGTGCATATATATATATATATATATATATATATATATATATATATAAAGTTTAATGTATTCAGGAAGAATATCTCGTGATTTAAGATGATGTTATTCTGCGTACTCAAAAAAAAGAGCTAAATGTATTATAGATAATTCGTCTATTGTCGTAAACTGAAAACTTAACATGCAAATGTTTGAGGTAAATGGTCAGTATAGACCACGTGAATTTGTTAGGCGACCTAATATTTGTCTTTCACTTAAAGTTTACCTTGTCTGAGACTATGTAATATTCGCCGACATTTATAATTATAATATGCGTGCTGGATTAATTTTTTTTTTACAAGTTTTTTTTTTATATTAAATGTACATTCGCTTCAATATGTTGTTCCTTCTATTTCTAGGATTTATTTAATTAATTTTTCTGCTCGTTTAAGGTTTACCAGTTTTGCTCTGCGTATTCCGAAGCCGTTATCTTAATATCAGTTTTCTATCTTATGTAAGGTTGTAAAAATATATCTGAATCTTCATTTTTTACTTGATTTTCTTAAATAAATTCGTGCATGTTTGGAGTTAGACTCATAATATATTGTGCGTAAACGTTTCTCCTTTTCTTACTTTCTTTGCATTTAACCTTGCTAAATAGTACTGCCAAATAAAAACCTTTATCTTTTTTTTATATTTTGGCGTACATACAAAAAAAGCATATTGCAATAATTGCAAAAAAAATGGAAGTGATGTTTTAACATATCGATCTTAATTTTTTTGAATTCATGACAGAAAGAATGGTGATCATATTTCATCAACACATTCAAAAGTGAGGTATAAGCTCATGTACTGCTTCAACGGTACCGAATAATTTTCTCGTTGTAGTTTATCTAACACATGCACATTAATTCCCACAGGCTAGATGTTATGATCACACATTGCGATATTTGATCAATCATTTCTATTTCCATGTATGCATATATGTATATATATATATATGTTTATATATATATATACATATATATATATATATATATACATATATAAGATGAACATTACAATTAAATTTACTAAAATGATCCAAGATGGTAAAGTTAAAGTATATTATAAATATTAAAGAATTAATATTTATAAAATTATCTCAGCAAGCTGTAAAAGCTCGGTAAAACCAAATAGGAAACAGAACTTATAATACGAGCAAACAGTTAATAAAACATGTTAAAAACACTTTGAAATGAGTTAAAAACATATTTAATCTGAAAAGGAAACACTAGATAAGTGCGTTGCCCTTAATCCACGGAGTTTCGAAGAACTACTTTCCTTCTAATCAGAGGGTAGAAATTAGCAAAATTCGGGATAGGATTTTGCATGCTAATGTATTTGATGAAACAAAAAGTAAGTTAAAGATCTGTCTTGAAAACAAAAAAGTGAAGCAGACGGAATATGATGAAGAAAAAGGTGATGACACATGGATGAATGAATGAAAATGTTATAATACCATACCTATTTATATATATCTATATATCTATATATCTATATATATATATATATATATATATATATATACATATATATAGTGCAAAATTTTGTTGAAAATTCGAATACTCACGTTTTCTTTTTTATAACCGTTTATTTCCTGGATTTTTCCATTACAGCTGTTTTATTAATGAGTTGGCAATTTTACGATTTATGTTTCCGTAAAAATATACTGCACCCACCAACTTCTTTAGATGTTTATCCATTAGATTTTTACAATAAATGGTATATTTTAACATGCTGGACATCGTATTCGGTTAAAAAGATGTCAACAGCAATACTTCCTCACTTCCTCCATATTTTGGTGATATATATATATATATATATATTATATCATATTATATTATATTTATATACGAAGGCAAAGTTATTCATTTGGGAAAACTCTTAAATAAAAAGTGTCTATTAGGAATACTCAATATAAAAATAGTTTTACTTATATAGAGTATTATTACATAGATGGCACACCAAGCATGCTAATATTTTAAACAAATAGTTAGTCAGGACCAGAAGTCTTCGTCAGTCGATGCAATAAAGTGTCTGCTGCACTAAAGAAATGTAGACCTTTTCTGAAACATAAACATGTTCAATGTAGTGGCTATCTAATATATCTATATAATTATATATATTTATTTATTCAGATGTATATAGTTTTACATATATGTTTACATACATACATACATACGTACACACACACACACACACATATATATATATATATATATATATATATATATATATATATATATATTAGCGCGCACAATATTTCTCTAGCAAACACATTAATACGTAGGCATTAGCGCTACGTTGATTTCGTGCACGTCCTATACCACGCATTTTCATCCGTTATCTTTTAATATAATTACTTCTATATCATTTACTTCTTTAGAGTTCTATTCAAATTAAGTTTTTACGCATTTCTCCCACCTAATTACGTTAGATGATCGGTGCAATTTCCTCGTTCTCAATCTTTCCAGCGCAGTAAATCTTTGTAGTCATTTGTGCATAATTGAATCCTGTAAGATTTTCATGCGTAAAGTTATAAACCATAACGTAAACTTGTATCTAATGATAAAAAAATATCTGGCATCTGCTCCACTAGTAATATACCTATAATCATGATAAAAGTTGACGTTTTAACGCGTGTTGTTAGTACGTGGTCAATTTTATCGATAAAATATATTCGAATGTATTTAATTACCAGAAAAATCGTATACTTTTTTTGCGAAAGACAGAGCACTTTCTTTAGAGTTAATAATTTTTTTATAAGATGGTGAAATGATGGTAAAGATTAATTTTGTAATGCGATGATATACTAGTTATATATATATATATATATATATATATATATATATATATATATATATATATATATATATCAGGTGGAACGAAAATTTTGCATAAATTAAACAACACTATCTATATATTTATTTAAGAACTTCTATTGAAAATTCAATTCGGGTAAACTGATTATGTAGAACGGCTGATATCCATTCAATGTAGGCAATTTGGTACGTGGATTTCCACAAGCCTCAGCAGGAGCCCAGTGTATACTTGGTGGGTCGCGGCGATTAGGCTGGCTTTCGTATTGTGGGAGGTCATGTTGGTGATGTTCTAGAGGTATGACTAGACGATAGTCCAACGAGTTAGGGTCGGGAGAGGACAGAGCAGAGAGAAGGGTACAAAGTCATAGCAGCATTTTCTGCACCTAAGGCTGGTTTTGCTACGAAACCTAGGGTCTACTAACTGACACATGATTGCAGCAGAGGATAGCCACACTCTTTTGCACATCAAGCTAGGCTTTATTATTGACTTTCAACTTCAATATGTGAGTTCGCATGATGCTGTCCTCACTAGAAACCACAGTAAATACGATGGCCGTGGCCGCAAACATTGTCCGGATTTGAATGTTCGGGGTTGTGGCAATACTTCTGTGTTCATAATTTGGATCGCCAAAGAGCACATGTTGTAGAACAGCGCATCTCCGATCTCGCTCGTTGAACATTGTGTCACTTTCAGGCGTGATAGAAGCTTCTATCGCTTTTGGGAGGTGTACATAACTGGTAAACTAGTACATGGTTGGAACAAAAAAAAGGAAAAACTAGTTCTCATTAAACGGAAATGGGATCATGTCGTCTTATTTAAGGTGAACATTTGATAATTTCACATTGTAGTTTCTCATACATGACGAATATATATACAGTGATGATCATATTTATTGGCACGGTAAAATAAAAGTTAAATTTTGTCTAATAAATTCTAAAAAAGGGATTAAATTAAAGAAAATAACAAAGTATATTATGTATTTTTAACTGGCCTTTCCGATGCAGCAATCGGATTTTAGAAAAAATAAATAACAAAGGAACAACAAACATAATTGCAAAAAACCCTTGTTCAAAATTATTGGCACGATTTATTTAATAATCAATTGTATAGCCTTTGGCCTTGATTACCTTCCTCAGTCGCTTTTCATAGTTTACAACCAAGTTGTTGCACTCTTCAGTAGTAAATTTAGCCCACTCTTCCTGACAATACTCCTCCAATTGAATAAGATTCTTAGGCTTCCTTTGCATTACCCTCAATTTTAATGTTCTCCATAAATTTTCAATTGGATTAAGGTCTGGGCTTTGTGATGGCCACTCCAAAACATTAATATGATTGTCCTCAAGCCATTTCTTAGTCAGTTTAGCCGAATGCTTTGGGTCATTATCTTGCATGAACCACCAACGACGACCAAGTGAGAGCTCTTTAGCAGAGTCTTTCAGGTTTTCATCCAATATTTTAACATAATCTTCCTTTTTTATGCTACCTGTGACCTTAACAAGTCGCCCTGGTCCAGAGGCAGCAAAGGATCCCCAAAACATCAAACTACCTCCACCGTGCTTCACTGTGGGTATGGTGTTCTTAGGCAGGAAAGCTTCGCCAGATTTTCTGTAAATATAAGACACTTTATTATGGCCAAATAACTCTATTTTCGTTTCGTCAGTCCATAGAACACGTTTCCAGAATGCAACATCTTTATCAATATGACGTTTTGCAAAGGCTAGCCTTGCTTTCAGGTGCATAGGCTTCAATAAGGGAGTCTTTCTCGGACGACATGCTTTTAAACCAGCTCTCTTCAAAACTCTACCAACTGTATGTCGAGATACATTCACTCCAGAGGTGTTCTGTTCATCAACAATCTCCCCAACAGAGATCCTTGGGTTTTGTTTTACTTGTCGAACAATTTTCCGTTCATCTCTTGGGGAAAGAATCCTTTTTCTCCCTCTACCCTCTAAACTCATAACGTGGCCTTGCGATTTGAACTTGTTTATTATGGCTCTAACAGTGGATTTCGGAAGGTTTAGCTTCTTTGAAATCTTATCATAGCCCTCCCCATTGGTATGGCATGCTACAACAAGCTTCCTGACGTCTTCCCTGTGTTCCTTAGTTTTAACCATGGCGATTGAAAATTATAATTTAGTCACTTATAATAGTTTAAATACATCACTATCTAAAAATTATCTGAAAAAAATTATTCACTGAATTAGCGTTAAACAAGCATAATATGGCTATAAAAAAGTTCAGAAAGCACGTAAACCGGAAATTGATTGATATTATACTGATACTAAAAGAAAAACAAAGCCGTGCCAATACTTTTGAACAAGGGTGTTTTGCAATTATGTTTGTTGTTCCTTTGTTATTTATTTTTTCTAAAATCCGATTGCTGCATCGGAAAGGCCAGTTAAAATCACATAATATACTTTGTTATTTTCTTTAATTATATCCATTTTTTAGAATTTATTAGACAAAATTTAACTTTTATTTTACCGTGCCAATAAATATGATCATCACTGTATATATATATATATATATATATATATATATATATATATATATATATATATATATATATATTAAGTAAGATGATTGATAATTTATAATTAAAATTAAAATTAAAAAATCGCTTTCATAAGGAAAAACAAACAAAATGCATAAATTGTACGATCGTTTCGGAAACGATGTTTTAATTGTGATAGACATTGAGTCTTGGACAATAATTTTATCATTTTACAATCCCAATGAATGCATTGATGATGATACCTACGGATTTTAGACAGACAAATCATTGCAAGATACATCGAACTTACTTAAAAATGCTAGGTGTATTTTGGTGTCTTTAGTTAAAAACTCACCACCCAATATTTTTGCTGATGATGGGACCTTGTTTTCCAAAACTATATGATAAAATTATTGTCCAAGAAATAATGTCTATCACAATAAAAACATCGTTTCCGAAACGAGTGTACAATTTATTGATTTTGTTTCTTCTTCCTTATGAAATCGATTTTTAATTTTAATCATAAATTATCAATCATCTTGCTTAATATGAAAATAGCTCTAGGATATACATGCCTATCGAGCTTATTATATATCTACATTACAACGAGCACTGTTTTCCTTTTTATTTTTATTGTATTATTGAATGCACTAATACATTAAAAATACACTTCTCTTTAGGCACTTGTTCTAATAACCACATTATATATATATATATATATATATATATATATATATATATATATATATATGTATATATATGTACATATACATATATATATATATATATATATACATATATATGCATATGTATAAATATATATTAAATCCCCGAAACAGTGTTTCATGGTAAACAACTGATGATCCCTTGAAAAATAAATTATTGGTATTATAGTAAATCCGAAAATCCGGGAGCGAGTTGATGCAGTGATTGCAGGTGATTAAATGACTTACTGACTAGATGGTTTTCTAACGAATGATAAAAAATATTATTTTGTAAAGTTTTAAAGTTTAAAAACTTCCAAGTTATATATGTATATATTAGTCATCCAGATACAGTACAATTTCGCTATTTCACAGCTCATCGGTGCGGCGAGACAATATATATATATATATATATATATATATATATATATATATATATATATATATATATAGTAATTAAATTCAAATATGAGAAATCCGACTAAAATCCGACCGACTCCAAGATTATAATAAACGAATGTAGAGTCGTAAAAACTGATATATTTCGACGACACCCTTCTTTTTCAAGGCATTTTCCCACGCCACATGCCGGTAATACGAAACAAAATTAAATTTTAAAGTGTATGCGTGCTGTTGTTAAATGGCGATTTTTTTCCAGTCCAGGATGCGCTTGACATCCGCGAAAAAATATTTATGTTTTCCCACATTAGAAGCGTTGTTTAAATTGAGAAAATACATTGGAATACACACCATAAGGACAGAAACTCGAAAGCAATGCAATGAACGAAAATCCTTCAAACGCGATAGATGTGTCTTTTTGGATAAGAAATACGTTTAATGAATATGTCAACACGTGATACTCTCTGCAGCGGTATTTTAAAAATTATGTTCATGCTAAATTGTTCTTGTGTTAATTTCTTTTGGATTTAATTTTGTCGAATATCTTTTATTTCAGTCAGCCGTTAAAACCAAAGTATCTAGAACCCCCGCCCCCCCCGAAAAATAATTGTTTAAGGATTACTACTTAACTATTTTTGAGTACGAAGTTGTCACAGGGGCCGTGATCAATCGCAGCAAGTCCGTCGGCCTTCGGTTGAGCGCCTGGACCGGGGTTCAACTCGCTTCCAGGTGCGTTCAGCTGGACTGAGTGCCCGGTAAAGATCCTCGGTGTGTGGTTTGGGCCGGATCTCCAGCTGGACAAGAATTGGTCGGAGGTACAGACTAAGGTCGAATCGTCAGTAGGGACTTGGATTCGGACGAAATTATCCTTGAAGGGTCGCGCGGAGGCATGTGCTACGTACGTGTTTCCTTTGATCCTTTACCGTCTATCTGTTCTTCCCCTGCCTGCGAACCGCTGTAAGGCTTTAGAGCGCCTCCTTTTCAAACTTCTTTGGAAGGGAGGAAAGCCGTATGTTCGTAGACAGGTCTGTACGCAGAAGCTTAGCGAGGGAGGCTTGGGGATGCCTGATCTACGAAGTCACAAGCACGCAGAAAGACTGGCGTTCCTGAGTCGGACACTGATAGAGGAAGCGCACTGGGTACCAGTCGTGGAGCAAGCTTTCCCACGGCTCATATTCGACTCTGCCGCTGAAAATCGCAGAAGACCGGCGGGGAAAAGGTGCTTCCTGACCGAATGCCGAGAAACCCTTAGGGTCGCCCGCCATCCCGTTAAGCTGGGGAGCTGTTATTTTAAGTAGGTCCTGGTAAGCATGTAGGCGGATGTGAACTTAGTATGATAGAAACTAGTTTAGGTTTTATCTAAATAAAATACTTGCTTTCTAACGCAAGTCTAGCTAGGAAATTTAGCAAAGTCCCGTTTTCTTCCCCACTTCCCCCCTTACTGGCCTTGGTGCCTAAGTTGTATCGGACCCCAAATGTGGTCCTGGCAGTAGATAATGCCAGGACCGGGGCCGATACGACTAAATATCTTACTACTTAACTATTTCTGTATAAATATAAACGAAATAATCCCTGTCACCCCGACACTTTCCCACCCAGTTTGCCCTAAGGACAGAAGCTCGAAAGCAAGTCATGAACGAAACGCCTTCAAACGCGCTAGACGTGTCTTTTGGATAAGAATTAAATGTAATGTGTATACCCACACGTAATAATCTCCGCAGCGGTATTTTAAAAATTGTTTCGGTGCTCAATATCCTTGTTATAATTCTTTGGAGGTTTCTCTCGGATGAGAATAAAGTTTAATACCTTAAACGGAAATTACAGTAATGAAATATATTTTCATTTCATTCGTAAACATAGGAGGGGAATTTATCTTCAAATATCTTTAGTTTCGAATTAGAGCTACAGACGTATACTAAGTAAATATTAATTAGTCCTTTAACCCCCTTTTTTAATGGAGATTAGACAACGCATTGTGGATGCGTTATCGACAGCTCTCGTTACACTCGCTTCTTCTTATTTCTCCCTCAGTCCTCATCCTGAATGAGTGATTTTTCTGACAAAGCATGAAGAAAAAGCGGGTTTCCAGAACGGCAGTACATCGTGAACTGAAGCCTGAGATATCGGAAATCATCTGTTTATTATTTATTTATGTTCATCCTTGTGGCCATGACATTAGTAAGGGTGTTGGAGGTAAACATTTCATCTGGGCCGACGTTATCCGCTTGATAGTCAGGGTCCCGAACCTTTGATTAACCACTAAAGAGGTTGTCCTATCAGCTGGTGCAAAGTATTGGGGCTGCTGTACTGCCGCTTAGTGAATGGATTCTGGGCCATGCAGTAGTTTCTGGTGGGTCCTCTCGATGCCATACTAGTGAGTAATTGTTACAGCTGTAGCTTATCATGTGCTACAAAAATCCTATCTCTTTCTCTCCTGCTTTCCATCTCTGTCCTGCTATAACGATGCCTGTCGACCTGTTCCACAGATCCCAAATTATCAATATTGAAATACGTCTAGAAAAAATACGAATAAACCTAGAACCCCATTCTCCAACGTAGACTCTTACTACCATGTCTCGTTCTCCAATATCAGGGCTCAACGTTCAACCTTTCCAGAGGTTGAAACACACTTACAGTATAGGAAACCGGACATAATCTTCCTACACGAAACTGACATAGAGCCGACCACTTCCCTAGACGAGTTCCTAATTAAAGGATACTCTAACAGCATCTACATCTGATCCGCAAGATCGCCATTGGTATGCCTACATTTAAGATGGCTTTCAGTGTGGTAGGGATATCTCGAGTGAAAACCCTAATTTACTTTATATGTGCTTCCGGGTTGCACTTGCGTAACCCACTGCATTTATATTTGCTCTCTATCGCCCCCACAACAGCGGAGTCTCTCTCTTTAAGAGCATATCTGAAAAAATTGACCACATCCTGCCTGCTCATGCTTCGGCTAACATCCACATTTGTGGTGGTTTCAATGTCCACAATGTTGAATTGTTGACACACTCGAAAAAGACAGATGACGAAAGGTGGTGCTGTCATGTTTTCGCCATTGTTTATGACCTCACTCAGATTGTTCACGAAACCAGCTGTGTCCCTGGATATTTCCGGTCAATACGCTAGCCTTCTAGACCTTTTTCTCAAAACTTCCCCTGAGCTATGTTCATGTTCGGTTCTACCCCTATGGGATCTTCCGAACACTTATTTGTATCAGTTAATATTAAAACGAAATGCAATAAATCTTCAGACGTACCTCTCAACCGTACTGTATATCTATTCTCTATCGCTGATGGGATAGATTCTGTACATTTATATCTGATCTAACCCTATTTCAATGTTTAAAAAGGATGTGCCCGCCATAGTATTAGACCTGACCGAATGGTTAATTATAAGCATAGACCGATTCGTACCATCCAATAAAATTACAAAAAAAAAAAAAAACTAATAGCCATCCATAGTTCTCACCAGAATGTGCTGCTACCATCGCACACAGAAATCACTTTTTCCATAGCTACCAACGTAATAGATGCCCTCTGAGTATACCTATTTTCAGGACTGCCAGCAACCACTGTAAAAGAGTAATAAAAAATGCAAGAGAGCTATATGTTCAATCCGTTAAATTCAAAGTAGCTTATCAACGGCTTGGTCCCACCACTTTGGGCAAATCGCTAACAGGATCCTGAACACAAGCGTGCGTTCCATCCAAACTATCATCAATGGGTCGTAGGTCATCTCGTCAGCATGAGACAAGGTCAGACTATTTGCCAAGAACGATGAAACCCATCAATTCCCTGTATTTCTTCCTATAACAGACAACACGCTATGCGAAATACAAATAACCGTGGGTGAGGTCGCTAAGCTAATCATTCCAATTATAGTGTTGAAAAGCTTAAACCAGAACTTGTCCCCATACTTACAAAACTGTTTATGTGTTACCTTACAGAGAAGTTTTCCCAAGATTTCGATAAGGTATGACATAAGGGTCTACTTCACAAGATTTCTAGCTACAGCGTAACTGGAAAAGTTTTCTCGATCATTAAATCATTTCTCTCTGATAGGCTCATAAGAGTAGTGGTTGATGGGCAGAAATCAGAGGCCCACAGTATTAATACTGGGCTCCCCCAGGGGTCCATCATGAGTCCAGCTCTCTTCCTGATCTACATAAATGATCTCCCAAAACACATACATAAATCATTCATCTATGATGATGACACAACTATGGCAACACATCAAAGGCTGTAAATGACAATGTTCTCACTGATTCTCTCTTCTCTGAACTCGAGCGATGTACAGTGGGGGAAGATGCGCCTGGTTACATTTTATGCATCTAAAACCAAGCTCTTATCTTTACATCATTAACGCTATGATGTCCATATGGCATCAATTAAAATGAATGGCTCTCGATTAGGAGAAGCTCCATGTTTTGATGAGCTTCTGGGCTTGACCTTTACTCCTGATCTGAAATGGAACACGTACATCAAGTATTTTGCCAAGGTCGTTGGAAAAATTGTAGGAACCTTCTACAGTTCCAGAAGATATCTCACTGCTGATGCAATTCTCTATCTATATAAAAGACAAGTACGTTCAAGCAGGAGGTACTGTTGCCACATCTGGGCAGAAGCTGCTAAAAACAGTCTATCCTGCCTTGACATAATAGTACATAATAGGTTTCGTGGCTTAGTGTGGGATGCCCTTTTCTCTTCCCTGCAATAGCTATACCACAGGAGAAACGATGCTAGGCCGTCTTTGTTTTATCGTTACTTCCATGGCAAGTGCTCGTTTGAGCTCCAATCTCTCGCCCCCCATCGCCAATCTTTCCCGAGGAGAACCTGTGTATCTGAAACCACACTCAAAGATTTTCCCCACTCTTTATGTGTGCCAAAGCCAAAACGTAGATTCCATGAACAAAGCCTCTTTCTTTGAAGGGCACGCCCGTAGAACTTTGTTCCGTTTGCTTGTTTCCCACCTGACTACGACCTGGATGTCTTCAAGTCCAACATACACAAATTCCTGACAAATCGCACCCTAAACAAGACACTTTATCCAATCTCAAACCGAACGTACTGTACACGCAATAACACTCATCCCAAGGTGGCTTCTGGGCTTTGATTAGTGGTGACCGCCTTGTAAAAATACAAACACACACACACACAAACACCTAAACACACACACACATACACCCACACATACATTCACACAGACACACATATTTATATATATATATACATATATATATATATACATATATATATATATATATATATACAATTGAGATAAGTCATAGATTAGAAATCAAGTGAATCGTCCCTTTAGATATTACTGTGAGGTAATACTTTTCGACCGATCCTACCAAAATGGTAAAGCTCAATATATAAAAATAGAGCAACATATAAGTTTAATGATTAAAGTCAAATTGTGTAGATTAACACATATGTATATATAGATTAACACATACATACACACACGCACACACACATAGCCACACACACACACACACACATATATATATATATATATATATATATATATATATATATATAAACGTATATTCAAGTTAAGAATTTATTGTTTGAAACAACGAATATATGGAAAGGAATTATATATATTTTTTAATCCATGGCTATGAATAAACAAATATTTTGCGGCTCAGCAAATATATTGAACATTTTTTTGAAAGTTATTTTAATGCTGATATATCATACAACCTGGGTAGTCCAATATCAGAATGTTGAATTGTTTTCGGGATATTACTGCCAGATCAGACGAGTAGTAACCAAAGAGGGTAAATCAGAGGGGATTGACTAATCCGATGGATTTGAAGCATGCACCAAATCTGAGGTGGTATCCAAAATATTTTATTGTCCTATACCGTTATTTCGAAACGCATGGTCGTCTTCTTCGGCGATGTAAACATCCGTTGAGATTGACGTTTCGAACGAATGCAGATTCCTTGGGCCGGGCGGAGATATTGCATCAAATAGTTAATTAATATTCGATTCCGTTGTATATATTTCCGTCGATAATTATAATACGTATATGGGTGTGTAAAAATTTCCAAAGCTTTATACGTTGAGTCATATATGCAAATTTAGTGTATTCTAATCCCCGAATTCTGCAGGTATTTGATTGTTAAATATTCGCAAGAAATATTTTCAAGTCTGATATCCACAAATATGAGCTTCTTCTGATTTAAAAAAATAGCTGCTAGGTAGCAACTGTTCAACATTATACAAGCAGGGTGCTTGATCAGTACATTATTTTACTAACGTTACATTATTTTTCCCTGTAAGACAAACGTACAATGATTATCATTAATTTAAATATTTTAAGATATGTGCTCAAGAAAAACTTACCTATATATTCCTGTTTAGTCACCATTTAAATAATTTTTTATATAACATTTTAAATATATGTGCTGATAAGTAAAATATTGGTTCATTCATAGCTGAACATTTTGCTAATTACATCTTACTTCCTCTGTTGATATAAGCCAATATTGAAACCCCAATGGATTAATAAAATAAGTATAATCCTTCTCCATATATTCCTTGTTTCAAACGATAAATCCTTAACTTGAATATATGTTTTATATATATATATATATATATATATATATATATATATATATTAATCGACATAATTTAACTTTAATCATTACACCCACGCACACACACACACACATATATATATATATATATATATATATATATATATATATATATATATATATATATATATATACACTACTATAAATTCGTCTTTCTATTGTGTATATTGATATCTATACTAAAACCCCTCTTTTCTATTTATTTAAAAAGAAAATACAAGTTTCTCATATATGGGTTGTGAAATTGCATTCACAAGCAAAATATCTAACTACTTTGCATATTCTTTTAAACATTTATTTTAATTAATTCCCTAATATTTTTTTTCGGTTTTCATATGGGATGATCATCTTTAGTTAACTATTACGTGTAATTATATTCATGCAGGTATTCTACATGATATATACTAGGATAATATTTGTATAAAAAGTTTACAGTAAGCACTAAATTGTTTCCATATTTATGTAAACGCATTTATTATTGTTTAATCTATAAAAGTGAACGTGTGTGTGTGTATGTGTGTGTGCATTATCCTACGCAATCACTCTGTCAATTTTCAGTTTACAGATTCGAAATTTGATATACATCCAAACACCCGGGAAACGCAGGGCTGAAATGCTAGAATATATATATATAATTGAAAGTGTCCGTATGGCTGTCTATGTATGTGTCTGTTTGTGTAAATTTCCCGACACAATAACTCTGTCAATTTTTAGTCTCCGAACTCGAAATTTTATATACAGTGTACTGAGATTTGCCAAAATCTTTTTATTCGTTGTTCGGCCAGACATTTTGCTGTTAAGTGGCCAAAGTTCAACGATTTGACTTTTGAGAACTCTGCCAAACTCCTCCGACAATTTTGGGTCTAAACACTTGCACTTTTAGATATAGGTTCCTTGAACGTGGATCTTACTTAATAACATAATTTGAGTCCCAAATAATAAATATTAAGAGGTCATAATAGGAACTAAAATTAAAAAAAAATATTGACCTCTGCGATCTCTACCAAATTAGTCAGACAGTTCCTAATCTAAACATTTGAAATTTTATAAAGGGTATTCAGAGATAGAGAAACCTTTCTAATCGGTTTGGGTCGAAAATTTCAACTACCAATATATAAATATATGTATGTATATTTGCATGTCTGCCTAAATCGACAGAGGCGATGATTTTTTAGAAGATCAGTATAGTCTTAAAGCTCGACCTTCAGACGACAAATACCGACTAATTGGCATAAACATTAATTTCTCCACCGTCAACTAGGCACTTTTCTGCAGGGAGGGGTCGCTTATTTCAACGATATTTTCGAAATCATCCACTCTTTTCGATTTTTTGGCTTAACTTAAACCTACGTCACTTCTGGTTTGCCGGTGGTCTTAATAACAAATACGTCACGATTTTCCCGTTTTTTTTTTCCTCCTTCGCGGTACGGGTTCGAGCCTGGCTTCGTAATACCACTTTATTGTTGCTCAACACACACCTTCAATCACCCCGGAATCGCCGGCCATCCACGCTAGTATATATATATATATATTTATATATATATATATATATATATATATATATATATATATATATATAAAGGCGAGACAACGCAAATGTTTTAGTAAACAAATGTTCATTTACTTAAATCGATGTATTTTTTTTGCATTATGTTCTTACGAAACGATTTGAAATAAGTTAGTGTTAGCGTGTTGTCGTTAAACGCTAATTTTTTTAAAGTCCAAGAATAACTTTAAAAATATTATATATATATATATATATATATATATATATATATATATATATATATATATATATATATATATATATATATATATATATATATACCGCTTCCCCATGTGGGGGTACCAAATTGGTTAAAGGGAAAATTATTCCCAACTCGCGTTTAGGTAAAAATGCACTTTTGTAAATAATTGAATTCATTCAAAATGTATAGCAGAAACAGAAACAAATAGTATCTACACACACACACACACACACACACCCACACACACACACACACACACACACACACACACACATATATATATATATATATATATATATATATATATATACGTTTAAAAAAGACAACACAACGATTCAAGTAAAGAGCTGCTCGATGGCAACTGTTCAACATTATACAAGCAAGGTTCTTGATCAGTAGATCATTTTACTAACATTACATTACTTTACTAACATTACATTTTTTTACCCTTTAAGACAAACGTACAATTATTACCATTAATTTGAATATTTTTATATAGGTGTTTAGGAAATAACATCTTACCTGAATTTTCCTGTTAAATTTTAGTTAAGTCAACACTTCGAATACACACTTTTTTATATTTATATAATTATTGATTAAACTACTTAGGCCGATTTCTTATGTTATAAAGACTGTAGAAAGTTAAAAATATAATTAATATTTATTTTAAGAATAGTGCAAGCTAATAACTAATACAATAGATTTATTACTAAACAAAAAATGTATACAAAATTCCATACGGTCAATTTATTACGCATAATTTATTTAGCATGTTTACAATTCTGTCGAAATCTATTTCTGTTTGATCATACGCTGTATATAGGTATTAATGAAAAAACATATATACGAGACGCGTTCCAAAGATATTGGTTCGTATTTTTAATTTCCGCCTGAATCGATTAATATGAATTGTAAATTGAATTGCGCTGATAACTAGACTTACGCATTCATGACCGGAATTTTTCATCATTTTTTTTTTAAATATACACAGTGTAAAAAATCTGAAAAATATAGTCATGCCGGGAACGTGTGTCAGAATCAGAGTCGCCTCATTTAATTCCTAAAAAGTGTATTGAGAATAATAGTAACTATGTATAAAAGAAAATCTGGAATAAAAATGGCGGCACATTTAAATAGTACGAACTCGGACTTTGTAGCTTTTCAACCTTTTGAATTAAAGTAGAAAGAATTACGTACAGCTGGTGTGACGCCCTACGAGGAAATGTACCTCGGACGCCTATGCGTAACCATCGCTTATCTCTGGCAAATTTGCAGTGAAGTTCAGTTAATTGTGTAGAAAAATACATTTCTTGCCACAAAACTTCCCTCGTTTTAGTTATACCATTACCGTCTTCTACGTTGTGAGTAAGAAAATATGATATTTTGGAACGCTCGATGTATAAGTATGTATATCTTTATAAATAAGTATATCATTTTATAAGCCCAAACATTACGTTAGTAAGTTGTTTTTGTTTTACGGCATACCAACTCTTGTCAAGTTAAAAAATTAAATTCTCAATGTGGTTTCCCTAAATTCAAAATCCACTCTTCACTAAAACATAATAAAAATGCATTTAATGCACTAATTACCAGAGTGTTCCGAGTATAGCCCCCGGGAGTCTGTGTTTGGAGGCGGGCTATATTCGGAAATTCCCGGTACTATTTGGTTAGAAAGAACTCTTTTAATGCCGAATCCAGTGATTTTGAAGAAACATTTTTAATCGAATATATTTGATTTTGTTTTTACAAGTCGGTTTCTATTTAACCCATCGTGGCGACGCTAACAGGTACTACCCTTCCGGATCAGAATGGACCTGGGAGCAATGGCAATTAAGGGATGGCTCCACACTACCCAAAGCCCACAAGCTGACCTCACTATCGGATATAGTTTAAGGTCATATCGAGGCCCCACAAACATTAACATATATTTCTACACGCCTATAATCAAAATGTATGTCTATAAACTGCATATCAATACCCAATTTTACAAATGAAACCGTAATACAAAATAATTTAGGACGATACATATTACACGCAATATAGTTTACTATCATCAACGTTCTGTTTTCCTAATACGATATAATATGCTCTTAATATTGAATGTGACTAACTGTGATTCTATCATAAACATTACAAATTAAAATATATATAATTATAATAATTAATAGTAATAACATATACATGCTAAATAAGTCGTGCTTAATCTATTGACCGTATACAGTTATGTATTTTTTTTTACTTGTCTTATGTATTATTTGTAACCCTTAATGAGTGATCAATATTACGGAGTAAAACTATGGTAGGTATTCTCTTTTAAAAATGCTTATAAATGTCAGAGTTAGGATGATGCATGTTTTTAGAATATAAAGTCATTATAAAACTCGTTGATTTATATTCGATTAAGCAGCATGCGCTTAATGACTGTAGAAAATCTAAAAATGTCTTCATTGTTAACGTTCACCAGAGAACAAAATTAATAGAACACAGCAGATAGCAGTATTTAAAAAAAAATATCTCATACGAAAAATGAATTGATCGGCTCTTGTGATTGAAATGGAAAAGTAATCAGAAATGTTTGGTATTGATTTACTTTCGGTTTGATAATCGATATTCATATTACGTTTCACTGTAGATAAATGCTGAAAAATGAAAGTAACATGAAATAATATTACAGAGTACACTATTAGTAAGGAATTCGCAACCATAAAATTTAAGACAATAATGAATAACGCCAACATGAACTCATATATATACAATGTCGGAGAATTTGTTAAAATCCTGATACTTTTTTGTAAAAGCAACTGTTATTCTAAAATGTCTAAGTGCGAATGAAAACGAATATCAACATTTTTGGGTGGTGTATATGTATAGATGAGTCTATATATACATGCATGAGAATATACATTATATTTCGGGAAAAATTCCCCCTCTCAAGGATGGATGTGACAGTTCGATCCAAAGCATGGTGGTTGATGGAGTGGAAAAATATGGATATAGATATGTTTTGTATGTACAGACGTAAGTATAATGTATTATTAAGGAGACAGGTGCATATTGTGTGTGTATCAATCCACCTTTGAATGCATTTTTATATGTGTAAACCCGCTAGCTGATGTTTGGACCGCGCATTTAATATATACAAACATACTTAGTACTGAATGTTGTTACGATTAATGCAAATGATCTGAATTAATATTAGAATGTAAAGGCAAAATATAAATTCCTTTAATCAAAACACGGAAGAAAATATTATCTAGAAATTGCATGCACATGCAAACTTTCAATCGGTGCATAATCTCCTTTGACACTTCTAATTCCACATGGTTATTTTTGCGCATGTATATTGTATCTCCCTGTTTTCCATTCTTTTAGTAAAATTACATAAACTACAAGTAGTGTACAAAGACGCAATATAAATGAGTTTGTCTAAATTAATATGCTAACTTAAAGCCGTGATGTCGTTGGCACTGTCGAAGCATGTATTCAGATATGTATCCAATAATCTTGTATCAGTAAACAAGCTATATACATATATTTATATGAATATATATACATATATATATATATATATATATATATATATATATATATATATATATATAAACAGAGAAATATGCATACATAAAAGATGGAAATATATATGCACTCACGATACATATATATGATGATTGCAACGTCTTGTCGGACGACTTCAACTCTCTCCGACATTTAAAGTCCATGAACCTAAAAATGACTTCTATCGCCAAAGGACCATATTAATAGACAAATGCCTGAGGGAGTACCCGTACACAGATGATGTTACAGAGTCTTAGCTTTACACGAGAGCTTAGCCTCTCTCTCTCTCTCTCTCTCTCTCTCTCTCTCTCTCTCTCTCTCTCTCTCTCTCGGTTCCAAATGTTGAGATCCAGCAACAACCAAGAGCAAGATAGCCAGCAAAAAGTGAAACTGCAAACAAACTTTATGCGGTACTGGTCTCCCGCTTTATGGTTTTTTAAATCAGAGATTTGCTTCTCCTAGAAAGGTTGCCTTCACCACGGCTTACAGGAGCCCTCTCAACCCCAACACATACATACGTACACACAAACACACCCGGTGCTAGTTGGTCGTTGACCCCGAAAAAGGGTTCATTCGCGCTTTGGAAGGTCTTGCCTTTAATCCTTCAGGGAGACTAGTCACCCTCCTCACCAAACAAGTCTGGTGGGGAAACCAGCTTAGTTGCCGGTGACACGACCGGGAGACTGGTAATACTGGATTACATGGGACCAGTAGCATATAACATGACCTGACCCCCCCCACACACACACACACACATATATATATATATATATATATATATATATATATATATATATATATACATATATATATATAAGGGTAAGAACATCCACATTGCTAGTATATATATATATATATATATATGTATATATATATATATATATATATATATATATATATACTAGCAATGTGGATGCTCTTACCCTTATACGATTACTTTGGGAAGTGAACGTGTCTGTGTGTCTGTATGTGTATCTGTGTACATTTCCCTACGCAATAACTCTGTTAATTCTAAGTCTACAGACTCGAAATTTGATATACAGGGCACTGAGATTTGGGATAATATTTGTATTGCCGTTTTCAGCCAGGGATTTGGCCGGTAAGGGGTCAAAGTTCAACGATTTGACATTTGAGAACTCTACCAAACTCGTCAGATAATTTTGGGTCTAAACACCTTTAAAGTCATATATACGTTCATTTTACAAGGCTCCAACTGAGTAACTTGATTTGAGCCCAAAACAATAAATGTTAAGGGGTCATAATAGGGATCAAAGTTTTTTTTAAAAATCGGCCTCTTCGGTCTCTACTAAATAATTTTGGTCTAAACATTTGAACTTTTACATAAAGGGTAGTCAGAGATAGGGCAAGCTTTTTAATCGGGTTGGGTCAAATTTTTTCCTTACCAATATATACATTTATGTATGTATGTGTGTATGTTTGCGTGTCTGCCTAAAACTTTCGACAAATTTTACCACGACAAATTTTACCACGACAAATTTTACCACGATTGGAGTGCGACCTTTCAGACAACAAATATCGAAAAATTTCCTAAAAACGTTAATATCTTCAAATTCAACTGGGTGTTTTTCTACAGGGTGGGGGGCGCTTTTTTTGACGATGCTTTTTTAAAGTAATCCTCTCCTTTCGATTGTTTAGTCTTTATTTAAACCTACGTCAAAGTGGTTTGGCGTTCGTCGTAACAGCAAAGACGTAAGGTTTTTTATCCCATTCTTTTCCTCCATCACGGTCCGGTTCGAGCCTGCCTTCCTACAACAATCATGACACATTAGTCTGCGTATTACGCCTTAAGATAAATTTTCAATGGCAGTTTGGGACCCCCCCTGCCGCCTTCAGGTATTAAATAGATTACTATTAAGATAAGAGTCGATGGTGATATGTATGTACAAAGAGGACCATGCACGCACATTACTATAAGTGATTAGACACACCCACCCACACACACACACACACACACACAGATATATATATATACATACATATATATGTGGGTGTGAGTGTTAGTGTGTATGTGTGTATGTATATATATATATATATATATATATATATATATATATAGGAGGTCGCTTATAAAAATATATGTTACTATATGTGAATATATATATGTGTGTGTATATATATATATATATATATGTGTGTGTGTGTGTGTGTGTGTGTGTGTGCGCGCGAGGTTGCCTATTAAAAAATATACGCTTTCATGATGTAATAAACATTTTAACAACAAGAGCGTTCACATGAGAAATAGATGAATGCTATTTTTTCGAATTCGATGTAATATACCGAACAACAATAATCGATCAGATGATTTTAATCGAATTTCATCCTACGTATTACGTTCTATTTTGTTTGTCTGTATTTGTTCCTCATTAATACGTGCTTGCTTAGGTCTGAATAATGAGTTCTATTTGTCGAGCGAATCTTTCAGAAACTGTATGTTAATGTCTACCCATGCATCAGAAATTTTACTTTTTTTTTATCTTTAAGCAAAAATTTATTGTTTATATTATTTTTTGTCCGCTATACAGCAATTATTTATTTTTAAATGATGGGAGACGCCTCTATATTCGTACGAAAAAAACTCCCCTGAAATCAATTGAAACATAAAGAGATTCAATGGATTTTTCCTATACTATAAATTATTCACATCAGCGTTACTGAAACTTATGAACAAATACCTTATATATATATATATATATATATATATATATATATATATATATATATATATATATGTATATATATATATATATTTAAATGAGGTATTGAATTAAATTAGATTGCGGATTGGTGAATGCAGTGGTTTCAAGTCTTATAGTATACTGGAAGGAAATATTCATATAAGAAAATCCCAGCGAAATAAAAGTGCCCAATATACTAAATAGAGCCAGTAATGAAGCGGATTTATTTTCGCAAAAACTGACACCTGTTTGCCTTGAATATTTACAGAATTTTCGGTTTTTATTTGCACTACACCGATCTTCATACTATGATTTTTTTCCAATTATCATATACTTTTTTTAAATTTCGACATTCATTCCCTTTATCTTTGCCCCTTAAAGGCACTTTATTCTTAATATTTTCTCTGAACATCCATGGATTAGGGACATAAATTTAAACATTGTAATTTTTGTTTCAAGCAATAGCTTTTAATTGTCTTTAAAAATTAATCTTTTTCATTGAGATTTGAATATATAAACTAGAAATATGAATATATATATATATATATATATATATATATATATATAGTTTAGTAGAAATTGTACTTAATAAAAACCTTACCAAAGTGCTCAATACTGTTGTAGAGCAAATATGCGTTTTATTTTTATTACCGTATTGTTCTGTTAAGTTACATTATTGTTTCGGCTACACTTAACTTCACAGAAAAATACGGTAATATAAAATAAAACGCACGTGTATATATATATATATATATATATATATATATATATATATATATATATATATATATATATATATATATTTATATACTAGCGGGGGTACCTGGTGTTGCCCGAGTGTTTGTTTCCGGGACGGGGGAGAGTTTTAAAAATGTTATGGTAGGTAAGTAGGAAGGATCAAACCCGGTGTCATGAGTAAAAGTAGGAAAATAAAGTGAAAAAAAAAACAAAAACATCTGCAACGTTAACAGTTCGGCCACCAAGAAAAGTCCATTCCAGTTGTTTAGGAAAAAAAAACGACTACGGTAGGTCGGCGCGAACGTGAAAATATAATGTGAATTGTCCAGCACGCTAACCACTACGCCACAGAGCACTGCAGCTTAGTTTAGTGATTTTAAATAACTTCACATGAAAGAACTACGAAGCAAAACCGGTGTTCTCTTCTCAACTGTTCCTTGTGAACGATCCCCACTCGGTGTTAAGTGGTGGCAGGGGGGAGGAGGAATTTATTAGAGAGAAAATATTTTACCACTTCCATTGATCTTACCCGATTTTGGCCGTGACTTCTCAGCAGAAAAAGTATAGAAATCTAAGATTATCGAGGAATTTGAGAAAAATAAACCTATAACACACCTCAGATATTGTTCTGCCGTTTGTGCATATTATATTTGCATGAACTATCTGGATTTTTAATCCTATTAATGTCAAAATCAGACGAGAAAAAAATGAGTGCATTTTATTTATATAGAAGATAGAAGAATAGATAGAAGAAAGGAAGATATATATATATATATATATATATATATATTTATATGTGAGCGCGTATATGAATATATATATTAAGTTTATGCATACAAACATTAATTGCTACATATGTCCATACATTTTTTAGAAATTACAAGTGCTAATGGAGATTACATATTCAGCCAATGAGATTAATGCACGTATTTGTTTAGACATACGTATATTTATATATAAAAAAGAGCAAAAATGAGGAAAATCGTCTGCCTTAAACCACTAACCTAGTTCTAAAACATATCCTTTGTTCGATAAAATGCATGGCCATTGGCTGATAGGAAGGGGCGCGGTGGATACTAGAAAGCTGATTGGCTAACTCAAATCCTCAGCATATATAAAAACGAGAAATAACCACAGAATTCGCGCATAAGACTGACGAATCCTATAGTGGATGAAACGCCGAATAATCAGTGTAGCTTAGTCGCCATATACATTTTATAAATTACTAACTAGATTTACCTACGTATTGAGCACTTTTGAAGTAAATACTTAAAGTTACGCATAAATCTATACTTTAGTATATTAATTTTATGTGAGTAAATGAAATAGTTATATATATATATATAAATATATATATATATATATATATATATATATATATATATATATATATATATATATATATATATATATATTGTACTCGCAGAGGTATCGGTGTTTTCCGGATGTATAAAGTGGTACATTAAGAAACTTCGGGTGGAAAGAGGTGTTGACAATGTAAAACGAGTAGAGGGGAAAATAAAAAACAACAGTGGGCAACCAGGGTGGAGAGACGTGTAAATGAAGTTTTGTGGGCAGGCAGGCTAACGTGGGGGAAGAAAAGAAGGTGAAAAAACCGTTAGATCTTAGCTGATACATCCATGGTGAAACCGGAAGTCGTGAACGTTAAAAACGAATGGAGAGAATGACTTCGAAAAATCTCGAGAAAATAACGGCCCCTCCTTGTAAGAAATAGCCGAGTTTAGGGTAAACGAACACATTTTTGGTCAATATTTCGATATGTGTCGTCCGAAATTCCGAACTTAAAAACGATTCCGATCTAGTTAGAATCTGTCGGGCGTGACTAAAGTTTTCTTGCAGGCACACAACACGCACATTCTATCTTTTATATTATAGATTAAATATTATATTTCGTTTAATATATTAACCTTTTTGTGCATTATATTCAACATTGTATTTTAGATTAAGCATTCTATCATTCCATTCAATCACTTTAGTCAGTTTGAAGAGATTATAACTATTATAGAAACATATTAATTTTAAATTTGATTTTTGTTTTTATGTTTATACAATTTCATTAATATCTATTAAACACGTTTAACCATTTGGTTTGTTCTAATTTCATACATAAAAAATTAGAGTCTTTACATGTGTATACACACATATATATATATATATATATGTATATATATATATATATTATATATATACATATATATATAATAGTATATATGTTACAGGAAAGTAAAAATAACTTTAGATAAGTGGAAAATGAGATTAGCATAGACCGAGATTCGAGCTTTCTAAGCAAGATTCAGAAATAGATTAAAGAAATGGAATATTAGAATTTCGCATTGTTAAATTTCAGAGTAAAATAGTTTAGATATGTTTGTTTGTAAAAATAAATAATTGTGCATTTTTTATGGAAAGTGAAATAAAAATGGCCAGCTAAAAATAATAAACGATACAATTAAAAAAAATATTGAAAAATGAGTTAGGTTGAAAAATAGATTAGTAAGCATTCTTTATTGCAGAAGTGTGTTATAAATTTAAGCCACGTGAGTCGATCACATTTTGAGACTACACATCTGACGTGATTGCAAAAATGAAATCTCAATCTAGAAGCTAGAGCCGACGATCAGAGGCAAACGATTCCGGATCGAATAGTCAGCAGGGTCGGTCGGAAAGAGCTGACATGATCAGAGGAGGGTCCCTTTGGAAGCGAAGGGAGAACGGGTTAATCATGTAGTAGGACTTTGAAGTATTTGACGTCATCATCATTCGACCGGTCGATACGATAATAAAGACGTTAGGGTCATGTTGTGTAAAACTGTGTCGTGCTATCATTACACAGCCAAAGGTAATGTGTAATCATCTTATATGAACTTTGTATAACCCCATCCCAAGTAATGTCTCCCTCCACCATAAGTAATGATTATCCTCCCGTTTATATGTTAAAATAACTGATCACTCTCTCCTCGCTATATGTGTTAAGGAGAAATACTCCTTTGATCAATATGAATGCCCCCATCCTATCTCTGGCTTCCGGGCCTTGATAAGTGGTGACCACTGTGTAAAAAAAAATCTCTTTAATATGAAAACCCATAATTCCACTAGCTATCTGACGTTAAAGGTACACACACACATACACACACACACACAAACATATATATATATATATATATATATATATATATTGTTTTAACAAAGGCTAAGACTACAAAGAATAGGTTGATAGAAATAAATAGTGTGTTTCATCGTTATGTACAATATTTTTATTTATGCACACTATTTTCATCTGTGCACACTATTTTCAGCGTACACTATTTATAGCTGTCAACTCATTCTTTGAAATTGTTTTTTGTAAAAACAATATATGTATGCTGAATTATGAAATATGATAATTGTGTAGCTTATAGTATATGTCATCTCTTTTTGGCTTAAAATTTAATTGAATATGAATGGTTAATAATTATATAAACCCAGTAAAATTGGAAATACTATAAATAAAACCATATAAATATATATATATATATATATATTTATATACATGTGTGTGTGCGCCGCGTAGGCTCACACACATATATAATACATAGTTCTTTATTGTGTTTATCTGGTGTACCATTTAGATATGCACGATTTATGAACTGAATGGAAAATAAATAATCTTTCACATAATCCGAGCGTATTATACTAGTAATATGGACAGGCAATCTTATTATCCATGAGAGTAACCTTAGGTAATATGAAAGAAATGAGGAGGGAAGGAGGGGATATAAATGAAAGAAAAAATCTCTATTGATTCCGGGTGTCTTGAGACGAGATCTCTCGAAAATAAAATCAAAAATAAAGTCCGTACGAAAGAAATGACATAAAACCTTTATAAATCACAAATCAGTATTGTGCCTCAGTAGATATCTAAAGAAAAAAGAAATTGGCTGAGAAGACAGGTGCTAAAGGATGAAAATAAGTAAAGGTTGACTCAGAGACGAATTATATGCAAGTCTCTTAGGAGAGGTTATTCAATAATCCCGGAGAAGACGGTGAATCATAATTAGATCGCGTCTTAGATTTTATGCGGAATTCTATCGTCATTTTCGACGTCTGAATAACGAGAAGAGTGCGAGATTAAAGCCGGCCCAGTCTACAGTGAATCATTTTTGTAAATGAAATTCAAAATCAAAGATATCTCATGCAAGCAAAATTCATTACCTGACTTATGTCTGTCTACTAGTCTGTAATAATGTCAGATAAGTCTATGCGAGTTGCGCCTTTAACAAATTCTTACTAATAGTTTTTTTTTGATTTTCACGCATATCGACTAAACTTATAAGAGAATAGACACTGAAAAGGTGAAACGAATATTAAGCATGTCAGCTTTACGGTAGATTACAATAATATACAATTGCATTTGGATAAAGAACATTTGAATTGGAAAGCATGTATTGTTAAAGAATACCTGTGTGATTGCGTCTACATGACAAAACTATATATATATATATATATATATATATATATATATATATATATATATATATATATATAGCCAGTAGAGTTTAGTTTCCTAGAAGTACATCCAATGAAACAACATGTGTCTACCAAAGAGTGCTCAATGAGTGAACAGAGTAGGTATGTTAAATTTATTTATTCAAACATTAATGGCTACATAAGTGCATACATGTTTCTGAAATCACCCGCGTTGGGGGGTTACGTGTTCAGGCCAAGAATTACCGTCGAAAACGGATATTTCAATCAAAAAAATAGTTTCACCTTTACAAACGAAATAGGAAAATGTTTTTTGATTGAAATATCACTTTTCGACGGTAATTATTGGCCTGAAGACGTAATCCCTCTGTATTTTAAGAAGTTCGTATTGTATCTTTCTAACAAACAAGATCAGTCATGAAGATTATGATATATCTATATCTTCCTATCTATATATCTATCTATCTATCTATGTATATATATATATTGGTATAAACACACACACACATATATATGCGTGTGTGTGAGTGTGTGTATTTGTGTAATTTATCATGTATTATAACTATAAATGAAAGCAACTCCAGATAAAACACAAACACACTGCGTTTAAAACAAACTCATAATTTTAGAACAATTTAGATGTTATTGCACTATATATATATATATATATATATATATATATATATATATATATATATACATATATATATATACATATATCTATATATATATATATATATATATATATATATATATTATATATATATATATATATATATATATATATATATATACGCAAGTCTTACTCGTTCTATCACGCTCTTTATTTGTATGTTCTTTCGTGAGTTAACTATACGGAGATGTATTCACGTGGTATAATCTCAAGTTCACTATACAAATATCTTTAAGTTCTAAAACTTTCTTCAGTTCACTGTACCTTCGTGTATTCGTGTAGTTTTTAAAGATTGAAAGAAAGACCTTACACTTTCTACACAAATGTTTAAAAACCTTTCTTTAAACTCATTTATTTTTAATTTCATCCACATTGAAAAGTACGTAGAATGGAATAAGGAATATATTAGAAAAATTTGGAGGGAAATAATAGTTAATAAAAATTCTTTTTCCCGAACTGATTACACGTAATTTTCTCAAAGATATATATTAAACTTTTTATTGCAGCAATATTAGAGGTTTTACATATAATTATTCTATATATAACTAGTAAATCTTGTATTTTTCTTTTCCCGTTTAAACAACTAGTCATTTTACTTTTCTTTGTTTAATCTTTTCTATATTATTTCATGCTCGCATTTTCTATGTAATCATGATTTTTCTAGCTTTTACTTCTGAATAATATGTTCTTATTTATGTTCAATATCATGCGCATTTTCAACAAGCCATGGAGCATTATTACCGATGTCTTAAATTGACTAAAGATAAATCAAATAAATAACGTAATTAAGTAAATACACAATAAGGGACGAAATAAAAAGAAACAATAAACGGGAAGCATGGGAAAGAGCATCACTTTTATTAACTATCTCTATATAACCCAAATAAGATGGCATGCGAGCGACCTTCCCGCTATATTATTTATGAAGGTGTCGACGAGTAAAAAGTTGCTACGGAATGCAACAGCCGATTAGAAGAAATCGTCTATAAAACGTTATTGTTGGAAAAGTTTCTATGGTAAATGATAGCCAGTCAGAAAAAAGGCTTTTCTCACATTCCACACTAATTCTGAGGAATTTTAACACCGTAAATTGTATTATAACTTTTGTTTTGAGGAACAAAAACTAAAAAAAATATTATTTCACAATATAACTGTGATATATAAACTGTACGAATTGTTTGAAATTTGGTCGCAAAAAGATTGAGCGGTGAAGCTTTGAAGCAGTCTTAAATGAATTAAAATAACACTTAACGATATATTCAAACACAACCGTGTTTGAAAAATATATAAATATGTGTGTGTGTATGTATGTGTATGTGTGCATGCATGTGTATGTTATATAAGCTTTATATGTGTGCATCTGTAGGTTGTTGCCTGTTGTTCTTATGTATTTTGATCTTCGTAAAATATTCGAACATGTTAATCGAATGATTCACATTTTCCGGATCATGTAGTTTATATATCATCTTTACAGTGTGAATCCATAGAGACAGCAAATCAGTTTGCTAAAAATGGAAATACTGAATTGCGAGTGCTTAGTCATTTAAGCTTACGAATGAATTCGTATGCAACTTCTGCTTCACTTTTTCCATATTCTGTTAAAAGCGTGCAGCTGTCAGTCCGGCGCAGAAATGAAAAGCCAAATGCATAGAAGCTGCATAATTTGACCGGGCAGAAGACAAGGCATAAATAGATCGAGCCTCGTCCGACTGAGAATAAGATAGAGATGGGAATTTTTATTATGATACGCTGTTTCGTAGTCATGCAACTGTCGATTCCTCGCCCATTCTCCTTCATAAGACACAGACAACATTTATGAAAACTGAGGAACCAATAGCAGGTTGCATCCGTTCAGAACTAACAGGGTTAAGTTTGTAAATAGTCATGCGTCTACATTCATATAAAATTACTTGTGTGAGGGCATTGTCCGTTGATTTATATTTCTATCTGCTAATAATTGATATAATCTTCTCCTAACTTATGAAGTTCGTTTACATTTAAGTGCAATGAGATATATTTTCGAGTAATAGATTACATTGGCAAATTCCATGAAGAATAATAAATTATACAATAGCTAATGTTAATTTATAATTCATACAGGTTTACATTGTTTATCTATTCATACGATAATAATATAAGAACTTGCTTATGATTCGAAGTTTATTATAAAAATGTTGGTTTCATGGTTTCAGTAAATTTGATAATTAACTGTGAGTTCATTGCTATAAGGCACCGATAAATCTAAACATAAATTCCATCAATCAAGGTCTTACGACTCTAATACGAGAGTCGAACCCCATATATCATGATTCGTGTTCTAGCCATTAACACAGTTTTTTGTAATTTAACAACAAATTACATTATTTGTAAAAGTTCTTCTTAAAAAAACATTTATAGAATTATGTTTATATATGTAACTTTGCCGTTACGTCGCAAATGCAGGGGCAAATAAAACAAAAAAAGTATGTAGCTGACAAGTGTCTGTTTTATCTGGTGCACGATTCTATGTCTCCACACGGCAAACTTTTATAAGCTATCCATTTCTCGTTTTCGCATTTACACATATATGTTATTCCATGTTGACTTTTTTTCTCTCTGAACTCCTTCCAGCGTATTTCACTCATCTTCGACTACGTCTTTACACGTCGGTTCTCCTTTACAATGTTTCTCTACAAGCATGTGTTGCATTTCCCCTTATATATATATATATATATATATATATATATATATATATATATATATATGTGTGTGTGTGTGTGTGTATATATATATATATATATATATATATATATATATATAATCTGAATCCTTCCTAATAATGTCGTTTAATTTTTATTTTCCTTAAGCGAGGTTTGTGACAAATTGTGTCTCATTTTTGTTTAGTTTGTCATAATTTATTAAACATATTTTACCAGCTAATTTTCATTCGTCTTGTAGTACTGTTTCCTCCTTATTTCGTCTGATTCGTTCCTTGTCTGGGGAGATTACTACTGAAATAATGCATATGTTAATTAATAGCGTGGTTGGATATGTATGTCATACTTTATACTGCAATAAATAACATGTATAATTACTAATTATAATTCCCCGTATTATATGCAATCCAGTTCCCACCACTATATCTGATTTTTAGGGTTCAATATAATATTGATGAAATCGCGAATATTCATATTTTCACCTAAACATCCCAGCCATGGTCTAACACCACTTCAATAATATCAAAATTATATTGTTTGTGGCCCATTATATTTTAGTAAGTAAATAGCTGCTTCTTTGAGCTAGGAGTGAGAATCAGAAATAAAGTAGGTGCTGATATGATATATAAATTGCAATTAATCCATTTCTATATTAATAAGATAAACATAAGAAATGAAGAATGTATTGTTGAATAATACATTTATTTCTTTTTTATTTCAAACCGTGTTAAATATGAGACATTTAAATATAGGTGCTACATAAGATTCATTTTAAATGCGTTTTTTTTTTATTTTCTCTATGTGTCCCATTCAACTCAATGAATATGAAAGGGAAAATCTCGCGTATTGAGGATGTATGCTTTGTTTAGCCGGTGGCTGTCCAGTCAATACCGATTTGATGCTGCATTGACGAGATTTTTCAATGTCTTGTTAAGAATAGAAAGAGTAAAATGCCCTTGAATTTAAAGTGTGCATAAAATAAAAATTATTTAGAAATTAAAAGTAGATCATTCTTCTTTCTCTCTAATATATATATATATATATATATATATATATATATATATATATATATATATATATATATATGATATAAAACTGAATCTGTGTGTGTATGTGTGTGCGTGTGTGTGTGGGTCTAGTCACGAATAGGATCCTATATGGTTGACTATTAAAAAAAAACTGATTACATATAATGATAGAAGATGTATCGAGACACAGGAATGGGTATGTTTGATCTGATAGAACAGTGGTTCATTTAAATTGTGGGATCTGTGTTCACGCCTGGTCCACAAACTATGAAAATAAAAAAAAATTGAAAAAAAAAACACATTTACAAGTATTTTTGATTTGATGTACCTAAGAATACTTTGATAAGTTGGTTTTTAACTTAAATAGGAATGGTATAATAAAATTGTGGGGTTTGCGTTCGCGCCTGGCCTCCATAGAATGGAAACAGGCACATACATTAATAAATACGTTTCATATCTATCTGTGTAAGTATACTTTAATAATTATATTTCTGTTTGAAGAAATATGGTATAATAAAATTATGGGGTGTTCGTTCGCACCTGACCTCCATGGAATGGAAATATGTCACAAAGTTTAACAAGGTTTCTTAATATAGATCCACAGAATATTGTGATAAGTGTTTCAGTGTGAACATGTATGGTATAATAAATTTATGGGCTCTATCTATTTTATTATTACTTTCACCATATTTTGCTTTGGTTTCGATACCCCCAAATTCAACCGAAATCTACAACCCTTCATTTTCATAACCTATCATACTTTCATAAATCAGATTCATTTACTGTAGGCCGTTTTGAACCCAGTCAAAGACGGGTATTTTTGTTAGTATATATATATATATATATATATATATATATATATATATATATATATATATATATATATATATATATATATATTGTGTATATTTCGGCAACATTTTGTCATTTAGACAAATATTATTGAATAGCACGGAATTATTCTGTTTTACAATTTTCCTTTTTATCTTCTCCAATCTCCGAATAGTCCTTGTTGTGTTCTTCTCGAAATTGTATATGTTGGATCCATAATCGGGATCGCTTTCGACAGAAGTACTTCTATCATCCTCAGTCATATTATAGCAATAAATATAGAAATTGATTTTTTTTAATTTACTTATATATACATTTTTCCTAGTCACGGCGTAGCGTGTTACAAGTTGGGTGGACGGACTTCTTTTTTTTTCATATATTAAACACAATTATATATACAAACACATATATACATATTCAAAAATTGATCCCAAACATTTCAAAATGTTCCGGCTGCTCTCATAATTAATATTTATTTGTGACTTCTTTGTTTTAATGTACTATCCTTCAAGTATTTTTAGCCTATTTACATTTCTCTCACTCTGTAATACTCTTGTATTTTCTACCATAATTCTTCGAAATTCCGAATGGTGGCAGCCATGTCCCTTCAAATGTTGTAATATGGAGCTAGAATCAGAGAGGTGGAGAGTCAATCTTCGCGGCAATGTGTTAGTTATTGAACCAGTGTAACTACTAATATTGGAGATACACTCTCCTCTTGGGCAGCTAAATTTGTAAACTACATTCGTCCTTTCCAACAGGTCGTTTGTTTGCGAAATGTTGCTTTTCATTACAAGGATTGTTGACTGTATTTTAGGTTACGGCTGCGGATTATTTGCTCAATAGCCTTACTATATCACCTCTTTTCATCTGGGTAACACCTGATATATAATTTAAAATATAAATCAAAAATAGGTTTCTAATAACCTATTACCGTTTCTGGACGTCCTAAGTTTCAAACATCAATTAAAGTGATAATAAACGCAATATTAAAAAATGGTTTTTGCGTGTGCCAATTATAACTACGTTAAAACACTGGTGCTGTTCGTCTATACGTTTAGTTTTCAATGTGCACATCGCATTTACACCGGGGTTTGCTTGCAGTAGTATCAGGTTTATTGTCACTCCAATATGAGCGTCATCGTATATTTATGCCAGGCTTTAGTTTAAAAAATAATTATTTCAGCTGTGGAACCTTAATTACGAATTACATTTTAACTGCGTACAGTGCATTTTAAATCCACGTTACTACGAGAATATATATTTATTCATGAGTAGCTCGTATTCACTACAATAGAGCGGAATTATATTAGTACTATTTTAGTTCTGTGGATTACTGTTCACATTTTAATTGTTATGTTCACATAATTTCAGTTGACATAATCTCCGATATACTTCAGATGCAGGTTAGAATCTTTATACAATTCCCGTAAACCCATATGGAATTTCGAACAGAACCTGTAGAGCACAATATAAAGTGTTTAATATTAATCAGTTCTAAAGGTTACATTTTTCTAGCGATGTAACTTTCAATACTCAGTGTGGAGGATATTCAGAATGCAATTACAAATAACTTTGCCCTTTTACACAGGTATGTATGATGACACAATAGCATGCCTCCCTGTGAATTAAATAAAGTGTTCTGTTTTAAATTCTGTGCAGATTCTCAAGGTCGACAGAACGACAGCCGAGTTCAACATGATGCATTTGAAAAACATATCGAAGGTTTTGATCGACCGAAAGGTTTCTACTATGAAACTGAAGATGAGAACAGTAGACATGAGTATCAACATTCTATGCATAATAAATATCCATCTAAAAACTCAGAACTGTAGCTACGTTTCTGTGAACTAGTCTGGAAAAGTAATCATTAAAAACGGCCATGTCTTTAAATTGAAGAGGCTAATAAATTCAATCGTAAGAATAAAAAAAACAATTACATATATATCAAACAAAAAGTAAAAAAAAAATGTCTGAATATTTTTCCCCAAGCATACTTTTCATATCTCTCAAGTATTACAAAGATGTGTCTAATTAACCTAACTTTCGACAAAATATTTAAAAAAAATAATGAACAAACTCAGGAAAGAATCTCAGACTTTTGAACTAAACGTGAAGAGGTCATGTTATCTTAGCAAAAATCACTACCATTGCAAAGAAAATAGTGAGCAGATCACACAGCAGACATTTTCTCTGTTTACTTTTGAGCATTAGTTCATTTATTCTCTAATCGAGGCTTCCGTAAAGACAAACATATCATGTTAAACGCTTACCGATGAAGCATTCTATATTTACTCTTGGACTAACTTAATTAGAAAATAATTCTCTCAAGGCTATAACAGCTTTGTTTTATTTTACCTATTTAAATAATTTGATTTAGTGGATTTCTCTTTTTAGCGATCTAATTATGTTTGCAGTTTGACACTGTCATAGTAGTTATAATTCTATCAACTAGTTACATAGATCGCCGATGTTTTTTATAAGTTTAACATACACTTCTAACGTGTTTCCTTCTGTTATTGTTTTTTTTCTGTCGCATTCCGCATCGTCGTAGCCATTTCTAACAAAGTTATTTCATAAAATATTGCTGTTTCTAAAGAAAAATACTCTTCTCGGATTTTAGTGAAATTGTGCGATTAAATTATTTGTAGATGTTGCGATTCAACCAAAGTTACTGCCATGCACTCTTACATTTGCTAATTCTCTGCGTTCTCTCTTATTACAAGACAACCTCGTAGTATTTAAATGTCACACGATTATACTTTGTTTCGCATTTTTACGGACACTTAAATGTTGTTCTTGGCTTTGTAATAAAATTAATAAATCAAATGATAAATGATAAAATAATTTCACAAAGATGTTGAATAGAAACATATATCTCAAATTAATTACAGAAGCAAGATAGCAAAGTTTGTAACAATCATAAAATAAACAATACATCTAGTGCAGTAAAATGGGCTGGTAAACAGCAACACAGAATAAAATAAATACAAAAAGCAAAAGTCCAGCTAGAATCCATCACTGCCAACTTTCTCTCTCAACTTCCAACACGTGTTCTCCCACGCCTCTGCCAACAGGCATTTTATTACTTACTCACTTCCATTTGCATGCGTGTGCAGTGGAAGATGAGATCTCGTGAGTTTTCTCGATGCTACAACTCATAAATGCATTGCTGTTATATTTAATCTCTCTCTGTCTCTGTTTCTTTCTCTCTCTCTCTCTCTCAGATCCCATCTGAAGGTAAGTTGTATAACCACACAATGGGCACACACGCGGGAGCTTTCTTCTTTGATTATTATATTCAACTCTACACCCCCCTGATCTCCAGCCCCCACATGTGGCATGGTGGACGTGTTCGTTTGTTTCGGGCACTCCTACGAAGAAGAATTAACTGGACTACTTCATCTTCGTTGGAGCTCTTAAAAGAGGCGTCGGAACCACTGACATCAGCGTTACGAAGTATAGTCATACAATCGGGCTGGACTACTTCATCTTCATCGGAGCCCTACGAAGGCGTGATGGAACTATTGACGTCAACGTTATGGTTCGCAGTTGTACCATCACGGGAAATAGGTCGTATCCACAGGTCATCGTTGGATGATTCACCATTACTGCTACTCGCAAACCGGTTTGTATTCAGGGCAGACTGGATATCCTTCACATGGCGTGGGGTACCATCGACTAGCAGGGATTGCTCACTAAGGTTGGCAGCGATTCGTTAAAGAAGCTGGTGCATCGATTATTGAGAGGCTACACCCAGACAGTGTCACCTAACTAATACGGCCCAATTTTTTTTTTACACGGTGGTCACCACTTATCAAGGCCCGGATGCACTCAGGGATAAAGGTTATTGCAAGTACAGTACGTTAGTGTGGAGATTAGAAAGTGTTTACTTAAGGGGCGGTTCATTAGGAATTTGTTAACGTTGGACTTAAAAACATCCAAGTTGTAGTCAGGTGGGAAACAGGAAGAGGAACAGAGTTCCACAGGCGTGCAGTTCTAAGAAAGAAGCTTTGTTCATGGAATCAACATTTTGATTTAGACACAGTTAAAGAGTGGGGGAAATTTTCACAGTTGATTCAGCTAGACGGGTGTTGTTCGTGAAAGATTGGCGAGGGGGTACCATAGATTGGAGTTCAGACGAGCAGTTGCCATGGAAATAACAATAAGACAAGGATAGGCTCGCAACGTCTATTCTATAGGAGAGAGGTTGCAGGGTAGAGAAAAGGGTATCTCCCACTAAGCCACGAGGTCTATTTTGTACTCTGTCAAGGCAGGATAGGCTGTTTTTAGCAGCTCCTGCCCAGATATGGCAGTAGTATTCCATCCTTGGACACAATACGCTTTTATATAGATAGAGAATTACATCAGTAGTGAGATAACTTCTGGAGCGATAGAAGGATCCCACCATCTTTCCAGCGACCTTGGCAATAGACTTGATGTACGTGTTCCATTTCTGATCAGGAGTAAAGATCAACCCCAGAAGCTTGTCAAAACACGGGGCCTCTCCCAGACGAGAGCCATCCCTCACAACTGATGCCGATAAGGATCAGAGCGTTGATGATGTAAGGATAGGAGTTTGGTTTTAGATGCATTAAAGGTAACCAGCCACGTCTTCCCCCACTGAACCACGCGCTCAAGAGCAGAGGAGAGAAAATCAGAGAGAACTTTGTCATTTACAGCCTTTAATGTTTTGCCGTAGATGGTCGTGTCATCAGCATAGATGTCAACGAATGATTTAAGTATGTGTTTAGGGAGGTCATTGATGTAGATCAGGAAGAGAGTTGGGCCCAGGATTGCCACTTGAGGGACTCCAACATTAATACTGCAGTCCTCTGATTTTTATCCATCGACAACAACTCGTATGAGCCTATCGGAGAGAAATAATTTAATGATTGAGAAAACAATTCCAGTTATACGCTAGCTGGAAATCTTGAGAAATAGACCCTTATGCCATACATTGTCGAAAGCCTTTGATATGTCAAGAGCAATTGCGCTAGAAAGGAAGCCTTTGTCAAGAGATTCACTAATCCTGTGAGATATAACCGTTAGTACATCTGCTTTTGATCTTGCAGAACGGAAACTATGTTGTGGTATTACTAAGCAGGTTGTTTCTGCTGAGGTAATTGAATATTTCTTTATTTAATATGGATTCCAGCAACTTACTCATAACACACAGGAGACTTATTGGTCGGTACTTAGGGGGAGATGACTTATCACCTGAATTCTTAAATGCAGGGCAAACTGATGAGGTTTTCCAGAGAGTCGTAAAGCACTTCTCCTTAAGGCAGCGCTTTAACAGTTTCGTAAGTATGGGAGCATGTTCTGGTTGAAGCTTTTTAATACTATAATTGGGATGCCATCAGGGATAGTTGCTTTACTGGAATCAAGGTTCTTGATTAGCTTGGCGACCTTATGCACGGATATTTGTACGTTAGCTAGCGTGTTCTGTGTTATAGGAGGAAATATGGGGAGTAAATGGCCTTCGTCGCATAGGGTAGAATTAGCTGCAAAGTTCTTTGCAAATAGTTTGGCCTTGGCTGATGCTGACGAGATGACATCAGGTCCATTGATAATGGTAGGGATAGAACGCACACTTCTGTCTAGGTTCTATTGGTTATTTGCCAAAACTGGTGGGAACCAAGATGCCGATCAGGCAGACGGGCGTCAATGCCCTTGATTCGAACTCGATAGCAATGGATCGGATTGGTGGGTGTGTTGTAGCAGCCACGCCATCTTTGGGGTTGCATTATATCTATAGACTGCTTCTACAATGGTGCATTGTTTTCTTGCCTCGATTCTCTTCATTGTCAATCGGCACATATGTACATCTGTGTCTGAGCTGGATCCCCCATTTGTCTACGAAACATCTGAACTCCCGACTACAGTAGTCTGTGAGGATCTCGTCCGACTGCCGGCTTTCATAAAATATTGCATGTTTGGCATTCTTTGACTACCGCTTTCACTGTACTTTTGGACACCGACGGATTGGACAACTTCACAAAATAACATGTCCATCTCAATCCGGAGTGTCCAGGGAGGTGGTGCATTTTCTTGATTTCATCAGCCACCTAAGTAGAGGCGGCACATAATAAATGTACTGGCTCGGCTTTCTTTTTCATGGTGTTATACCATTTCTGTGGCACCCGAGTGAACCTATCAGCAAGGTTGCAAGTGGAAGTGACCAGGACCGCATGCACAGACGGGTTGTACTCTGTTACCAACTTTTTACGGTCTCCAACCTCCGTCTGATCAGCATCTCGTTGGCTGTCTTGCCTCACAGTGTGTCTGGTATCCAGTGGTACATGCATAGCGAATCCATGTGTATACGTAATTTCCTGACTTGGCACTGGAATGTCAGGTTGATACCTTTTATCACCGCATAGCGCTCTGCCAAGTTGATCTTAGCTGACGTCCTAAATCGCAGCCCCATTCTTCTCCAAGCTCGCATACACCCACACTTTCAGTTTGCTCCATGCACGCATCAGTCTCCTATGACAGGGTCATCCTGCTTTACCCTTGCGATGGTCTCCTTCACCATGCAAACACACTGATCGTCTGCTGTTTCATCATGTCAGCGTTTTGTGACTGCGCTTCCCCTCCTTTTTATGAGTCCTGCTGCCACACGAGCCCCTTGCCCCTAAAGTTTTCAACACAGTGAGAATCCTGCTCGCCTCCTGAAGACATCGGCACTTCAGGAATTGCAGTTCCGCTCCTCTATGTCAAAGTTCCTCGTTCCTGTCGAACGTTCAGGCCCAAGACACGGGCACCATTCTCCAAACCGTCTGGATCCTTGCAAGTCAAACCAAACTCAGCTTGTTTGGACCGTACATGTGATGATCATACAATGTATTCTTTCATATATATGTCATCTACATACGCCAATGCCCCATCTTTGATTGTTTTTTCCTGTGACAACACATCGTTAATGATGGTCTTCATTATTTGGGCTGCTACGTTCAGCCCGAAGCCTACTCTGGTAAGGCAGTACGCCCTTCAAGCAAACACCACCGTCTGAAATCGCCACACTGTTTCATTGATGCGGACATGCAGGCACGTTTTCTCAAATCCAGCAGGGACACATTTGACCCCTGCTAGTTCCACTCTCGTAGCTTGCTGGCACAATCGTCAACATCTGCCTTGAACACAATAACATGCAGTGGAAGATGAGACCTCGTGAGATTCCACGAGACTACACCTTAAAAAATACACAGCTGCCATCTTTAATCTCTCTAAGTTGTATAACCTTACAATGCGCACACACACGGGCGCTTTCTTCTTTGATTATTACATTCAACTCTACAACGTGGTTCTTTGATTATTACATTCTCAATACACTTTTGGCAGCGATTACCGGTAGCGTTGCAGGGTCGCTAGGAGACCGTTTTATCATACGACGTTTATTGCAAAATTAATCATTTTATATTTTACTCCAAAAGTAAGACATCAAAGACGGTCCTGGTAATATATATGCTTTTGAGGGAAACATTTCTTTTTTTTTTTGCAAAAGATTTTTTTGTATTCCTACACGTAAACACACAGGAAATAAATACAGAAAGCTATAAACATTTATATTTTTCGTATTGATTTTTTATTCATACATATTTATATATATATATATATATATATATATATATATATATATATATATATGGTTGCGTGTTCGTGTGTATGTGTGCGTATTAGTTAACATATATACAAATAACAAGGTAACATAACACAGAGAAGGGTGTTCTAATTTGACGAAACAATTACGTGTTTCATTTGACAGTGGGCTTATTTTTTATATAATACTTTTCATGAGTGGATCCGTATCCGTTCCTATATATCGAAATTAAACGCTTTTGTAATGAATCACGATTGTTCACTTAAAAAAGAGTTAATTTCACAGCATATATGTAAGGAAATATGATTACTAGCCATTAAGTTTATCCTACTGTAGAAGTTAATTCTTGGAGCACTGGTAATTCTAATATTATATATTCTTCAAATTATGATTCATTAAATGCTGAGATATTCTAAATTCACTTATTATAGAAAACTTTTTTTGTAGGGGTGAATAAATATAGTTCTGGCAATCTCATAATTTCGGTAGTGATTCCATTCCATATAGTCAGACAAATTGTAATGGTTTTCTCCTTATTACGAAATATAACCACATTTGGAACATAAAAATAAGCATGGACCGTTACAATTAAGCTTTATCTTAACACATTGCAGAATGACAGAAGACCCGATATTTTCTCATTATTATTATTTCCTAAAATATTCATTAGTAGAAAGAGAGAGAGAGAGAAAGAGAGAGAAAGAGAGAGGGAGAGAGATACCTTAAGTATTTGGGCAATATCAAAACATTGTTAATTCACTGCCACCATAGCAGCAGCCTTAGAGATCAACTGCCATTTGAGCGATCGGTTTTCGATCCTGGCTTGAGGTAGTTGCTTGTCTAAGATGAGCTATGAAACAGCGAAACAGTACTGTATGGGGATGAATATATATATATATATATATATATATATATATATATATATATATATATGGGGGTGTAGGTGTGGGTGTGGGTGTGTTTTAAATTCTCTGCAATGTGTGTATGTGCGTCCGGGGTGCACTTTATAATATTAAAATCATTCCAAAAGTAAAACTCCATTATATTTTCCTAAACAAGTCGAAGGATTAGGAAAACAGAAGTCACATCATAAATACGCAATATTTTATGCTCTAAATTATTTTTTCTACATCGTAACCACGATTCTCAATGCACTTTTTCCAGCGTCTAGACAGCGCCTTATCATACGAGGTTTATTTCCAAATTAATAACTTAGAGTGAAATTTCTTGGAAGCCGCTATATGTATATATATATATATATATATATATATATATATATATATATATATATATGTATATATGTATATATATATATGCGTATGTGTGTGTGTCTATGTGGGTATGTGTGTATGCACGTATGTGTAAATATAACGTTAGATTAACACAGAGAACTGTAGTGTAATTTGTAGAACAAATTAAGTCTGTAATATGACTATAGTTCACTTTTGAAATAATATGTTTTAAAACTTTTCTGAAGTTTAATAAACACATTTTATGTTTTTGCTGAATGGCAGTAGTGTGAAAGGATTAATATTTGCAATTCTCAAAAATTCCAAACACTGTAAAAATGAGAAAAATGTTAACTATCGTAATAATGGTTATCGCTCAATTTAAAGTCACTAAAAACTGAAATTAAGAAAACTGGTAGTTATTTTGTTTCTAGAATATATTCTCTTATGTTTTTTAAAACGTCATCTGCTTGATACGGGGTATTTACCGAAACCTCAGAAGCAAGTACCTCCAGATATAAACTAGGGGCATTTTTCCCATATCGAGAGTCTTTAACTTATGCCAATCTTTCTGAAAACCAGACATAACAACCATGTCTTTATACCTATGAATACTATGAATACCGGGCTGTATTTCATTATCACAAAACAAATCGTTGATCCTCCAGTTCTTTCGCAGAGATTCTTGTTTTTGAGCTGGAATTTCTATGTTTGAATATTACTATCTTAAAAACGTTCAATGTTTTATAGAATGTTTAATATTTATTATACAGAAATTGGCCCTAATTACCGTCGATTGAAGATTTTTTATACTAATATTTGTACATCTTATAGTTTTGTATTTAATGATCAATGCGGGCATATATGCAAATGAAAAGTTTATACAATTTAATTATTATATATCAATAGATCATTAAATTGTCGCCGTGATCATTTGTGTGTTAAATATCATTTATTTATCATTACGTGGTACATATCATTTATTTATCATTTTTCATGTTGATAGATGCCTTTTCGTTCTGGAAATATATTCAATGCTTTAAGATGCTGGAAGGAATATTTACATTTATCAAACAGATATTATGTTTACTTACATATACGCTAGATATTTATGACTTATTACGTCGATGGTGCTATACTTGCTTTTAATCTGGCTTTCTTAAACCTTCTTTGTGTCAATTATATGAATATCCCTTTTAAAAAATGCGCACTATCCTAACAATAGAAATAGTTTCAGCGATCAAATAATGTTTAATTTGTACCATAAAATTGAAAGACTAGAACATACACGTGTCTTTGTAAAATTATACGATCATCGACCTCGTCTGTTCTGGGTTTCATGGGTTTCGTATTCGCATTTTTCTTTGCTTCTTCCGGTTCTGTCCGTGCCAGCGATCGACAAGATTGCAAGCACTAAATTTATGTACAAAGTAATAAAAAAAAAACGCAACCCCACAAGTTAAAACACACCTCGAATACACCGTGCAAAAATCAGTTCTGGGTTTTGTGCATACAGACTTCCCAAACAACTAGCTGTTAGTCGGTGGATCATTTCTCGTTTTATCAGGTCATCTCATTATTAGCTTCAAATGGGTCTGTTTTCGTCTGCTGCGGTTGGAAAATTTTCCTCAATGTTGCAAATTATACACATTTTTTACTGTGTCTAAGCGGTCAGTGTCTTTCCCACTTAGCAGCTCCCTTCTAATTAGAGTTTATCCTACTGCCTTTCTTCGCCATGATAGATTATTTCTTACATTGGTTAATATAATTTGTTCCGACAAGTTCTACCCATATTTATGAGGCATTTCATAACGACCCCTGTGGTCCGTCGCTTAGATGATGTTAATATATCATAACTTACTAAAACCTCATTTATGTTTGTACATTGAACGAGATGGTCTGATCATTTTATTATTGGTTAACTAATTATAGTATATGTAAACTTCGTTGCAATTAATAGTTTTTGAATCTGTCTGTATATAATTAACTGCACATGGGCATTGCGAGTATGAGTTATTGACATTATTTTGTTCACTCTTTCAGAGCTTTCGCTTTAGTCTTCTCACCCTTTCTTTCTTTGGGGGGCTATTACATTTAATACATTTTTAGTATGTTTCCTAACCGTGATTTGTGTAATTTCACTGTGCGTCTTAGATGACAAGAAATATACGTCAGAGTGTTTTCTTTAATATTTTTTGTGCTTTTATCCCAAACAAAGCATAATGCTACTTTGATGTTAGGACCCTAATATGTGGGTCATTATTAGCGGGGATAATATGTAGGACTTGAGCAGCAAAATGTTTGTCAACATTACACTTTTATATACCAGTACGGCCGGAGAAGCAGGAACCCGGATGAAATTTCAAATGTTAGAATTCCTTGAAAAGCAAACGAGAAGAGTACAATATTTTCTGGCATCTGGGGAGCTCAACTCTGTAAAATTAGGATTTATCTGTTTTTAGGGGTTTGTGAGGTATTTACGCCACGTCTGAGAGGTACAATAGCTTTTACTTCGTCGGATTATCTGCATTAAGGTACTTCTAAAGTAAGCAGAAGGATGCAACATTTCGTCGATGGGGCAGTGGTTAAAGCCTAGTTGACATTGCGGAACATATTAGTTGGCGAATCTCTATTTTATTGTCTAAAATTTAGAGACTAGTAGCAGATGCACCAACACAAATATTGATCTATACTTCATGCATGGGCGAATGATCGCCTTGTAGAAGTACATGATACCCTCAGGCGTAAGTAACTTTGTAGAAAGGTAGAAAGAGAGGGCAGATTCTTTGCAGAAACCTTAGAAATTCTCTCGATGCATCTGGTTCAAAATATGTTCCTTGTAAACCTTAAGCTGAGGAGTCACAATATATCATCAGCCATTGCTATTAGTGGCTAAGAAGGTTTCTTGTAATTAGTAAAGAAAAGAAGTTTGGTCTTGGTAGTTACCATTTGTCATTTAACTACACACTTAAGATCTTCCTTTAGGGTATCAGCCATTGCCTTGGATATGTGTTCACTTATTTCCCCTTAGTGTCTGATAAAAAAAAAACCTCGTGTCCTCAGCCATTATACCCATCTCATGGAGGTCATTTATGAACAGCAGGAATAATGAAGGCCCAACGATCGAGCCCTGGGGTACACTTGCATTTATATCATATTGTTTTGACGTGCGACCATAATCAGGGTTTTCAGTTAGGACATCTGCAAAAGAACTGGCTTGTCTTAATCCATACTGTTGATCGCACGGAAGTTTAGCAGCTGTGAGGTAGAAAACTAACACGTTGTTAAGTATTGATTTTATTTGGGCGAAAGGAAAAAGAAAGCTAATGGGGCGATTAATTTATGGGTTTGTTCTTTCAAGTGAATGTTTGCAAACATGTACAACAGAAGTAGTGTTGCTCCAGTTTTAGAAGGAAGTTCCTTTAAGACATTTCTTGGAAAGTTTGGAAAGAACTGAGGCAAAATCAGCGGAGCATGATAGCATATATTTTAGAAGGGGTAGATTCGCAGATTATCTATTGTGGTTTCTGTTATCTAAGGAAAATATCCGCGGCAGTTTCTTTCCATAATAAGGTTGGAAGCAACACAACCGACATGGAGGTTAACCTTCCGAGTTTAGTTATTAATGAAAGTAGGAATACCTATTATACAAACATCACAACTTACTTTCAGATGCAGTATATTAATGTGTATTAATCACATTGGGTGTATGTACGTGTTGTGGTCAGTCGCACATAATAACCGGAAATATCTTATAGAATTTCCATCAAAATGCATTGCAAAGCAGTACACATTATTAGCTATAAAGTTCACACAAGAAACTTGTATTGTAGGTCTTGATAACGTCGATAAGAGGATTTGTAATCGGCGATCAGTTTATCATTGCTAGATTTCATCTCTCGGCACACGGTTTTAATAATATATCAATTATTTACAAATTCATTTAAAAAATATATCGGAAGAATATTCAGTTTTTCTTTGTTTCTCATAATATGCATTTTTAGTCCATACTCAGTATTATTGATGTATGCGTCAAGTGTATGCGAAATTATATTTATTTATCCCAAACACCGCTGTATATTTGCATACATATGCTTTAAAATATCTAATTAAATATTAATTTATATTTGAGTATTAATCCTAGGGCTCTGAAGAATATGATTATTAATCACGCAGTGTCAAAATGAATGATGTTATACTATTTCCAGTAAAGCTAATATTGGAATAACAGATAAATGGTAATACTTTTAAAAGTATGAAACAAAATCACATTTTTTAAAGATTTTTATTAAAACTCTAGCGAGTCAGAATAGAATCACTAGTGTAACAATGGTATGAAGATAAATACTCATTGTATGATGTTTAATGAAGTCTTTCGTAATGACTTTGGTAAATTTACTTTTATTGTATATATGGCATTGTAACATTGATCCACTGATTTTATGCAATGTCGATCTTGTAAGTATCCAAAATACATATTAAAAATGCTGTATGGTATATAGACCGAAAAGTTGATACAATGATAATACAGTTTTGTTCTGACCCCATCCCAAATGATTGGCCAATCCTGTTCTAAAATGCAGAAATCGCTGTTCAATGTTCGAGGACATTGACATTTATCTGTGTGATTTGACAAAAACGTAACGACCTTATCTACCCTGAGGGTATATTCAGGCAGCCGGATGTTGCTTATCAATTTTTCATAGCTTTGAATCTTTATGGTTCGGAAGAAGCCGGTTTAATTTACCCAGGGGAAGTTTTGCTGGCATTGAGTAGCATCACCTTTCTATGTAATGATTGTATGCACTTTTGGGTGATATCTTTAAACTTAGCCCCATAATTTATGATTTTTGGGGGGGTGTTTTACCTCCAACATGCGATATTTTTTATTTAATGAACCCAGCTCCTATAAAGCTAGTACGAATTTTTACAACCACTAACCTCATTTAAAAAAATGATAATATAGAAATAAGTGCAAATAATACACAGAATACTACAAACATACTCACTCTGAACATTACCTAAGATTTATAAGAAATCTTACTCTTTATCGTGATCAATTTCGCCAAAATACATTTACGAAATGCTGATACATTTATATCATTTAAATTAAGACTAGCAAAATAAATACCAAGTTCATCATTTATACAATAAACGTTAAGGCCATGCACACCATTATGCTACATCAAGCTAAAGCTGTTGCTATATATCAGTTAATATACATATTAACACATTTATTTCTCCTGCTTAATCACGAAAATAAAACAAATAAGAGTGTGCCATAATAACTCTATATGGAAATGCAGAACATACTAAAATTAGGCTTATATATGAAGCTGTGGCGAACAATCAGATTACATTACTTTTCTGAATTTTTGGAGATGAGTATGTGTTATTTGTATAACTATTCATCGGACTACTGTTCTCATCTTGATTAACAATCACACTCATGAGGAGACCAGTTGTCTGATTAAGAATTTTACAAATTCCGATTACATATTTTTCATTTTACATATTTTTCTAAAATTTCCATTTTAAATTGAAATTCATACTTTTACAATCATAATATAAAAGAAGCCCAGGCTTCATAATATTGGTTTTATTCTTTACCAAGATATAAATATAAAGAAATACTAAAGATTTCTCGGAAATTTACATTCTGAAATGGGGTTGAAAATCTCTAATGCGCAATAGAAATCAAATACAATGGAATATGTTTTATTTATAAAATTAATATATATATTGACGATTCTGAAATCTGTAAAAACTGTATTAATTAGTATGCATTAGCTTTAATGCATTTTTACAACATTGGTTAGTATGCGTTAGCTTTAATGCATTCTTACGTTTATAATTACAATACATATATATACATATATATATATATATATATTGCAATTAGGAAGGGAAGACTTTTATGATTCATGATTAAAAGTTAATTTGTATATATATATGTATATATATATATATATGCATATATATATATATATATATACCCATATATATATATATTTATATATATATATATTTATATATATATACATACATATCTGGGTATATATATATATATATATATATATATATATATATATATATATATATATATATATATATATATATATTCCTTTAATCTTCTCGCCAAGCAAAGGGGGGGGATGGGAATACCTGAGAAGAAGAAAGAGAAATTGTGAGCCAGCTGACCGGTTTCGACCCTCGCTTCTCAAAGCGGTATCGAGGGAATTTTTAAAACAAAGAATGAAAAAGCGATTAAAATTGCGTTTTATTCGATTTACAGGGATAAAAATTAATGTGGGAATACTAAATAAAACAGCATTATGTTACAATCCCCTAGAGATTTATGACTTTTAAACACAGGGAAGGTTTTCTAACTCGAACGTGAATAGTCTCCTAGATCTTAAGGTCATATAGTGAATGAGCGTGACTAAGAATAGAAAAAGAGTCCGTGCTACAGTTCGCTGCACAAGACGGGTGTTTAAGTAAATGATCAGTAATTGAGGACCCGTATGTGTTAGTAACAACGTCCTTTGCCCGGTAGGGTCCATTCCTAATTTTACTTGGTACATGTTGTTGGATTCTTCCATTTAATCTTAATGGCGTTCGAAGTGGGGTAGAACGTTATTTCGAGAAGATGGTAATAAAGTTCTCGTAGTGAACACAACACGCACATTGACAGCAAAATAACATCCAAGAACTGCTTAACATATTTTTATTGCAAATTTCTCATTTCTCAGTAACGTTCTTTACTTATCTTCCCATGACTTGTCACCTTCAGAATTTATTTACTTGATTATGGGTTAGATTTTTGTGTTCCTTTGGCCGGTATTTTACGGGAAGGGTATTTTCGGAATTTTAAATCCTCAATGACCAAGCGGATAGATTGTACCAGTCTCTGAACCCAAAACTAAGGATCTGAAGGCAAAATTGAATGTCCTTGCACACAGTTACGCCAGTGCAATAGTGTCGCATTCTGAGTTTAAATAACCCATAAAGCATTTTGCAGTTATTAAAACCCTACGACAAGACCCACCATTAGTCATTACTAGACCAGATAAAGGGCCAGGGGTGGTTATACTAAATTATCATGATTACGTTGACAAAATGTCAGTAATACTGGATGACAAAGACAAATTTAAAAAAAATTGGGCCCTGTCGCAACTCATGATTCAACCGCCTCCTTGAAATCAAATTTCAAAAGGAACTGGTCAAGTTGGTCAAAAACGGTGTACTTCCGACGAACGTAGCTAGTGAGATAAGACCCTCTGGATCTATCCGCCCTCCCCCCCCAAAAAAAAACATAAAGCGGATGTCCCATTAAGGCCCATTCTCTCCATGGCAGGGTCATCGCAACACAAGGTCTCAAAATGGATCTTCGAGAGTCTGCATACTGTTTTAAAACATTATAGTAAATATTGTCTTAAAGATTCATTTTATTTTGCTGATTTTATTAAAAAGCCTAAGATTGTTAATATATTTATGTGCTCTTATGACATTAGCCATATTTTACTTGTGTCCCTGTTTCGCAAAATATAGATATCTGTGCAGATCTTTTTATATCGGGGCCGAATATTACCTCATCCTATTCCTGAAAACATCTTTATTGAACTTATGAAATTTGCCACGACGTCTGTGGAATTTAGTTTCAATAATATTATGCATCGGCAAAAAAGATGGTGTGGCCATGGGCTCAGTACTTAAACCGGCCATGGCGAATAATGTTGTGGGTTTCTATTAAAAGTGCTTACCATCTGGACTCATAAAACCATTAGTCTACTTCCGATATGCTTAATAACTAAACGGAAGCAAACACCTTTTACTCCTTACTCAATGGAATGCATCCCGCGGTGAATTACACCTATGAGGGAGAGTGCACTTCGTCCATAGCTTTCCTTGATGTATTGGTAACAAAAACGCTATCTAGTTACCATACATCTATATACCCCAAAACCAACATTTACAGGTTTGTACACTCGTTAGGATGTATTGCGCCCTAAAAATGTAAGATAAATCTAATTTGGACCATAACATAACGTGCCCTCATGATTACTTCCAAGTCAAAATTAGATGAGTATCGGAAACAATTATGTTTACTTTATCCCAAAACGGGTACCCACTAGACGTCTCCTGTGTGTCATGAGTAAGTTGTTGGAATCCATATTAAATAAAGAAGTAGTCAACCACTTCAACAGAAACAACTTTCTTAGTGACAAGCAATATGGTTTCCGCTCTGCAAGATCTATAGCAGATGTGCTAACGGTTATATCACATAGGATTAGTGAATCTCTTGACAAAGTTTTCCTTTCCAGTGCAATTGCTCTGACATAGTGAAGGCCTTCGATAAGGTATGGCATTTCGGCCTACTCCACAAGATTTCCAGCTACGGTATTACTGGAAATGGTTTCTCAATCATTAAAGCAGTTCTCTCTGATAGGTTCATAAGAGTAGTGGTTGATGGGCAGAAATCAGAGGCCCACAGTTTTAATGTTGGAGTCCCTCAGGGGTCAATCCTGGGCCCAACTCTCTTCTTGATCTACATCAATGATCTCCCAAAACACATGCTTAAATCATTCGGTGACATCTATGCTGATGACACGACCATCTATGGCAACACATCAAAGGCCGTAAATGACAAAGTTATCTCTATTTCTCTCTCCTCTGATCTTGAGTGCGTGGTAAAATGGAGGAAGAAGTGGCTGGTCACTTTTAACGCATCCAAAACGAAGCTTCTATCTTAACATCATCAGCGTTCTGATCCCCATCTGGCATGAATTGAAATGAATGGCTCTCGTATTGGGGAGCCTCCATGTTTTGATAAGCTTCTGGGTTTGACCTTTACTCCTGATCTGAAATAAAATACGTACATCAAATCTGTTGCCAGGTACGCTGGGGAAATGGTGGGATCCTTCTACTGCTCCAGAAGATATCTTAATACTGATGCAATTCTCTATCTGTATAAAAGCCAAGTACGTCCAAGGATGGGGTTCTGCTGCCACATCTGGCCAGGAGCTGCTAAAAACAACCTATCCTGCCTTGACAGAGTACAATATAGACTTCGTGGTTTAGTGGGGGATGCCCTTTTCTCTTCACTGCAACCTCTCTCCCACAGAAGAGACGTTGCCAGCCTGTCTTTGTTTTATCTTTATTTCCATGGCAGGTGCTCGTTTGAGCTCCAATGCTTCGCCTCCCCCGTCGCTAATCTTTCACGAGAAACACCCGTCTGGCTGAAATTACTGTCAATAATATTCCCCACTATTTATCTGTGCCTAAATCCAAACGTCGATTCCATGAGCAAAGCTTTTTTCTTAGAACTGCACGCCAGTCGGACTCTCTGCCTCTTGCCTGTTTCCCACCAGATTACAACTTGGACGTCTTCAATCCAAGATAAACAAATTCTTGACAAACCGCCACTATAAGTAAGACACTATATCAAAACCCCCAATACTAATGATTACTACAATAGTATCTCATTGATTACTGTACACGCAATAACCCTTATCCCTGAGTGCCCTTCTGCCTTGATAATTGGTGAACCTTATATAAATATATATATATATATATATATATATATATATATATATATATATATATATATATATATATATTAGTATTCTAACGTTTATTATAAGCATACTGTCGCTTATTTGGGGCGACTTTGATTGTGTGATCTTCAGGAATATAGATCTTCTGAGAATCATGTACGATATTCATGTCTCAAAATTGTCTGCTCGTCATGGAGACATTCTCGTTCGTTGTAGTCACTATTTCCCAAATATAATTGGAGCTTATTTATCCAAAATTTAAAGTATCAAGACGAAACAAATGCACAAGAAAGCGTGATTGGTACATCACACAAGAATTGCACAAAATATATTTTTTATTGTCTGATAAGAGTACCCTCTAACTGGCGTTGCCCGCTGTTAGATTGCCCTCCCTCGATAAAAGTGAAATACGGTTGTTGTTGTTGCTGTTGTTGCTGCTACTGCCCAAGAAATCCCAAGTTCCTCATGGTAAGAACGCCTATCGGAATGGATACACCCAACCTCCATTTGTCAGGAACGGGTTGCAAGAAGTGGTGTATTAAGGATATTGAGGTAGCCCCAGTCGTATAAACAACAGAATTTCAACGAGGGTAAAATAAATTAGATGTAGTAGTCAGTTGATAGAGGCGGGGCCCGTTGCGCAGTTGATAGAGACGTTGAATCTCGACGCTTCATGATGAGCATTGTCTTCAATCCTACCCTAAGCAGGTAAGAGGCTTACTTGGCCAAAACGTGGTGAGACGACAAAAACTGAAAATTGCTGAGAATGCAGTAAGGAGATTCGAAGTTCCTATCCGTGACGAAGGAAAGAAGAATAGTTGGCCGAAACGTCGTGAAACAACAACCAATAAAGATGAGAATAATAGTCCACAATAAAATAAATTAATATAAGAAACGCATTGTATGGTGTCGTCTCATATGCTCCTAACCGATTCGATGTTTTGTTCTTTCGATGCTTTGCTCGATCGTTAACGTGCTGGACTCTCTCATTTTCTCCCCCTCTCTTCCCGCCTCTCTTACCTGGTAGCTTGTTCGTAAGCGTGCTCGACTCTATCTTATCCCTCTGTATCTCTCTCTGGCTATATATATATATATATATATATATATATATATATATATATATATATATATATTTATACATATCTGTCTATATCTCAGCCTATCTACGTAACTCTTTGTGTATCTCTATATGTATCGGCCAGTTCGAATGTAAACAAAACATATATATCTCGCACTGACGACTTCTCCAAGTCTGTATCTGTCTCTCTATGTGCATCTCTCTGCCTCGGTAAACACAATTTGGCAGAGAAATAGATATGGGGAGAGATACGCCAGTCTCTTTTTTTTTTTACACAGTGATCACCACTTATCAAGGCCCGGAAGCCACTCGGGGATAAGGGTTATTGCAAGTACATTACGTTAGTGAGGAGATTTGCTGAAATGTTTACTTAAGGGGGCGGTTCATTAGGAATTTGTTAGCATTGGACTTGAAGACAACCAAGTTATAGTCCGGAGGGAAGCAGGCAGACGGAACAGAGTTCCACAGGCGTGCAGTTCTAAGAACGAAGCTTTGTTCATGGAATCTGCGTTTTGATTTAGGCACAGATATAGAGTGGGGGAAATTTTTCACAGTGGATTCAGCTAGACGGGTGTTTTTCGTGAAATATTGGCGAGGGGGGACCAGAGATTGGAGTTCAGTTCTTACTCGTCCATTTACAATTATAGAATTTTTATCTGGAGTAAGATATCGGTCTGATCTAAGCCAATGTGAATAGCTGGAATATTTTAAGGGGAAATTTATAATTTTCTGAATCTGCGAAAGAGAATTTAACGGTTGTTTCTGTATCAGTTACGGAGGGTGAACTCACAATATCCATACGATGTGTATAATCACAGCGCGGTGTTTACTGAGTTTGATGGTGGAAGTTTAACAATAAAAGGCAAATTCGGGATTAATTCCTCTATATCTTTACGCTATGGTACTGTTGTAGCTTCTGGGATGAAATCTAGAATTTTATTTAATTAACTGAATATGTCAGAAAAGCCTTTATGAATTAATATAAGATAGTGAATAATCGGCTAGATGTAATAAATTTATATCTGACATAGCTGCTGCAAATTATTTGTACTTTAGTCTAGAGGGAAATTTCTGAAATCACATAATTATATACAAGATTATTGATGGATGTTTTCGCGTGTGACACATGTTTGCATGTAGCGAGAGGGACGACAGTTGTATGGCGAATACTGATGCTGACACATCATTTATTTTCACTAGAACTCTGTTAATCTGGTAACATTGACAGTCTTATTGCTTCTATTACGGATATAAAAGGGATTAATATTAACGGCAGGTGGTGCTGGTCTTCATTTGAGACGTGAATTTTCACGATCAATTTTCTCGTACTTTATACAAAACCGTCGTTTCTCTAGATATACTTACAATAATTAATCGGATTCGGATACCCTCCAAGTACGAACACGTAGTAAATCGGCAAATCTGTTAAAAGCCACAGAGCAGAATATTCGCTATACTAGCGATGCGATAAATATGAATTTACTTTTTAAACAATGAAAACATTATTACAACATAATTCTTTCTGCAAATGCGTTAACTTTCGACGGTCAATGCATTTGTGTTACATGAACACTAGATCATACTTTTATTCTCCACTTTGTTTAAAAAAATATGTTTAATGAGAACTTATCGATTACAATCTAATATCGTAATCTAATATAAGAATATCTATATCTCTCTTTCTCTGCATATTTTCAAAATCTATATCTCCCGAAACAAAGACTCCCAGAGCGGTGAGAGGCGCCTCAAATGATAGGATTTTTTATGTACCGTCATTTGTGGATATCTCCATTGTTAATAGAGTTTTAAGAGATCAAAAAGGGTAAAAATTGAAAAATAAGTCATATATTTTGTTCATTTATTTTAAATATTTAATTTTTATTCAGTTTATATGTTGTCATGTTGATACAGTCGTAACGTACCCAGCTTTGAATGCTATAGTATTGCTTTCGGTTTCGATTGTAGCTGATGACAACCTTTTTTTTTTCTTTACATTTGAAATCACGATCACATAATAATATATACAAAATCTGGCCAAATTAAAATATCATATTTTAGCGTATTTTACAACCAGGAAAAGCCGCCCCCCCACCTTCGCTTGTACATTCACATGGTGCGTTTACAAATAAGCAATGTGTTTTTGGATGTCAATGTATCAGGATTATTTACCCCAAATATTTTTATTTATTTTACATAGTCGCAAAACATAAACAGCATTGTATATGTACTTAATCTATTTACTCATTTATATGCCATATCACCTTTTATTAACTACGGGATGGAACGAGAAAAAGTGTCGCCACTAAAAAACACCATTAAAGCTTAATTTCACATTTGTATTGAGAAAATCAATTCAAGTAACTTTTTTATGTAGTAGTGCTGACATCTATTCAATGTGGCCGATTTCGTCATCTATCATCGCTTAAATACGCATCTGGAACTGGGTGCATACCTTGCAGGACATCAGCGAATACTCGGCGGATGGCAGCGATTATCCAGGATTTGCTGCTGTGGGAGGTGATGTTGGTGATGTTCTGAACATATAACAAACGGAATATTTCAGCGGATTCAGGCCGAGGGAGGAGAGATGGTAGTAAAAGAAGACTACAACATTTTAGCACTTATCCTGTAGGAAAGTATGGTTCTTTTTAGATTTGTGGGCTGGCGCCAATCCTAGTGACACATCCAGGTTCTGCTAGCAGCTATCTGATTGCAGCAGAAAATTACCAACATTTTCATAACATCCAAGTACACTTTGGTGTTAACTTTAAAGCCGACTTCAAAGATATGAGATAGGAGTATATGCCTGTCACGTAAAAGAACTCAAAAGACAGAAACAATGGCTGGAAATACTTAAATGTTGCCTTCATATAAAGCAACCCTTCAAAGTACACTCGCAGCGACATATAATGTATCTGTATGACATTTTTATTAATGACAACAGTTGCTTCATAGTACATCAAGAAAAAAACTCACACAGAGACATACACTGCCAACTGTATTTCATATGAGTTAAGCTATATGGTTAATGTATAAAGATTTACTAGTAGGTGTATAATTTGATGGTTTCGAATATGCGCATATATATATATATATATATATATATATATATATATATATATATATATATATATATATATATACCGTACTTTGGGTAATTGCGCCTAATCCGAAGGTAATCGCGCTAAATAAAAATGGGCTTTTATATGTGTGGTTGCCAAAAGAGCACTTTTAGCTAGTTGGAGCAATTACCCCAGATTGGCGTAATTACTCAAACTACGGTGCATATATATATATATATATATATATATATATATATATATATATATATATATATATATATATATATATATATATACACTTGTGCCCGATAGTATTCATACTCCCCCTTGAAAATTGAGTTTATTAGGTGTAACTTTGTAAGAATTTATTGTTTACGTCCATATTGATACATATTCTTAATAAACCTCTTCTGATCATTTCGTCATTTTAAAATCTCGGGATACTTGTAATAAAAGAAATATACAGCTATTTATAAAATCTGCAATGTTCAAAAATAATCATACCCCCTTATTTTTTCAGTATTAATCGAGTTTCTGACTGTTTGTTTCCTGTTTGATTCTTATTTTGAATGCTTTTATACAACCTTTGATTAATTTCATTTCGTTTTTTGCATTTTTCAGAAATTAAAATGATATCAACTGAAAACCAATAAAAGAATAAAAATTATTAGAATGGGGAAGAAAAAAGAGCTTAGTAATGAACTTAGGACTAAAATTGTGAATTCACATAAGGATGGTTTAGGTTACAAGTCAATTTCCAAGAAATTTGAGGTCCCTACAGCAACAGTACAGAGCATCATCAAAAAATTCCAGAGCCACCACACAACAAACAACTTGATTGGTAGAGGAAGGAAAAGGAAACTGTCTGCTAGAGCCACCAGGAATATTGTAAGAAGTGTTAATGCAAATTCAACCACCACTACTAAGGACATTTTAGAAAATCTGGAGTCTTCTGGCATAAAAATATCAAGGAAAACATTGCAAAGGACTCTGCATGAAAATGGTCTGAAAGGAAGAAGACCAAGAAGGACTCAATTGCACACCGGAAAACACCTTGCAGCACGTCTAAAGTTTGCTAGGACCCATGTGAACTCTCCAGAGTCCGTTTTCTCAAGTATTTTGTGGACTGACGAAACAAAAATTGAATTGTTTGGCCATATGGATGCTTCTTACGTTTGGAGGAAGAAAGGAGAAGCTTACAACCCAAAGAACACCATACCCACGGTGAAACATGGTGATGGTAGCCTAATGTTTTGGGGTTCCTTTTCGGCTAGTGGTCCAGGTAGTTTGGTCAAGATAGATGGAACCATGAAGAAGGAGCAATATTTGGAGATACTCCAGAAAAACATTAGACAGGATGCGGAGAAGCTCCATTTAGGACCAAACTGGGTCCTTCAACAGGATAATGATCCAAAACATACTGCCAAAATAGTCAAGAAATGGTTTGAGGATAATCAAATTAATGTTTTGGAATGGCCTAGTCAGAGTCCCGACCTGAACCCTATCGAAAACCTCTGGCACATATTTAAAACTGAGGTTAAAAAGCGGAAACCTAGAAATTTGAGGGATTTGGAGAACTACTGCATTGAAGAATGGTCAAAAATCAGTGTTGATGCTTGTAAAAACCTTGTTGATAAATATCCAAAACGGTTACAGGCAGTTATTAAGAATAAAGGGCATGCTATTGACTATTAGTAAGAGAGGTATGAATAATTTTGAACTAGTGCCATTATTGTTTTTCTTTGTATAATGATTCAAACTTGCATAATTTATTTATTTGTTGAGTTTAAATTAAATGCTTATGCTTGATTTATTGTTTGAAATCCCTTTAATATTGTCTACCTTCTGGTTTGAGCAATATTCTTATAGAAATCTCAAAGATCCGAGGGGTATGAATAATATCGGGCACAAGTGTATATATATATATATATATATATATATATATATATATATATATATATACACACACACACATATATATATATACACATATATATATATATATATATATATGTGGGGGTCCTATTTACTTCAGGCATGTTCATTAACCTTAATGTTCCTCTTCCTTTATTTATCGTCGCGTATATATATTTTTTAATATCCGAACACGCATCAAGTATTTAATTTTTAATTTATACTAGATACCCACGATGTATGTGACAATGTATATATATATTATATTACTCGGTTTTGATTGTGCTCCGTAAATAAATGTATTGTTCATTATACATATTAGTTCATATAATCAATGAATTACCCAACGCTTCAACAAAACATGACTTTTTTGTGTATACAAAAAAATGTACGCACGTAAGATATATCTTATTCCGATACATTACTTACAAAAAGGGGATAAGAGTTATAAATACACAGACTGTTGCGGTGAGTATAATTATTGAAGATTGCGATTATTTTACACACATTTTTGCTTTATCTGTATAGGCCTCAGCTCAAAGTGGCAATCAGTTCACTTATTTTATTATTCGTTCGACTGATTTTTATGTCATCTAAATAATCATAAAACTGATAAGCTAAAACATAAAAATAGTGTTTTGTTTCCCATGTGTTTGATAAACGCGGTAACCGACCGATTATATGGTCCACTTATTTCACAACAGACCTGAATTGGAAAACGGAGATAAGCCTAGAAACATTTCATTTAAAGACAGCAAGATCAGAAAAGTCAATTGGTAATTAATAGGTGGCTTACACTCATTTTACGTTGACTGTATTCACTCCAAACACGCGCATGCTAATAGAGTTTGGGCCTATTTTAAACAGAGAAAGTTATTATTTGTTAATGCTAATACTTTTCAGTTCCTATAAATATTCCGTCCGCAATGGGTATAATTTTCACTACAACTTGTGATAGAAATGTGATGTATGATAATCAACTCACAATATAAAATCAATGCGATTGAAAGAAATTGATGTACATATAATCACTGAATATATGTAAAAATATGTTTACCTACCACATAAAATGTACTTATTAAGATAGGTTACATTTTTAAAAAAATTCGCGTATTTTTTAATTATGAACTTTCTATATTTGTTTATTGTCATGCTAAAATTGGACAACATATGTTATGTTTAAACTAGTTGTTAAGATATCATATGGATCCAAAGATTTTATTGTTGCATTAATTATCCTGATATTTCTCTAGTAAGATCTGTTTTCTAGAATAATATTAGCTACTTACGGAGTTACATGAGAATGTTACCCACATCTTAAGTTAAAGTAATTTTTGTGTAACGAATTGATTCAAACGTGACCACCCGTGTCATTAACCACAAGACCAGCGTCGCTATCTTAAAAACGCATCGTGCCTCATTCGCATTTTATATCAAATAAGAACCGGATGACGTACATATTTGAAAGTTAGCGTTTGTCTTCTTCAAGAAGTTTTGTTTCAGATTTGAAACTCCTACACACATCCTTATATAATGATTATTTTGTCACGTGTAAGGCTTTACGATTGCTTTTATGTGGATTCAACTGCAATATATTCACAATATGATGCGTGAATTTGGTCACTACTAGTATTCAATATGCACAGTAAGGTAGATAATAGGTTTAATCTTTTTTTTCCTGAGATTGTCTTATTGTGTTCTTTGTTCGCTCTCCCTAACATGCTTATGCACGTATTTCTCCGAAATAAAACTGTCCTCCCCCCCACGGTTGTTACTCATAAGTAATATCGGTCATTTAAGTCTTTGCAAAAATACAATACATGTTGATATTATTTGAAATACTTCTCTAGAAAAATATCCACAAACTACAATATTTCCTGCAATTATAACAACGCATGTTTGGTCTTATAGTACGTTTCCCTTTATATAGCTTTATGTTCTTTAGTGAAAGATACAAATGTTTCCCTTAATATTAGTGTGGCAGCCGGTAGATAACCACAATAAAAAGCAACAAGATAAATATGGCATAGGTTAGCTTGACGCAGATACAAACAATTCACTTAGACAACAATATTAATCGGAAATGCTAACCTATCATTTAAAATAACCGATAAAATAGATAATAATTATTAGACACAGATACATTCGAACAAAATTATAAAACCCTCAACAACTTTGATTTACTCTGATAACATGTTACTCTTCAAATGTCAATGATTTGAATAGTTTCGGATTCTTGAAGACACAAGTAGCATATGTCATAGAAAACAAACCCAACAGTTGATTAACGACAACTTTTTTGAATAATGAATGATGCTAATTCTTGCCACAACAAAGCTGGAAATATGGAGCGATGACGTGTAAATATTGATTGTGCGATAGTGTTTTTATGCCGATTAAGTTCGAGTCTGTGAAAGAACTTGAGACGAAATTCATCTGGAATCACTAATCATGTTTATATAAGAAATGGATTAAGTTAGTTTCCTCTATATAGCTAAAACATTTATATTCTTCTTGCATTAATCATTACATTAGGACATATTGGAGTTGTATTGTTTTCGATGTATTTGAATAAATCTGTTACATATAAGATCTTACCAAATACATTTATTAAGCTAGTCAATATGCTATTTATACATGTGCCGTTCTAAACTTCACAATATAATTGTAGTATATGGTTTTACTAATGTTATTTATATCGAAATAATGTTAATAAGAACATTTCTATCAATTGCTACGAGGATGATTTTGTCTTTTATAGCATCGGTAAGCTATTCGTTGTACAAAATAATGTGCAAAATCATATAAGGTTCATTTTTTTATTATTAAATTTTCACCACAAACAAGGGGAATCCCCACTTTGTTGTAGGGGAGTACTATAAGGGGCAGCAACTACTGGGGTACTATGTAGGGGTTTGGGCAGCAAGATGCCGATTCACATTACATTTGAAATTCTGCATGTCAGCACAGTTGGGGAAGGAGGAACCTGGAATGGAACTCCAGTATTTAGCGGTTCTGAGGAAGAAACACCTGGACTAGAAAGACCTTTTACATCTAGGGATCTCTACTGTGTGCGGATGGGATTTAGCTGCCTGTCGGGTTCGTCAATTGTGTCTACGTCGTGGGCGCACAAGTGTCTGCAGTTCGCCAGAAAATTCACCATTAAATACTTGTAGAACAGGAAGTGGGATGCAATATTTCGTCGATGGGACAGAGGCTAAAGCTTAGATGCCAGTTCAGGATTTATCAGATTGGCAAATGCCTATTGAAACTTGGCTAGGAGTGAGAGACTAGTAGCAGCTGCACCAGCCCAAACATGACAGCAATACCCCATACAAGGGCGAATGGTGGCCTTGTAGAGGTGCAGGATACTTTCGAGTGTTAGTAGTTTTCTAGCACGGTAGAGAGAGCCTACCTTCTTCGCAGCGGCCCTGCCAATGCTTTCAATGTATTTGCTCCAACTCATGTTTGCTCTGAACGTTAGACCAAGGAGTTTGAAAGATGCACTCTCAGATAAAGAGTCATTGGCCATTATTATTGGGGCCAGAGAAGGGTTCTTGTATTATTGAAGGCAACGATTTTAGTCTTGGCAATATTGAATGTGACCATCTATTTCCCCCATTCCACTACCGATTGGAGGCCATCCTCTAGGGTTTTTGCCATTTCTTTAGATATGTGTTCATTTGTTTTCCTGTCTTTCCTGTTATAGAGTGTGGTGTCCTCAGCATATATACCTATCTCAGAGGCAATTTTGTCGTGGAGGTCATTAATAAATATCAGGAAAAATAGAGGCACTCCCACATTTATATCATATTGTTTAGATGTACCACCGTCGAGGACAACATGGATTTTTCTCTAATCTAAGAAGGATTTAATTATATAAAGTATTATACCAGTGATGCCGTATGATCTAATTTTCCTGAGGAGACGATCATGCCATGCCCTCTCAAAGGCCTATCATATATATAGAACTACCGCTTTGCCCTCCCCCGCTTTGTTCAGTGAATGGTATATACGTTCAGCGATTAAAGTTAGGATGTCTGCTGTTGAACGGGCTTTTCTAAATCCATATTGTTCGTCAGTCATAGGTTTAGCAGCTGCAAGGTGATTGACTAGAGCATGGTATATTATGGTCTCTAATATTTTGTCGAAAACGGGGAGGAGGTTAATAGGGCGATAATTTGATGGGTCAGATCTTTCGCCAGAATTCTTGAATACTGGTACCACAGAAACAGTTTTCGAGCAGGCAGGTAAGCAAGATTCATTAAGGCATTTCTTGTAGAGTCTGGGGAGAACTGGAGCTACTTCGACTGAGCCCTTTTTCATAGGGCAGCTAGGATGAGATGGGGTCCACATGCTTTTGAAGTGTCAAGGTTTTTTATGATAGCATGCACATGAGCAGGGGTGATTTTTAGATCGTCTAGCCTGGCGTCTGGGCTCAAAGGAAAGCCAGGTAGGGATGATTGGAAGAGTCCAATGTGGAGTTTGAGGCAAACCGACTGGCAAGCATGTTAGCCTTCTCGTTGCTGAGCAAACAACCTCGTGATTGTTGATTAGTTGGGGAATTTAATTGTTCTTTATTTACTACACTGTTGGAGATTTTCCAGAAATCTCGAAGTCCTTATTTTTGTGCTTCGATGCGTTTTTTAGTGGTTTAAGTAAATCCTCTCTTAGCTGTCGCTATTTCTTTCTTAATGTTACACAGCATATGACTCACAACGTATGACACATTGATACTTATGTCGGTCACCATGATTTTATTAAATTATAAAATCGTCTTTTTTGAGAATGTGTTGTACTGTGCCTACATAATTTGCGAGACTAAGACAGTCTTCTTCACAGGAAATGCGAACAGACAGACGGAACAACTTTATCATTGTTCTTGAAATAAATTCCAGTCGCGTTCATATGCATTTGTTAGATCAATATAAGAAAATGATGCCATTGTTCTACTAAATACAGACAAACACATCAATGAAGGAATGTGGGCGTTCCGGCTAGACAACATAATTGTGTACGTGATCTGACTCTTAATGATTACAGCTATTCATTTCTATAACATTCAACCTAATATTGTACCGTGTTGCCTAATAGGAACATGTGCAAGTAGAAATATACGCAGATGTAAACATAGATACGTACAAACGCACACAAATATTTATATATAAAGGCATATATATATATATATATATATATATATATATATATATATAGTAAACCAGATACATACGTTTTCGCTGTATAATCGCATATCACGGAGACTAACCAAACACCTGTTGCGAGCTGGGAATAAAATGTATGGTAAACCCCGAAATAAACTGCAGATTTTACCATGCAATTTAGATGTAAAATTTATATCCTTTTCTATAACTTCCTCTCAGTCTATGACTTTTAATTACTCTATCAATTTTTAAATGCGATTTTTTTTATGTCTCACTGATGTTATCAAATAAGGTGTAAACAATATAACAATTTGCTGATATTTTCTCATCTGAAGAGATGGTAGACATCGAAATCCTATAGGATAAGGAGTTAAAATATGTCTAATGCATCCTTTGTCTTACAGAGAATAATAAAAATGTTTGAGCTGATACTCAAACATTTCATGTAATTTTTTTTTTAAATTTGTTGAATGACTAAAATTGAATTTATTTGATCTATCTTGTATATCGAACAATTGTTATTAAAGTGGGATGGAACTTATAGAATATTATTTCCAGTAATATCTTGTAAACATTATAATAACATATTTCCATACCAGCTAATTGTTGGTTAATTTTATCCTGAAGTATTTATATATATATATATATATATATATATATATATATATATTGTGTGTGCTTAAAAATTCTGTATACGTTAGAAGAAACAGTTGAGCGTTCATTAGGTAATTTTAATATTATATTGATTTTATATAATTTAATTAACAAAATAGTCCTTTAGCCGTTCATATATATTTTTATTTCTAGGAATAACAATATTAGATGTTATATTAGATGTTATAAGTGTTATATTCGAGTTACCTATTTAATAAATAAACAATACTAAACATGAATAATTACTACATTTTCGTTTTCGAAATTTGACTGTGAAAACAAAAAATGTTTTAAAATAAAATATTTAAAAAAAAATTAAATTTAAAAGAGAAGTGGGAAAATAATACTCCTCGTCAATTATTAAGTAATAAAGTTTGCTTAATCTATTTATATATATAATTTGGAAACAAAGATATTAAGACCATATATGCTAAGAGCTAAATCAATAAATTTGTGTAAAATGCTGCCTATTCATATTTGTTAATCCATACTTTACGCTTTGATAACAAGTCAATTACGATTTTTTACAACAAAACTGTTTCAAAAAAACAAATATCTGAACTTGAGCTTCCAAACAGGCTATCTAGTAACCTTGGACAAATGTATAAGACTGAATTACGATTGATATATTCTAGATTTAGTCAATACTACTACTACTACTACTACTACTACTACTACTACTACTACTACTACTACAACTACTACTAATAATAATAATAATATATGATTCTTATTTTAAACCTTATCCCTGAGTGGCCTTCGGGCCTTGATAAGTGGTGACCGCCATGTAAAAAAGAATGTATGATTAAAGTACTCGTACCCTTTTTTTATCTGCCGCAGCCCCTCTTCGACAGGATCATCAGCGACGGAACGTAAACAATGGATACTTGACAGATAGAGTGCCAACAAAAGTTGTCTCCTGATAAATGCGTGAATTAACTATAACATTAAAAAAAACGTATTTTATACTCCTTTCATTTTTACTTTTCGGCATTTTACTTGGTTTTGAATCAACTGTATATATATATATATATATATATATATATATATATATATATATATATATATATATATATATATATATATATTATAATATAAAGCTGAATATGTGGATGTGTGTGCCTGGTCACGAATAGGCTTCTATATGGTTGACTATTGTAAAAAAAAAAAACTGATTACATATAATGATAGAAGATGTATCGAGACACATGAATGGGTATGTTTGATCTGGCAGAACGGTCGTTGATTAAAATTGTGGGGTCTGCGTTCGCGCCTAGTCCACAAAGTATGGAAATTAAAAGAATAAAAATTAAAAAAAAAACGTGTTCAAGTGTTTTGATATAGATGTACATAAGAATACCTTGATAGGTATGTTTTAAATTAAATAGGGATGGTATAATAAAATTGTGGAGTCTGCGTTCGCGCCTGGCGTCCATAAAATGGAAATAGGCATAATCTTTAATAAAGACTTTTCATATCTGTCTGCGTAAGTATACTTTGATAATTATGTTTCAGTTTGAAGAAATATGGTGTAATAGAATTATGGGGTGTTCGTTTGCGCATGACCTCCATAGAATGTAAATATATCACACGGTTATTTTTAATATAGATCAACAGAATATTGTGAAACGTGTTTCAGTGTGAACAGGTATGGTAAAATAAATTATAGGGTTTATCTATTTTATTTTTACTTTCATCATATTTTTCTTTGGTTTTGCAACCCCTCGAATTTTACCAAAATTTACAACCCTTCCTATTCATTTTCTGTAGGCTGTTTTTGGACCCAGTCAACGACGGGTACATTTGCTAGCATATTACGAAATGAAAAAGAAATATATATACTAGCATGGGTCCCCGGCGTTGCCCGATTATTTTGAAGTGTATGTTGAGCAAAAAATAAAGCGGTCATTTTTTTTTAAATTTGAGCCCTGTTATTACCCCTGAAAATTTACTGTTTTAGCCTCAAATAAAGTAATTAAGTTAGATTTATGTCCAAGGTTCCTATATCGAAAATTTCAAGTGCCTAGACTCAAAATTTTAGGAGGGGTATGTTACAGATCTCAAAGGTCAAATCGTTTAAATTTGACCCCTTGATTTCCAAATTTCTGGCCAAACACCTATGGCATCGATTTTCTTAAATCTCAGTACCAAATCAATCTATATCTAATTTAGAGTCTGTAGACTAAAAATTGACAGAGTTATTGCGTAGGGAAATGTACACAGACACACAAAGACACTTTCACTTATATATATATATATATATATATATATATACATATATATATATATATATATACTAGCATTTCGGCCAGGCGTTGGCCGGGTGTTTGGATGCGACTGTTAAGCCCCCCAAGAAAGTGGTAGTAGAAAGGCAGGCTCGAACCCCTACCGCAAAGGAGTAACAGAACGGGGTAAAACCTAACGTTTATGCTGTTACGGCCATCGCCAAACCGGAAGATACATTTTTAAAATTAAGGCTAGAGAATCTAAAGGAGAGGATAACTTTAAAAATATCGGCGAAAATAATGACACCCCCCTAAAAAAGTAACTAGTTGAAGGGGAAGATATTAATACCTTTAGCCAATTTTTCGATATTTGTCGTATGAAAGGTCGAACTATTAGACGATGCTGATGTTGGTAAAATCCGTTGACTCTATTGAAAGTTTAAGGCAGACATGCAAACAGACATACATACATACATACATACATTTATCTATTGGTAACTAAAAATTTTCGACCCAAACTGATGAAAAATCTTTATGTAAAATTTCCTTTATGTAAAATTTCTAATGTTTAGACCAGAAATTGTCTGAATAATTTGGAAGAGACCGCAGAGGTCATGTTTTAAAACTTTGAACCCTATCATTAACATTTATTATTCGGGGCTCAAAACAAGTTATTAAGTTAGATCCATGTCCAAGGAAAATATATCTAAAATTTCAAGTGCGTGAACCAAAAATTGCCTGAGGAGTTAGGTAGAGTTCTCAAAGGTTAAATCGTTGAACTTTCACCCCCTAATCGCCAAATTTCTGGCTACAAACTGATCACATAGATGCTCCCAAGTCTCAGTACCACGTGTGTCAAATTAAGAGTCTGTAGCCTAAAAGAGTTACTGCGTAGTGAAATGTATACAGACACAAAGATACACAGATACACAGCCACACAGACACACAGATATACAGGCACGATCTCTTTTATATATATATATATATATATATATATATATATATATAGATAGATAGATAAATAGCTAGATAGACTAATAGATTAAACAAAAATATATACGTATACATAAATATATATGGAAACAATTTTTTGTTTACTGTAAAGATTTTACGCAATTCTTATGCAAGTATAAATCATGTAGAATATCTGCATGAATATAATTACACGCAATAGTTAACTCTTGATGATCACCCCATGAGAAAACCGAAACAACTAATAGCGAATTAATTAAAATGAATGTGTAAAAGAATATCAAATTAGCTCGATCTTGCAGATGAATTCAATTACGTGGCCCACTTATCATAAAATGGTATTTTCTTTTTAAATAAATAGGAAAGAGTGTTTTCTTATATGAATATCAATACAAACAAACGAAAAAACATTTATATATATATATATATATATATATATATATAACTACTTAATTTACTCACATAAAATTAATATACAAAAGAATAGATTTATGCGTAAACTTTAAGTATTTACTTCAAAAGTGCTCAATACGTAGGTAGAGCTAGTTAGTAATTTAAAAAATATATATGGCGATTAAGCTACACTGAATATTCCGCGTTTCATCCACTCTAGGACGCCTCAGACTTATGCGCATAAGCCTGAGGAATTCTAGAGTGTAATATATATATATATATATATATATATATATATATATATATATATATGTATATATATATGTATATATATATATGTATATATATTTATATATATATATATATATATATATATATATATATATATATATATATATATATATATGAAAGCATACACATTTCTTCCTCATATTATTTACTCACATTTTTTGATCTATTAATTCTTTGGTTACTCCATGTTTGTTTAGGTTACTGTTCCATGTCTTTATCTCTCTACTGCACCGTACATATGTGTGTTATTATGTTGATATCTTTATACCTCTACTTTGTTCCTATACTGGGTATTGCATCACAAACACACACACAGATATATATATATATATATATATATATATATATATATATATATATATATATATATATATGTATATAAACAAAGCAAATTCCCGATACAGATCTAATGTAGTGTCGTAACGATTCAACTTAGTTTATTAGTCCGGTTTAAAAAATTAGAAAATAAATAGTTAAAACAAAAATAAGTTAATTTAATAAAGCAATATAGAAATATTATTAAAGAAATAGAAATATGGTATTAATGAACCATACTTAATGGACATAGGTAATTAGTTTTAACATCTTTCGATATTTAGTTTGGAATGCGCTTTTATTAAATAAAGATACAAAAATAGGTATATATATATCTTTAAAAATATATTTAGATTGATATTATTTTTTAAATAAATATACGAAAATAGGTAGACATATACATGTTTAAAAATACTTGGAAAAGATGCGGTAGAAGTAAAGTGATCTCGCTTGTTTTCTTTTCCTCATAAAGGAAATGTTTGTTTTCCATAATGTTTCATTGAAAAAGTGTTAGTGTTTAATAAATCTGAAGAAAGACTGTTCTTGTGAAAATGTTCAAACGACATATTGTTTGAATTTGTCCAAATAGTCTTGAAACAATTGTAACTAACAATGAGATACAGTTTTTTGTATGTGCCAGATGAAACATTATGACACTAGTATTCTTCAGTACTGGTCGACCTCAAATGTTAAGTGAGCTCCCCCCACTCCTATGACCTCCGATAGTTCTTAGCATCATTTGGACGCTGGCTGAAGGGGCCCACACCTCGAAGATGCAACTTTAGCTAAGTATATTTTTGCGCACTTTTAAAAATAAAGTCAATCAAATCTAACCCTTGTTTTTCGTTTGTGCTCATATCATTCTATTTAGTTTTATTCTATTTTTATTTCTCAGACACATCTTAACCATTCTTAATTCACTTATTTTAAAACAATTTCCTGACTAAATGTTTTCTTGTTTTTACCATGTCACATCGAGGTGGTAGGGGGAGGGGACTCCTTATATATAAGCTTATATAGATGACAAAAGAACTTTATATAAGTACGATACTTAATATTGACAGCCATGGTAGAACCAAAAAAAAAATACTTAAAATTAGGAAATTTAATAAGTGCCCCCCTCACACATTGTGATCTCCTTTCTGGACATCTATTCCGGGTGTGTTGTCTTTGTTATAAAGTCTGTGTTTTTGATACGTTACTTCATCAAAACACCAGGAAGGGGGGCCCTATTATTCAGCTTTGATTTTATCGTGAATATTTGTCTTGTTTTCTTATTTATCTCTTTCCTGAATCTTTTTGGCAAATACACTATTATTAACCAATACTTTTTCTTATATTAACCGAGAGAAAAAAAAAGTCTCCCACGAAATTGAACATTTCGCAAATTATATTTGCATATTATCTGAACTCCAAAACACGCGGCTTTTTTTACTACTGTAGAAGACATAACTTTATTAAGTAGTATACTTAATATCTGCAGCTACCATATGCTCGCTTGTATTAATAAAGTGGCCTCCATGATATCAATACCAAACCACTGAACATTGCTTATAATTCAACTTTTATTATATTTGTAACTGAAATATACAGTATCTTATCTGTAATACTAGGGCTATTTTTCTGAGTAAATGCAATGCTCTGTGCCTGCCTTCTATAAATACAGAATAGGAATTCCGAACCACCATGAATTAGTTGTTCTTCTTATAACTGGAAAAAAACACTTAACGGCTAGCTACGAAATCCCAATATGAATTTTACTTCCATGACGACTACCTCTGTGCAACCTGCATGCAAAAAAAAAAAAATTCTTCAAACTAAACCTTACCTGAAACTCTAATCCTAATTGAGATCTACTGTGATTCGTAAGTAAATAACCCCTGTCTCTTGAACGGTAAGAATCTGCTACTTCCCACAAGCGGCCACTTAACTCCTATATTGCACAGCATATGTAGTGGAATCTTTAACTTCCAGCCCATAACACTCACATGCTAACTGCTTAGTCATCATTAAACATCTATGCATTTCCACCTCGTAGACATGCATCAAACTTCATTCCTATTCAGTTAGGTATTTAACAGCCAAAGTATGTACTCGGAAGCAAAGCGATCTGCATTACAGAACTGTCTCGTAGATATTTTTGCAACGATTAATACGAAAAGGAACCGATACTCCTTGTTATGCTAAATGTCCATGACACTTACTTGAAGCTGCAAGTATCTTCCCTCAATAATAGAAACACACTTTATACCCACAACTTCAACTTTATTCGCATCTACTGAAAACCTGCCCATACATCTATTTACCTACTTATACATGACTCGAAACTTACTGTTTTATACGTACTATATTGCACTCAAAAGCAACTCTCCTGTCATCTAAAATATAGTTTGGGCACAACTCATAGTTCAATTCTTAATACGTACTCATACTGTTACCTTATCGTAGACCAATGCTAACATAAATAAAATAAAAAAAATATAAAGGGAAAGCCTCAAACCACATTATCTCCTTTCTAACAAGCCTTCTGACAATTTACTTGCTAACACTGCATGATATCTACTCACCCTTTTATTCAGTAAACAATGAAATAGCAATCTCCCTAAACCACTTTGAGGAGTGTAACTATTAAGAAGATATATACCTCTACACACTAACCTAGTAATATAAACTAACCGCGCTTGGTCGTAGAAATACCTGGATTAGAACTCAGGCGCGGAGCGAACCCTCTCAGTGCTGACAGACCCAGTAGATCTTCCCAGATCATCTGTCTTGGAGAAGGTAAACTCTGGATATAAACCAAAGGGGAAGGACGCTTCTTCAGTCTTGGATGACAACCTTCCTAGTGTCGGTGTCTCGAACAAATTACCGGTTTGCAAACCTAAACTGCTTAAGGAGTAGATAGGCTCATTCTATCGGCCGGCTTCCATACATCTTGTTTGCCTATTAGTGAGGGGAAGAGATCAAATCACAGTGATTCGACAGAAATACTCAGTGGTAAATCTTGTTTCTTGTCTAGGGCAAGGAACGCCGTTTTCCCCACTCCCGAAACACCCCACCCCTTAGAAAGGGCACTTGAGAGTGCTTGAGTACCATATATGCTTGAGCAATTACATTGGGTTGATCTTCCTCTGATGGGTCTGGGGTACACGATTGATAGTTCCTGGCTGCTGTTTCCGACTGGTAGTACAGAAGCCCTAACTCTTTGGTAGCGCTCAGAGCAGCTGCTCCGTCAACAGTTGTAAAATATCTGGATGTTTGTAGTGCCATGTTGCGCAGGGGAATGACTCCTGCACTCATCCCCAGTGGGTTTTCCTGATGCCACAATTCTAATTGAAGAAAAGTCAGCGGATGGTCTATTTGTGATGCATATCTGATGTTCTGCATAACCTCTTGTTCAGCTTCCACTTACCTAAACAAAAACTCTTAAAAAATACGATGAGACTAAAATCTAAAAATAAGCTTACACCAGGCTCAGGGCCCAAAAAATCCTATTTTCCTCATCCCTTGAGGTGTGCATTTACAAATATCCGTGGGGTTAGAACTAATTTAGCTAACAAATACCCCGGATATCTGAGCACTAATTGAGACAAAGCTACACTCCCCAATCCCCTCTAACCACTTTAATATGCCTGGATATCCCCCACTCTGCCGTAATGACTCTGACACACACATGCACGGACTTAGAGTTTACATGCGTAATACCCTTCCTTTGACTGGAGAAACAAACCTCGAATCTGATGATCAAGCCTTTATGTGCTTTAGACTAAACTTGCAACACAACATTAGCTATTTTACTTTCGCTAATGATCTCCCTTGACCTAAGACTGCACCATAATAAACACATCTCTGACAGCATAGATAAAGCCATCCCCCTGCACTCTAGCGCACAAGTACATGTATTTGGGGACTTTAATGTCCACCACAAAAATTTGCTTGGATTTTCTACTTTCGCAGATGCAGCAGACAGCACAACTCATAGATCTCTATATCTCATTCCTATCAAAAATTGTAACGTTTCCAACCCGATTCCCTGACCCGAAAGAACAACATGCAGCAATTCTTGATCTGTTTTGACCACATTTCCCGATGATTGTATAATGAATGCCAACAGCCCACTTGGGAACGCTGGTCATGCAGTGATAATGGTTGAAATCGCCCTAAACTCTAGAGCCAAAAAAACGAAAAACACCGGTCTAGCTGAATCCACTGTGAAAAAATTTCCCCCACTCTATATCTGTGCCTAAATCAAAACGCGGATTCCATGAACAAAGCTTCTTTCTTAGAACTGCACACATGTGGAACACTGTTCCATCTGCCTGCTTCCCACCGGACTACAACTTGGCTGTGTTCAAGTCCAATGTAGACAAATTCCCAATGAACCACCCCCTTAAGTAAACACTTCATCAAATCTCCACATTAACGTAATGTACTTGCAATAACCCTTATCCCTGAGTGGCTTCCGGGCCTTGATAAGTGGTGATCACTGTGTAAAAAACAACAACAAAAAAAAAGTACATAAAAGCTAGAAGTAATGTTAAAAAAGAAATAGCGACGGATAAGGAAGAATTTACGGAAACCACTTAAAACGCATCGAAGCACAAAAACTAGGAACTCATGACTTCTGGAACATCTACAACGGTGTAGTAAATAATGGGCAATCAACAATTCCCCCACTAACCAAAAATCACGAGGTTGTTTGCTCAGCAACCGAGAAGGCAAAGATGCTTGCCAGTCGGTTTGCCTCAAACTTCACACTGGACTCTTCCAACCACCCCCTACAAGAATATCCTATTTGGACAGACGCCACGCTAGACGATCTAAAAATCACCACTGCTCAGGTGCATGTTATCATAAAAAACCTTGACACTTCAAAAGCATGTGGACCCGATCTTATCCCAACTATGCTATTAACAGTGCTCAGTCTAAGTAGCTCCAATTCTCTTTAACCTGTATAAAAAAAATGCCTTAATGAATCTTGCTTTCCTGTCTGCTAGAAAACTGCTTCTGTGGTACCAGTATTCCAGAATTCTGGTGAAAGAACTGACCTATTAAATTATCGACCCATTAGCCTCCTCGCACTTTCTTCCAAAATATTTGAGACCTTAGTTAATCAAGCTCTTGTCCATCACCTTCAAGCATCTAAACTTCTGACTGACCAACAATATGGATTTAGACAAGCCCGTTTCACAGCAGACATCCTTACTGTAATCTCTGAACGTATATACAATGCACTGGGCAAAGCGGGGGAGGGCAGAGCGATAGCTCTAAATATATCTAAGGCTTTTAGCAGGGTATAGCATCAGAGTCTCATCAGGAGAATTAGATCATACGGTATCACTGGTAAAATACTTAACATAATTACACCCTTCTTAGATAAGAGAAAAATCAAGGTTTTCCTCGACGGAAGTACATCAAAACAATATGATATAAATACGGGAGTTCCCGAGGTGTCTATCCTTGGACCTCTATTGTTCCTGATATTCATAAATGACCTCCCCGACAAAATTTCCTGAGATGGGTATATACGCTGATGACAGCACACTCTATAACAGGAACGACAGGAAAACAAATGAATACATATCTAAAGAAATGGCAGAAACAAAAGAGGATGACCTCCAATCTGTAGTGGAATAGGGACAAAAATTGATGGTCACGTTCAATGCCGCCAAGAGTGAACTAGTTTCATCCAATAATTACAAGAACTTTCTCTACCACCTATAGCAATGGGCAACGGCTCTTTATCTGACAGTACACCCTTCAAACTCTTTGGCCTAACGTTCACAGGAAACATGAGTTGCAACAGTTACATTGAAGGCATTGCCAGGACCGCTGCAAGGAAGGTGATCTCTCTCTACCGTGCTAGAAAACTACTAACACCCTGAAGTATATTGTACCTATATTCGCCCATGTATGGATTATTGCTGTCATATTTGGGCTGGTACATCTGCTAGCAGTCTCTCGCTCTTTGACAAGGTTAAAAAGAGAGTCGCAAATCTGATAGGCCCTGAACTGGCATCTAAGCTTCATTCCCATCGACGAAACGTTACACGCCTCTGCCTGTTCTATAAGTGTTTTAATGGTGAATGCTCTGACGAACTACAAGCACTTGTGCCCCCATGACGTGAACAACAACAGCCTACTAAATCCCACCCCCACACTGTAGAGATCCCTAGATGTAAAATATTTTTCTACCCCAGTAGTTTCTTCTCCAGAACCGCTAGACTTTGGAATTTCATTCCAGATCCCTGCTTCCCAAACTGTAATGACGTGCAGAAGTTCAAGTGCAACGTGAACCGACATCTTGCTGCCTAAATCCCCAGATAATACCCCAGTAGTTGTTGCCCCCGATAGTAGCCCCTACACCAAAGTAGCAATGTGCCTTGTTTGGGGTGAAAAGCTAATAAAAAAAGGATGTCGAACGCCGGCATTACGAAAGCATGATGTAGTAGCTATTTGTTCATGTTTTAATTTTTAGCCTTGCGTTATAAATGTTTTCATAGCCCAGTCATTGACGACAGGCGAAAATAAATCACGAAGTGAACATTTTCGTTTCGATTCTCGGTGATGGCGCGCGAGTCTTTTTTTTTTTAACTATTTCAATCATTACAACGTATGGCGCCCAATCTATCTATATCTATATATCTATAAAAGAGAAAATGTCTGTCTGTGTGTCTGTCCGCGGACAGTTACCTACCAATTAACTCTGCAAATTTCCGGTCTACTGACTCAACATTTTAGATACGGTATATTTAGATTTGGGAATTTTTTTAAATTGGTGTTTGGCGAGAAATGTTGCTGTTTAGGGGTCAAATTTAAACAATTTGACCTTGGGGAAATTTACTAAACTCCTCCGCCAATTTTGGGTCTAATCCCTTGAAATTTTAGATATATGTTGCCTGGATATGGCCCTAATTTATAAGTACATTTTATCCCAGAACAAGTAATATTAAGCGGTTATAATTATGGTCAACGTTCTAAAAAAATGATCTCTGCGGTCTCTACCAAATTACTCATACAATTTATGTTTTAAACATTTGAAAGTTTACATAAATTGTATTCAGACATAGCGCAAGCTTTTTAATGTTTTTTTACTAAAAATTGGGCTTCCAAAGATCAAAGTCCAACAGATTTTACCTTTGCGGTCTCTAGCAAACTATTAAGCCAATTTTCAGGCTAAACATTTTTAATCTTACATAAAGGATATTCAGACATATCGCAAACTTTTTAATCAGTTTTGGAGCGAAAAATTGGCTGGAAAAAGATCAAAGTTTACAGAGATGACCTTTACAAACTCTACCAAACTCCTCCGCGAATTTTGGAGTCTAAACACTTGAAATTTTAGATGTGGGTTACTTCGACATGGGTCCAATATTTTACTACAATTCGAGCCCAAAACAATAAATGTTAAGGAGTCAAAATTGGGATCACATTAAAAAAAATCGGCCTCTGCGGTTTCTACTAATATTTTTCTATGGTAATTAAGGATACATATTTTATAGAAAAGCATTATCTTACATGTTCACACTTTTTAATATATACATATGCACATAAAGTTATGAACAGTACATGGGGCCTGAGCAAAGCCGGACGGAATTGCTGGTATATATATTGTTCTTTTACGAATTTCCGGATCACAATGTATAAGCCATATATCAACGCAGTAATTTATTTCGTCAACTAAGCAGTAGAATTTTACTTACTCAAACAACCTTTAATTTCGTAATACTATCTATACATGTATTATTGACTTTTACCGTTTGAATATTTTAACAATAAAAACGTGAACATAAGTGAAATGGATTGGTGTTATTCAGTCTCCAATTTTCTTCAAGGTTTATTGAGTCTATATCACTTCATCGTCAATGGAGAAAAATGATTAAATTAATTTCAGCACCTGGCCGTCGCCGATCTAGGTTACAAATGCAGGCTTTTGCGAAAAGCAATAATCAATAACGCAGAGACTGCTTCAAGCGAACTTATTCAAGGACGCGTTTCTCTTTTCACGCTTTTAATAGACATTCTAAGGAGGTTTTACTAGTTGAATTCATGTGTGTGCAACAGGATGTGATTAATGTGAAAGTTCTTATAAAAGAAATTAGAAAGGAGCTAACGAATAAAAGTGAGAAACAAGGAATAAACAAAAAAAAAACTAAGACATCTCGTTTTCTTAGTCGCAGTGGGCGTTCAAATCTATATATTTAAATGATGAAGTGGCCGCCGTATATATGTATAGGAATATTAAGCTCTCGTATCTGCATCTAGGATTAAAACCTGTTTCGTGATAGAAAATTCGATATGAAAATGTGCCTGCTCAAATATGTACGGATTCGTTGCGGCAGAACCTCCCTTAACATGTTGTAATTTTGTATTTTAATTCGTTTTCTACAGTTTTCTATACGTAGCAAATAATTGGTTTTCAATATACTATTCATAATTATTAGACCACTGCAGATTTTGTTCGTAACTGATTCATGAAATTTTACCTTGTAAACTTTAATATTATAACCGTTCCCAGAAGATATATAAATCTGTTTTTGTTGTTCAAAGAGCAACATATAATTTATTGTTTTATTCCATGTCCATGTATTATAACGAAAGAAAAACGTTTTTTTTCCTATATTATCTATTAAAAATGTTGTTGGTTAACCTGTATTCAGAACTGGTTATCTGTAATTTCTTAAATAGAATCTGATAAAATTGTTTGAACTTGAAACCAATTTATTCGATATCATGACGTCATTTGTTCTTGTTGTCCCATTCGAACGTGTGTTACATATTTTCAATCACGTAAACCCATGTCTAATAAAAATGCAATTTAAAAAGTCAACTTATACAACTGTGTTTAAGAATATATTAATAATTGTCATTGCTCACAGTATGACAGATTTGAAATAAATACCAACCTTTTATTTTAAATAGGTTTTATAAAACATGTATACCAAAATAAAAACGAATTATAAATTCTAAACCTTATTTATCTTTCTTTGTTTTTTTTTCGAAATAAGCAATAGAATGAAAAAATATTACTAGATTATTAGATTCTTATATTAATTACCACAACGCCAGCATTATATTTGTTATATTTTTAGATACGCATATTTAAGATTAGAAGCAATTCGTTAAGCATAGCACGCTTTCATCGGGTTTTAAAGGAAACTCTGACATTCTGTTGGATCACCGACTTGATAGAGTACATAATGTAAACGCATGACGTGTATAATGTATTAGAAACTAAGATGTTTCGATTTCTAATATATTTTTTATCCAGAAAGATGCGTAATGCTTACATTATTACCAAAAATCAAACTTGTATAACGAGTCGATTGATATATTTAACCGATATTACGTATTTATTATTTTACCATATTTTTTGTCTCCCAGCGGTGTTAAATTGAATGCTGATAATCCAGGTGCATTGAAAACCACGCACCATTTCAAGTAAGGCGCGTGACTTTAATTTGGAAGACATGCATACTCGGTGTGGATATATGTTCGGCATAACAAATGGGTTTAATGAACAATGCCTAATGAGGTATATTAGTGATGTCTGATCACATAATCCAACTTCTAAACATGGACAACGGCTACACTCGTTTACGTTCATTGGACTGCACACAATTAATAACGGATTTTCTCGTGCATTTAAGTTATTGCGCATTTAGCTACATTATATAATGAGAATTATAAATTGTTCGGTATTTCTATTTTAACATACGTGTGCATTGAAGATTTACGCATCTCAGTTGCTAGAAAAGAACTTAAAATAGTTATGAGAATTTAAACATTTATTGATCCGCATATTAAAAAAAACTATGAAGATTTACTGATCTATTAAATTAAATATAACGTTATTCTTATTACTTTTACTTAAATCTGCCATCGTAAAAGCACATTGTGATTGAGAGGTAACAGTTTGTGAAGAAACTTAAAATGCTCTCCCAGTAAAATTCTGAATAGCAAGATATCTGTTAACAGTATACTTACACTTCAACATAATAGTACAGTCGATGAAATGGGAATGAGGAATTGAATCCCTATATCAAGTAGTCAGATAAAATATACTAGCGAAGTATATGTATACCCATTTTGTAAACTACTGCTATAAAAGCGTAAGAATTTAATAAGCATTGGGAATATTATAAAGATTGACAACGTAAATACACCTCCGATTGTTGTTCTTCGGGGAGAAAGCCTTACATTTCTTGTAATAGAAACAAAAATGCTGCGATGGGTTATATGGTAAAAGTTGGTTTCACGGACGGGGCTCTATTTTGTTAAGTATTTTCACACACTGCTCATTGAAAATAAGGATAGTTTACATATCCGACATAATGTTGTGAAAATAACATATGCATATGCAAATGATATCCGGATAACGATATAGGATGCTGTTAATTATACTTCTTCTTGCGAGGAAGATCGAACCCACTTTGTTTGAAGCAAGACCGTCTCTGTATTCTGTGTATTTTTCACAATTTATTTTACTTATGGAAGAAAGGCCGATGTGTATGGATGGGTAACCCACACTAATAAGTTATTTGTAATTGTTGAATGCACACTTATATTAATACTATTAAATGCTAACGACTGTTTATATCATAAGTCCACTACAGACTGGGTAACCTTTTTAAGAATTCAGATAGACACTGATTATGTGTAAATACTTTTATATTTCCACATGTTTGGAATAGCGCGCTGTATCATCAGCACCTATACTAATCTCTGAATTTCATCCAAGAGGAAATTTTATTAGATTAGAAACAACAAGGGCCCCAAGACTTGCATCTTATTCAAACCCACCTTAATGTCATGTTGTTGTCGATACGCCAAGGCAACACACACCGTGATGTTCTCATGTTTTACAGAAATCTTACTAGATATAGTATTCTTCTTGTGATGTGTCAGAATTATATTTGACGAGAAATATAGTATTGTACAATTTGGGCGGGATATATAATTGGCTACACCTGTAGCTTCTCCCAATATGTCAAAAAGTAATAATTATGTCTAAGAACACGTTCAAATTTAAATATCATATTCCATCGGACGATAGACAATTAAATATACATGAAGTACAATTTTCGTTAAATATTAGGATACGCGTTATTTATTAATGTTATTCTAAACTAATAATCTATAGCGTAATATATAATAATAACAGATCAATTATGTATTTTTACATGTAGACTATGATAAGAAGTGCCATACGACCGGCATTCCTTGGATAAAGCTTGACCCATTTTTTAAAAGTGCTAAATAAATTCATTTGAAATATTTTGTTTTTGTTCTTTTAATTAGAATGAATTGGCCAACTTGTTTTAGTAATATTTCCCGCGCAAAATTATCTATTCAAGCTATGGCAAAGAACTGATAAAGAAGCATATGCATTGCGTTTAATATAACAAAATACGTTTATAAATTAGGAATATATGATAATTTTGTAATGTTTCCTCAATAAAATCTCAGAAAGAATAAATTAAATATACAATTCTGAACGTTTTCATATTCTTAACCTATGAGATTATTCTAATTTAATTCATCGTAGTAAATATGTATTAACCGTTTTATTGTTAAAATTCATTAAGATGATGCTTCATAATTTTTGTATCCATTTTTATCCTCATTTTTATCGTTGTTGCTGTTTAATCAGGTTTCTTTGGAGATTGTTTCTGAAGCACCAGGTGTTGGCCAACTAATCCTCCCACTCTATCGGTAGAATTAAAACGCCACTTTCAGGCAATTTTTACCTAAAACCGTGGAGGCAGCGACGTTTATGGAGACGTTGATCTATACGGTTAAGGTGAGCATTTCTTAAGTTAGCGGTTTCAACCATACCCAAGCAAACAAGAGAATTAGTTAGCATAAAGGTGGGGAGAAAATAACAACTATGGAAGTGAGTCGTTTTTGAGGATACACTTGCAAGATGAGGTAATCCAATCCCGTCAGAGTTTATCACCTAAAGAAGGACAGAGGGTTAGTAGGCCAAAAGGTGGTGAAAAATAACTATAAAGATGAGAATAACATTTTCAATACAAATAAACACACTGGTTGGTTCTGCCTAATCTAGCTCATCATCATTATAGTTTATGGAGTCAAAGATTTTGTTATTGACATCGGTTTGCCCGGGATATTTGCAGTCAAAATCATTTCTATAAAAGCATCGTGTGATTACAGCAGGGGCCCCGAGATGATTGCCTACATTCTAAGTGAAAGTGATTTTGTGGGACGAATTAGATTCAAAGTTGGAACAACCAGATCTTAAGTTCATGACACACACAACTTAGTCATCATTGTAACTAAACATAGAATACTCTTGAGTAAAATAGTAAAATTATGATGTGTAGACTACTTTACTACTAAATAACTTCGCGCGTGACAATTCTAAAACAGGTACAATTTTAAAAGAATAATATGTTATACATTCACTTTTGAAAGGTAGCGCATAAAAAACATTCTGATATTAGTCGGCGTCCATATGTTTTACCACGAAAAATTAAGGAATATGCATAGCATAATCAGGTTTCTAGATTACATTTAGATTTTAGAATGATTCATAACGGAGTTATTGCGTAATAGTACACATAAACCATGGATGGTTATTGCGTTTCGGTCTCTTATGGACTTAAATCAAACGAAAAGATCAGAAACTATGTTCAAAGCTTAAAAAACTAATGCTGAGCTGAATTTGACAGTGAAAGATTCAAAGGAAGCACACTGTATATAGAAATAAAAGAAAGGGATACGAATTGACACGCATGTGCCGTTCGATAAAAAAACGACGTTTCTTAATATAATAGCATAGCAAAAAGATGTTGCACCTTGAATTAAAGAATTCACATTAGATACTTAATTAATGAACTAAGCTTTATAGTTTCCAAGCAAACATGTACGGACTTAACTAATGTCATCGTAATCGTTCTGATAAATTGACTGTGTAGTTTAGTTATCAAGCTCCTCCATTCAAATAACACTTTTAAACCTATGCTTCTATACACTCCATTCAATATATATATATATATATATATATATATATATATATATATATATATATATATATATTAAGAACGTGTATATTGTAATTGTTAAAACTTGTCTGCGAATTTGTACGATGAAACTTTACTTTATTTAAAATTATAGATATAGTTTTTAACTATTATTTCAAGAAACCTACACACCTTATCAAGCTGGCATCATAAAGTCTATCCTATTTTTTATGCAACTAAAATATGGCTGTTTTTCTATTAACTCTTATGATAACATACGCTCCGTTTTGCTTGTTAATGTTTATCCGTTTGTTAGCGTCATTAGTCTGAGATTTTACTAATATCGTTATCGAAGAAATCCTTCAAATCTTCTGTGATCATCGGTTCTGTTTGATCATGTTAATTAATATCCGAAGGACATTTTTTGGCACGGTGTTCAATATCGATTAGCATGACACCACCTAGTAGTCAAACATAGCCAAACATATAATGATGGATCACATCAACAAAAGTAGTAGGCAAAACAATAGTAGTAGTAACACTAGTGGTATATCTTTGAACGGTCTAATGTCCATGCTACTTTCTGGTTGTTATCAACACTCATCATTCGTATATAAGTAATGTCTAGCTTTATTGTTTCTTCATTCGAGAAGTATGTTGTATAAATTAAATGAATTAACTCTAATAGCTAGTTCTAATTAAATTTATTATAACATTATGTTGAAAGAAGAACAAGAATGCTTGGAAACAGTGAGATAACATATATATACTAACAGAAAATACAGAAAAGTATATTGGAGGAGTGGAAACTCTGGCTAACTGGAGACGACTTACTTACACTGAGACTCAACTCAAGAGTGTCTGATACTAAAAATTGATTACCGGAAGTGATGCAAGCCCATCGTCAGAATGTCTAGAAGTGTCACGCCAACAATTACTTTCGCTCATTTTATGACAAATTCGTCTGCTAAATAATACATCACGAAAAGACAGTTCAATGTTCTATGATAAAAATATGCGCACACATTTTATATGTATACGTAGAATTAAAAAATGGATGTTGGAATATTTATATACAATAGATTGTAAAATGGGTACTTATATTTTCAATTAGTTCATGAGATATCCATCCATAACCACTGAGTCCCTGGACGGGGCATAGGTCATCTACAACTTTTAGTAGATGCTTTTTTAGCGACTGAGTTCTTTTTACGGGGTGAGGGTGCTGGTCCCACGCCCAACCTTCCCAGAAGGCACATACAGCGCCTAGTCTTCCCAAATGTTCACTCATCTGATACTGGTCAAGCTAAACGTTGCTTAACTTCGATGATCTTACGTGAACCTGTGTCAACGGTATTGCACCGTACGCTACAAAAGATGTAATCAAACATAAATAATTTTATAGAAATTCCCATTTACAATATTATATGGATATGATTAAAGAGTTCATAGTGTATGCGTAAAATAAGCATAAAACTAAAGTACAAGGATAGGGCATTCATATAAATAATCTAGCTTATTTACACTTTCAGGTTACTCCTATAGGATAAAAGAGTAAGTTTTACTCTTTCAAGTAATGCTCATTATATTCTTCTCTTTTTTTATGTATTTAACTAGGTCAAACTAAGTTATTTATACTGCTACACGCAAACATAAGTTACAAGATGCAGCACTTCTCATATGTTGTTTTCCATTTTCGACATCTTTATTATAAGGGGCATGTGGCCAAACGTAGTGTCCGTGTAAAAACAAGATTTCATTCATAGATGCATCTATCATTTTTATTTATACTCCTATCAAGTTGCTTCTTCTGCGTATTGATATTCATATTAACAAGTGAAACGTGCCTGTTTCCCCGTGAGTACACAGTAAACGAGGCATAAATAAATGACTTGCCTCAGCGTTTGCTTTTCCCTCCATTTCGCCTTAAAAGTCCCCAGGAAACGTCAAATCTTGTTGAAAATGAACAAACGGTGCAGTTTTAGGCCTTAACATATGTTAATTTGAGCTCTGCACCATGCAAAAAAGAAATGATTAATCCCTCATTTGCCACATTAAGCTCCCATTATGCCCGAAAGGTCCCAGCGCTTTATTATGGTTACATTTCAGTTCAGCACGATGCCAAACTGCTAAATAGTATCCAAAAAGGAGTGTTTTATTAGCCGGGAAAAGCGCCCTGTGACACTCAAAAGTTATTAGTTAGTTACAAATTTTCAGAAATATTTTGGGAAAATCCAAGGCATCAACTGTTTTAATAAGCAGAAAATTATCAAGTTTAGCCATTTTAAACCGAAAGGCACCCTTAGGAGATAAACCGTAATTGTCAGAGAAAATCCGTTCTGTTACTTTTTTTACTCAGATTATGTTTAATGTCGTGAAAATTTCCAAAAATTTACTTGTGAAAAGTGCGGAAAGACGAACGAACGAAGAGACAAGGGTGAATTTACCGTTCCACCCTCCTTTTGTCGTGGGAGCAAAACACCTTTTATTTCTATTTATTTAAAGAAAAACAACTTTTTTGGGATATGAGTCGGAGAATTGCATTTAACTACAAAAGATCAAGCTTATATGCATATACTTTTAAACACTCATTTTACTTAATTCTCTATTGCTTTTTCTGTTTACTTATAGAATGATCATCTTTAGTTAATTATTACGTGTAATTAGATTCATGCAGACAGTCTACATATTCCGTACCTGCGTAATATTTTCGTATCCAATGTTATTGCAATCACACACCTCGTTCTATATCTATTTATTTATGCGTATATACATAAATACATATATATATAAGTATATATATATATATATATATATATATATATATATATATATATATATATTAAATTAATAGATTTCACCTAGCAAACTCCCTGTCATTTTTCGGTCTACAGACACGAAAGTTAATATATACGGCATTCGAACTCGTGCTAAACTTTATATTCAGCTTTTAACCGGGGAGAATTTGTTCAAAACTATGATTATTTCTAAAAAAAGGTAATTTATCAGGTCTAGGTCGAACGGCCGCATTGCTAATATGTATGCGTAACGTAATCGCTATTTGTTCATGTTTTTATTTTTAGCATTGCAGCAAATCTGTCCTGATAGTATTAACGTCAAATGTAACGTAAATCGTAAGCTAAACTTTGTCGTTTTAATTCTCAGTTGTGGCACACGAGCCATTTATTTAAAACATTTAAAGCCATTGCTATATATTGGCTTCAATATAATATAATAATAAATACACAATCTGTATTAATAAAAATATAATATTTAAGCGTATTTTACTATCGGAAAATGTTCGGCGCTTCGCATTATACATATATTATGAAATTCACAAGTGCTCTACACATCACATTTATTTCAATGTAAACAACACACAATCGCATTATATTTAACGAACGCAATTTGAGTAAGCTATATTTAATTTAACCTTTTAGTCATGGCCTTTTTCGGCAGGAATGCGTTTTCTACTTTTTTGTTGTTTCATCTTGAATCGAACATATTAATAATTCTGGAGACCAATTTTCAACAAAATAATTGTAACTACTGAACTATATAAAGACTCTTTCCTGCAACATCGATATTTCTTAATTTTACTGAAATTTATAATGATACACCCATGATCACCTTCAGTACAGACCAATAAGTCTCCTGTGTGTCATGAGTAAGTTGTTGGAATCCATAGTAAATAAAGAAGTAGTCAACCACCTCAATATAAACAGCCTTCTAAGTGACATGCAATATGGTTTCCGCTCTGCAAGATCTACAGCAGATGTGCTAAAGGTTAAATCTCATACGAGTAGTGAATCTCTTGACAAAGGTTTCCTTTCAAGGGCAATTGCTCTTGACATATCGAAGGCTTTCGATAAGGTATGCCATAAGGGCCTACTTCACCAGATTTCCAGCTACGGTATTACTGGAAATGTGTTCTCAATTATTAATAAGTTCTCTGATAGGTTCATAAGAGTAGTGGTTACTGGGCAGAAATCAGAGGTCCAGAGTATTAATGCTGGAGTCCTCCAGGAGTCCATCCTGGGCCCAACTCTCTTCCGGATCTCCATCGATGGTCTCCCAAAACACATACTTAACTCATTCATTGGCATCTATGTTGATGACACGACCATCTATGGCAACACATCAAATGCCGTAAATGACAAAGTTCTCTCTAATTCTCTCTCCTCTGATCTTGAGCACGTGGTGCAATGGGGGAAGAGGTGGCTGGTCACTTTTAATGCATCCAAAATCAAGCTTCTATTTTTACATCATCAACGCTCTGATCCCCAGCTGGCATCAATTGAAATGGATGGCCCTCCTCTTGTTTTGTTTTGACAAGCTTCTGGCTTTGCCCTTTACTCTTGATCTTAAATGGAACACATACATCAAATCTGATGCCAGGGACGCTGGGAAAATCGTGAGATCCGTCCACTGCTCCAGAAGATATCTCACTACTGATGCAATTCACTATCTGTATAAAAGCCAAGTACGTCCAAGGATGAAGTACTGCTGCCACATCTGGGCAGAAGCTGCTAAAAACAGCCTATCCTGCCTGGGCAGAGTACAAAATAGACTTTGTGGTTAAGTGGGGAATGTCCATTTCTCTTCCCTGCAACCTCTATCCCACAGAAGAGACGTTACTTGCCTGTCTTTGATTTATCTTTATTTCCGTGGCAGGCGCTCGTCTGAGCTCCAATCCCTCGTCTCCCCTCGCCAATCTTTCACGCGAAACATCCGTCTGTCTGAAACTAACGTCAATAATTTTCTCCCTATCTGTGCCTAAATGCACACGTAGATTCCATGAGCAAGACTCATTTCTTAGAACTGCACGCAGTGCAACTCTCTGCCGTTTGCCTGTTTCCCACCTTACTAAAACTTGCCCGTCTTCAAGTCCAACATAAATAACCTCCTGACAAACCGTCCCCTTAAGTAATACACTCCATCAAAACCCCCCCAATACTAATGATTACTACAATACTATATCATTGATTACTGTACATGCAATAACCCTTATCCCTGTGTGACCTTCGAGCCTTGATAAGTGGTGACCACTATGTAAAAAAAAGGAAAAGATTGTCCATTTATAACAAAGAAAATATTAACTAACAGTAAAATGAATTTAAATATATGTATTTGAAATATCTTAGGCAGAGTACCATGAAAATAACCTAGATCAAAGTATGTGCAATTTATAAGATTTTCCAGGTAAAGAAAATAACCGAAATAAAAGATACTTCATGGCATATTCTTTCGTCATCCAAACTTTCACTATTACATAAGGTGTGTAAAATATTCTATGAATAATGTGTATATTAAATTGTTCTTCATTCAAAATAATATTCCCCTATGAGATATCTCCTTAGATACAGACATTATTAAAATTATCTGGATATTTGAGCATGCACACGAGATCTTTAAAAATACTGCGAATCATATCAACCATTATTTTTTATTTGTTTAGCAGCTTTATCTTCCAAATAGATGCACCAAGGGAGATGTCATTTAGATATAATTCTCAGTATCTCAATTACAGAAGAGATATCATTGCGAATATTAGATACATGTACCGAAGCAACACATTAATATCTAACTCTTGCCGAGTTTTCATTGGCCCTGTTACAAAAAAGAATTCATATAAGCACTTCGTAGCTTTGTTATGTTGACCATGCAAAAATAGTTGTATTTTCTAAAATACCAAAATTAATACTAGTCAGTAAAAGATTTGTCTAAATATTTTTGATATTCTACCCATATATATATATATATATATATATATATATATATATATATATATATATATATATATATATATATATATTTTTTATCTAATCATAAGTTACTATACAAAAATACAATTTTATGCGTAAATTTACAGTATTTGCTTCAGCACATACGTAGAGCTAGGTAGAACGTTATGAAAATATATATGGCTATTAAGCTACACAGAAAATTCCGCGTTTCATTCTCGTGACAATTCGTAAGCTTATGTGAACAGTTGTGATTAGCGTGTTTTTTTTTTATTTTATTATATGACGCACATCCAGGCGTTTCTAGATAACCAATCAGCTTTCTAGGTGCCGACGCGCTCATCCTAATCATCCAATGGCCTGTATATTCTTTCCAATTGGATGATTAGGATGGGTGGGGCGGCACCTAGAAAGCTGATTGGCTGAATAGAAAACGCAATGACATGCGTATATTAAGAGGCGCGCTAACGACAACATTTCGCATAAGCCAGGCGAAGTTTTACAAGAATGAAACGCGGAATATTATGTGCAGCTTAATTGAATATATATTGAATACATACTTTCATAACTTACTATATATATATATATATATATATATATATATATATATATATATACATGTGTGTATATATATACATGTGTGTATGCATATATGAGTACTTCATTAAATCATATGAATTATATGACCGAAGATATAATTTTATGAGTAATGTTTTTAGTATTTATTGCAACAGTGCTCAATAAATAGGTAGAACTAAGTATTAAGCTATGAAAATAATTGTGTCAATTAAGCTACAAAGAATAGTCCGTGTTTTCTTTCTCGCGAGAATTTGTCATGTTTCTTTGCCATTACCATTCCGCCAAAACTATTCCCAATGCAATAATCAGTCAGGTTAAATGGAAGGATAGGGGATTCAATATCGATGAGGAACACCAGTTACATCTCATATTCGCGGATGATATAGTACTGACGAGCCTGTGCACCCGGCGTTGCCCGAGTGTTTAGAGATGTGTGTTAAACCCCAAATAGTGGTAGTAAGCAGGAAGGCCCGACCATTTACCGCTGTGAAGCGATCGCTTCCCTAGGGACCCATTTGTCACATAAGAGTCAATCTTCAGTCACGGAACCACAGTGTTACCCGTCTTTCGTAGGTCAGAAAATGTCATAGTGTGGCAGGATCCGTCAATCGATTTGGTTGGTATTAAATTCACAATCGGGTTGATCTACTGCCGTTTCATCGATCTGCTGCACGCAAAAGAAAAACAACTTGGTGCTCTTTTCTATTCATTAAATTCCAGATATGCAAATATATAGTTATATACAGTTTTCTATAGTTTAATGCTGATTTTGACAGACTCCACTAAGTCCAAATATTTATTTCTCTTGGTATTGCGGTGAGAATGATGCGGGAAAAGAGGAGTGTGGCGACCCTTTACAAGTTGAGATACTGTCTAAGGCTCTCAACAACTCTGTCCCCAATTTCAGCTTCAACTTCTGGTTGGACTTTCCACCCCGTTCATATACTCAGGGGAGGGTTAAACCGGGGTTGGTTCCTGGAAGAAAATATCCAGTTGTGTCACCCCATGGAATCTATTCTCTTCCGTGAGTATATCTGTTGATCGGCAAGCTTTTTCATGCTCCGAAATGTCATTCCCTGCGACCTTTGTACCCAAAGTATAAACATTCTTTGTCTTGAACCCTGACTCATTCAATTTTCGGAGTAGAATTTACAAAAAAAAACAAAAAAACATGATATTTTTATCGATTTTCAGAACAATAAAAATTATAAATGCAATCTTTCTCTCAGCAAGGTCTTTTGCCGTCACCTGAGCACATCAATGATGCTTAACTTATAAAAACATTATATTTACCCGGGTTATGCAGTATTTTGGGAGTGTGGACCCCCTACCTTCGTGGGGATCTTAATCGTTATCTGGGATGGAAACGTCACACCGCGAAGAAGGAAAAGAAGGAGAAAGACAGTGAAAAAGCGTAAATTCAATAAATTAGTAATTAACTTTTGTCTGGATGGACGGTTATTCCGATATGCAACAACGAAATCAGGAAATAAAAAAAAAGATAGAGAGAAGTAGGATCTAATGCGAAAACGTAAGATAATTAGTCTTCCGTGCTAACAATTAGGCCAAAGAGGATAATGATTTCAGCGAGTTGGTAATTAACTTAAGAATAATAGAAGTCGCCAGGCATCTTTTAAAAAGGCCGGTGGCCAGGTTAGCTTTCCGCGTTCTGTCGTTTTATTTATTTGCTTCCCCAGGTCGTTTTAATAACATTCAAAAAGACGTAGTTTAGTTTGTCCTTGAGAGGTAGTGCAGATTTGAAATGTACGAAGAGGCGTTTGCTGGCGGGTTTTCTGTAGAATTCAGTGCATATGGCACCATGTTTTTATTTGTATTTTAAAATCAAGTAGAGAAAGAGATTCAGAAGAGTCTGGGTGTTCTATAGTAAATTTTAAGTTTGGGTCGGCGTTATTGAATCTGTGGAAAATGTTAATAGCTTCTTCGCGGGAGTATGTGATAATTAAAATGTCATCGATATATCTAGCAAAAAGGAGATAAGAGTAGCAGGTACTAAGGGTGTGCCTTTCGAGTTTGTCTATATAAGCAATGGCAAGAATACAGGATAGACTGGAGCCCATGGGTAGTCCAGATACTTGTTTGAACGTGTTTTGTAGGAAGGTAAAGTAAGTGTTGTCTACTATAATACGGAGGAGTTGTAAGAGATCTCCTGGAGTAATTCCGAAGCATTGTGGGTTTTTAGATGCTATAATGTCTCACTACCTCTCAAGGACAAACTAAACTACGCACATGCCGAAATCTCACGCATACAAGACAAATGCACTAACATCTCCGACAAACATACACACACTAACAATTTCCTACAGACCCTCTCACTAAACGGCTACCCTAATACGATCCTATCCTCACTTAAAAAGAAAAAAAACGCAACACCCGACCCTTCTCTAACAATTGTTTTCTAAAACTACCCTTCCTCCGTGAAAAAATCTCATCTTCAATCCGAAAAGCCATCCGCAGCGAGGGACTCAACATTATACTCATCCACACTGGATCTACTTTAAGACAACAGCTCAACCGAAAACATCCATCGCATACACCTTCCCCTTGTTCACTCTCTAATTGCCCAATATCACACACACAGGTTTATGCTTTAAGAACCACGTTGTTTACGACCTACAATGCGCTAAATGCAGTGCATCTTACATCGGAAGCACTACCAGATTGCTTCACCACCGCATTAAAGAGCATTTAAACACTACTGCTTCGTCGTTCTATAAACATATTCGCACTTGCATTAATTCAGAACCAGATTTTCACATCAACATTCTTGCTTCTTCAAGAAACGTAGGTCAACTTCGTATCCTCGAATCTTTAATTATTTCAGAAAATATCCCCACGCTAAACAATAGACTGGAATTGAGCTCCGCTTTTATAATAAAAGTTTAAAACATAAGAAAAAATAATTAAAATAATAATAAAAAAGCAAAAAACAAAAAAACCCTTGCTTGAATAGTCATCTCCCTTGATTCACAAACGCAACAAGTATTTCAAACATCAACTGATTTATTTTAACGTTCTCCTAACGTCATTTTTTGTTCTATATTTCGCGGTATCACGTGGCAAACTCTGCGGCTGCTTTTCCAATTTTGAACACTCTTCCGCTGACTTCTCTTGAAAAAAGGACTAATAGGTCTGAATTATATTGAGATTAATAACACCATTGAATACAGCAGAAAAAAATTACTGTTGTTTAGAGTTAAAATTTGTGTGAAAAAGAAAAAAACACACAACAACATAAAGACATTTATTTCTTTTGTTTTCATTTAATTTTACTCTATAAAAAAAAAATCTCGCATTGTTCTCGGCTTTTAATTTTACCTTATAATATATATATATATATATATATATATATATATATATATTTATATATATATACATACACACACACACACACACATATATATATATATATATATATATATATATATATATATATATATATATATATATATATATAGTAGCATAGGAACCCGGCGATGCCCAGGTCGACATGATGGTCTGTTTTGATAAAATTGCTATACTAAGGATATTAATCATTTTCATCGTGGGTAACGTCGATAACTACACAACAATTTCAAAAATAAAAGAACGGATTAAAACAAGTAAGTATAAACGCTTCCCCCCAAATACATAATACCCCCTCCACCAGATATTTCGGCAGAATAGATACAAAGAGAAGAAGCTAATCTCCAGATATTCATCACGTTTAGTTGCTAGTGCCTTGGACCCCACCCCAAAAATTAAACAAAAAATAAATAATCAAAACGCATTTTGTTTCAATAAAAATGAAGGCGAGTGTCGGAGTGACCGAAAAAGAAAATAGCCGTGTAGGCAGACTCCAACCTTAAAAGCAATTAAAAGGAAAAGGTTGGTTGCAAACGAATTTGTCTACCGTAGAAATAATAAATTATATAAACATTAACGCGTTTGAAAGTTCAAACACAAAATGGAATTCTTTTTATTGGTTTGGTTCACTTTTGTATTTTGTAAAGGCACATGGGCACGGATTTTTTTAATAAAATAAATTTTCGACTTGTTTTTTTTTTTTTTAGGGAGGTTCAATTCTTGGAACCCTCTAAGATTCTGAATAGTCATTTCAAGAATAATAAAAACAAACACATGATATCTTTCAGTTTATTCGTAAGTGTTGTATTTACCTATTTATTTATTTATTTTATATTTAAAAATTAAGCGAAGCATGTTTTCGTCTACACGAAATTATTTTTTTACGCTATAAAATTATTGCGATTACCAAATTATTTCATGTGGTAAAAGTCTCTGTTTTTTTCTGTCGAACTTCGAATCATAAAAAAAAAACCCAGGAGAAATAACACTACCCGTTTATAAAATCGATGTCAGAAATAATAATTCCAAATAAATAAAATTGAATATATTATCAATATAATAGTTATTTAAAGTTGATGAAATAACGATCTCAAACAGAACGCTTAAAACTATCCTCTCGCAAGAAACTTAAACTAACAGACATCTATTTAATAAAATCAATTTCCTCAATCTAATATATAAATGAAGTGACATCTTAGTCGTATATTTCGAAAGAGCCATACTATATATAGAAATAAATGAAACATTAAGGCAATGGGCCTTTATATATATATATATATATATATATATATATACATATATAGATTTCCAATAAGTGAGTATGTTATACATATGCTTTCCATTTGTTTCATATAAGTATGCATGTGTTGCATTACATTCCTGAGCATGTTTGTTTCATCAAGTAACAAGAAACTGCTTTCTATATATATATATATATATATATATATATATATATATATATATATATGTTTTCACGAATGAAAAGACACATACTGCTTTCATCCTTCCCATGCGCTATTACGTTGGTTTCTTTATAGATAATATGTCTGCGTGTTATTTGTATCTGTATCTGACACACACACACATACACACATTCACTCACACACACACATAAATATGCATGTATATTCATACATATATATGTATACATAGTTGACCGTTTTAATAATTGTATATGTGCTATTCATTGTCTGAAAAATGAAAGTGAAAATGACTATCTGATTGTGTGTATCTCTGTGTACATTCTCCCTACCAAATGAATCTATCAATTTTCGGTCTAGAGAATCGGTATTTGACATGAGGAGTATTGAGATTAGGGATAATCTTTTAGCTCGGTTTGGCGCCAGAAAATTCACTGTTAAGGGTTAAAAATTCAACGATTTCACCTTTAGAAACTGTACCAAATTTCTCCGCTAATTTTGGTCTAAACAGTTGAAATTGTTAATGTAGGTTAGGTTGATATGTATCAAACTTTTAATTTAATTGGAGGCCAAATAAATAAATATGAGTGCCTCAAATTGAGGTCAAATTTATAAAAAAATGACCTATGAGCTCTCTACCAAATTACTCAGCAAATTTTCGGTCTAATCATTTGACATTTAACATAATGAGCATTCAGAGATAAGGCAAGCTTCATAATAGGTTTGGCCAAAATAAAATCGAGCTCTCAAAGGGTCGAAGGTCAAAAGATTTTACCTTTGCCAATTTTGTTTCAGCACATTTGAAGTTTATACGTAACGAGTATTCAGACATGCGGTTAGCATTTTAATCAGTTTGGGGGCGAAAAGTTTGCTGCCAAAAGGTCAAAGTAGGAAGGCTTGATTATTACGCCAATTTTGGGTCTAAAAATGAAATTTTAGATGTAAGTGACTTGGACATGAATAAAACTTTGTATTTTGATTTGATACCAAATAATAAATGGTAATGGGTCGAAATTTGGTGTTAAAATTAAAAATATTGAGCACAGCGGTCTCTACGAATTATTCAAATAAATTTTAGTCTAAATATTTGAAATCTTACAGTAAGCATATTCGTACATATGGCGAGTTATGAACAGTACGTAGGGCTCGAGTAAAGCATATACATATATATATATATATATATATATATACATATATATATATATATATCTGTGTGTGTCATAAATTGCGCTAAACGAACATGTTCTTTATTTTATACAGTGATTTTCATATTTTCTGAGAAAGTAAAATGATGCCGTGCCTTTGATTTTCTCATAACAATAACATCTATTAGAAGAATTATCTATCACACTGGGCTAAGTTTACGTAGGTAAAGAAGGTGTGAAAATCATATTCATCTCATTAATTTACCAATTAAATATTTTATAGAGCATATTTCGTGTTATCACATGTTGTTACTGGATTCCAGAACAAAACATTATCTAGTGTAGTAGAGTATCCAGTTTCTGCTATCTCTTCAGGTAACATCACTTGCATAAGGTACACCTTTTTTTTTTTTTTTTTTTTTTTTTTACACAGTGATCACCACTTATCAAGGCCCGGAAGCCACTCAGGGATAAGGGTTATTGCAAGTACATCACGTTAGTGAGGAGATTTTATGAAGTGTTTAATTAGGGGGGCGGTTCATTAGGAATTTGTTAACATTAGACTTGAAGACATCCAAGTTGTAGTCCGGAGGGAAGCAGGCAGACGGAACAGAGTTCCACAGGCGTGCAGTTCTAAGAAAGAAGCTTTGCTCATGAAATCCGCGTTTTGATTTAGGCACAGATATAGAGTGGGGGAAATTTTTCACAGTGGATTCAGCTAGACGGGTGATTTTCGTGAAAGTTTGGCGAGGGGGGACCAGGGATTGGAGTTCAGACGAGCACCTGCCATGAAAATAACGATAAAACAAGGATAGGCTCGCAACGTCGTACTCATCAGTGCAATTGTAGGTTAGTCAGTCAAAGAATATATTCATTGGGCCGCGAATACTATATAATGTTGAATATAATTTTAAGATTTACTTATAGGAAAAAGTGTCCTCATTCCAAGTTATTCTGGCAAACCTATGTAGATAGACCCTCTGACACATGTGTATAGTGTCTAGTCGGCATTCAAGTTTTACTTTCTAGGCACTTAAGTGTGAACATAATTATTGTAAAATAGATCATAAATTGATATTTAAAACGAGTAAAAACAATCTGGATAAAAAGACATATGTCAATGTCTTGTTTAGAATTCTCGAATAGACATTAATTTCCCTTAATGTCCAATGCAATCTTACATTCGTCTTCCTGTATATTTTATAACATTGCATGAGTTCTTTCTGGTTGAATGTCTTGATTTAAACCATCTGATAATTGGTGTATGTGGTTTATGATATATATATATATATATATATATATATATATATATATACATATATTTATCTATATATATAAAAATGTAAATGTGGTTCGTTCTAAAGAAATAAAACCATGTTTATACGTTACCAATTTATTTGAAATTTTCAGACAACCAATTTTTAGAGTCGAGGTATGTTTTTATGTTATTAAAATAAATTTACCTAATTAAAATTAAAATATTAAATAAAATAAATATATTTATTTATCGGTTCTGCGAATCTGTTCTGTTGATAAAACTGAACTTCCGGTTCGATTCATTTCACAGCCACGATTTGACGAAAGGTATAATTTTCTGTTAACTCGATAAGTAAAAAAACAAAACAAAAAAACACATATTTCATTTGTTTATCTTCCAATTTTTTTAATTTACACATCTTTTCTTTATTATATAAGACAAAAAAAAAAGTTTGTTGCTTGCTTTTGAGTTTTTTTTTCTATATAAGATTACTCATGCAGAGAGTGATCCGTGCTGAAATAATGTTATTATTTAAAAAGTCATTCTTAACATGGGGAGGTAAGGATGTTTTGTACCTATTCTGTACTTTAACCTTACAATTGAATAATAAAAAAAAATCGTAAAACGTTATTTAAACGTGGAAATATGATTTAAAATATAGCGCGGCTCTCTGCATTAGCACCATTTTTATTTATTGTTGTTGTTTCACGAAATTTCTGCCAACTATTCCTCTGGCCTTCATGAAAAGAAGTCCTTTTATAAATGTTCAGTAACTTTTTCCTTTTATTATTCTTAAAGAGTAAAACTTTTCTTATTCATGAAAGGAGTTAAGCCTACGTAAATAAATAAATGTTTGTACACGTGACAAATTATCAATAAATGGTTTAGTTACTTTTTTTTTAAATGTAAAAGTGCGAAAGGCGACGTTACGTTGTACAACATTACTCCCATGCTTAATTTCTATACTTATAGGTTTTTGGAATTTTTTTTCACTGGATTATTATTGATTGGACACTAATTAAACAGATTATTAAAAAAAATGTAAAAAAGAAATCATTATTTCGACATTTGAATGTGGTGCTACTGCTGTGCTCACTTTTTAGTTACAACGTTCTGATAAATCAGTCACCCATTTTGTAAGCAATAAAAACGCGGTATATCAAAACCATAGAAAGTAAAAATAATGAGTGTCTACCGCATTTGTAAGTCAGAAATATATTTGTTTCTCAAAGAAAAAAATAGAGAGAACAGGACTTTTTTTAATTGTTTTCATGAAAATAAAGTTTCGAGATTTTTATTTATTTTTTTTTTACTTATCATAACCAAAAAAACACACAGTTTGTGTGTGTGTTTTTTTTTAATTGTTTTTGTGAAAGGTGAGTTTTTTTTCAAAACTTTTGTTTAATTTCTTTTTAATTTTTTAAAAGTATTATAAATTTCACTAACATGCTGAAGAAATGTTTAATAATTTGGTATTTTTTAAGATTAGGTCCACCTCCACAATTTTCCTTTCAATGACGCCATTTATAGGTTTCCGAGTATACTGGACACGCAAATTGCATTGAAATTTTGCGGAAATAAATAGTTGTATTATGCATTGTATTCTTCGGCGGCCATCTTTTTACGTGCACACGCTCCATAAACAAATACACACACGTAAAAAAGATGGCCGCCAAAGATTACAATGCATAATACAACTTTTTATATCTTGATAACTACTTATTTCTGCAAAATTTCGATGCGATTTTCGTATTCAGCATAGTCGAAAACCATTTCAAGTCGTCATTTAAAAGAAAATTGAGGAGGTGGACTGGACCTAATCTAAAAATTTACCAATGATTTTTAATCCCGTACGCCTCCCGATACATTGCTTCGTCAACATGCGACCATTTTATATCTTCCGAAGACACTTCCGTATTTAGAAAAAAAAATAAATAAATAAAAAGTGACTGATTTACCAGAACGTGGTAACTAAAAAGTGAGTATCCCTTTCAAATGTTGAAATGATTTTTTTTCAATTTTTTTTCATAATCTGGTTAGTGTTCAATCAATAATAATCCAGTGAAAAAATTTCAAAAAACCTATCAGTATAGAAACTCCATCACATAAGTAAATAAATAAAAAATGTTACGTGCGCATGCGTAGCAGTATCAGAATTTTTGTAGGAATTTTTGACACCCCTAACACGAAACTGCGAATACAATATAAACATCTCGGAATTTCTCCGTTAAAAGTGGGGTATTTATTATATTTATGGAGTATACTTCCAAAATAAACTATTACAGTTGTTTTAAAAGTAATAGAAATATATATTTGTTTAAAACATTAATGAATTTTCCGAACTCAATATTTTTCAATTTTTAAACTCAATATTTTTCAATTTTTAAATTTGAAAAACCTAGCAAAATTTTTCTATTGATTCTATTTTTACGATATTTTCAGGGTCAATGTGAAATTTTATGTTCTTTCCAATAAATCGAATATAATATTATAGACAAACGTTTTTTTTTAAATTCACGACCCCCCAAGACCAATTTTTATGTGTCTATTAAAAAGTAAATACTTAATTTAGTAACCCGAAAGTAAATATTTAATTTACTCACACATTGAAGAGAAAAGGTCAATACATAATATATTCAAATTTTAAAAAAATATAGTGTTCTTTTAGAATTTTACCTGTAAAGTTTGAAGTTTAAAACCTTTTTTTTTAAACCACGTTATTTGTTTTTTCTTTTTTTTAATAGAACCTTGGTCCTTTCTCCTTTTATTGACAAAAAAATTAGGGCTTGACTTACATTTTTCGAGGAGTTATAAGCTTGGAAAGACAGGGGTTCGAATAATTCACGCCTCCCATTTTGTAAGTGTGTAATAATAATTAATTTAGAACCCGATAAGTACATAATTATTTACTCACAAATTGAAGAGAAAAGGTCAATACATAACATAATATATTCAAATTTAAAACAAAAAAAACATAGTGTTCTTTTAGAATTTTACCTGTAAAGTCCGAAGTTTAAAACCTTTTTAAAAAAAAACACATTTTTTAAAATTTTTAATGAAATCTTGGCCCTTGCTCCTTTAATTGAAAAAAAAAAATTAGGGCTTGAATTGCATTTTTCGAGGAGTTATAAGCTTGGAAAGATAGGGTGGAATTATTCGCTATTTTCACGAAATTTCTGACACTGCTACTAGGGGGGTACTAAGGGAACGACCATTAAATAATTCTGCGGGTTGCCATGGAACTCAACGCCCAAGGAGTATCAAAATAATTTTCATGATCTGAAGAATTTTTTTTTCCGAAAAGTGGGTGATCACTTTTCCATCTAAATTTAACTCAAAATGAGCACCCCCTTTCTGGCCACCTGAGGAAGGGGCATTTATTTTCGTGTTTATTGGCTTAAAGGTTTTTTTACAAGGCAGTTTGGTACGCGAATGCATATTTAACAGTTTTCGTTTATGCTCACGCATAGCATAAACAAAGGCTACGTCTGTGAAATGGAAAATAGTCCCAGAGTTCAGGGGTTAATACCATGCAAAAGAAATCAAACAAAAAGACTTTTAAGCCAAGAAACACACAGAAAAAAGAAAAAAAATAACATCCATTTTTTTCTATCGAATTCATTTGCTGTTTTTATTGAAAACTATTTTCCCCCGGATTTTTGATATAATTTTCCATTAAGGGCTGTGTGTCTCACGTTCGTAAATAACAAAATTTTTTTTGTAGATTTTGGTGTGTTAAAAACGAATCTGCAAACCGTTTCCGTCACAAAAAAATAGTTTTTATGATATGAAGAAATGACTTTTTCGAAAAAGTGGCGATCACTTTTCCATGTAAATTTAACTTAAAATGAGCGCCCACTTTCTAGCCACCTGAGAGAGGGGGGATTTTTTCCCATGTTTATTGGCTAAACAGCTTTCGTTTATGCTTACGCATAGCGTAAACGAAGGCTACGGCTGTTAAATGGAAAATAGTCTCAGAGTTCAGGGGTTATTACCATGCAAAAGAAATCAAACAACAAACTTTTTACCCAAGAAACAGAAAAATGCCCCTCTCTCAGGTGGCCAGAAAGTGGGTGCTCATTCTAAGTTAAATTTACATTGAAAAGTGATCACACACTTTTCGAAAAAGTAATTTCATGAATGTCATGAAAACTTTTTTTTTGCTACGTAAACGGTTTGCAGATTCGTTTTTAGCACACCGAAATCTACAATAAAATATTTCGTTATATATGAACGTGAAACGGGCCTTAAAGTAAAATAATACCGGATTTTTTTTAGCAGATTTGCCGTTTAGTTGTACAAATATCCTCACACCAGGTAATCACTAAAAGGGATTTTTAAAAGTCGTCACCTGTATCGAGCAAAAGTTTAAAACCACCGATTATACGCCAGCCTACATCATGGTAACATATATTGAGTGAGTTCCTAACAGTATTTTTAGTTTAAACTCATTTTCCCAAAATTTCCCCAAACTTAACATGTTCGATACAGTCTGCCGCCATTTGTATTTTTCAGATATACCGATAAACATTGAATGTTTTTGAACCGATTATACATTGCATAAAAACACTAAAATCTTATCCAGTTAGGTAGAACACAACACTTACTTTTCTTGCCTTTGATAACATTTATTTGTTATATATTTATTTTTTGACAACTTCTTTGTATCTGTGTTTAGTAATATACACCCTTTTCATTTAATGTAACGTTTAGTCGGCTCGAAAAACAGTGTTTATTGGTGTATTTGAAAGCTACAAATGGTGGTGGACACTGTTGATTACTTTAAGTTAGAGAAAGTGAGTTAAAACTAAAAAAAACTATACAAAATACTGTCAGAAACCTATCCATTATGCCAGCCTATGTCATGGTAACATATGTTCGGTGAGTTTCAGACACTTTTTTGTATAGTTTTTAGTTTTCAACTTACTTTCCCAAACTTAACGTATTCAACAGAATTTGCGACCATTTCTGTTTTTTGAGCCAATTAAACATTTTACATTACATAAAAACACTAAACAATTATCCAATTAGGTAGAAACGTAAATTACCTTACCTTTGCTTTCATTTATTTGTTTTTGGACAACTTTTTCGAATCTGTGTATAATAACCCCCTCCCCCCACCATCAACCAAATATTAATTACTAAATCACATTTTTGTAAAAAAAAAAAAAAAGCATTTAGCGTTTCAACATTTTTGCTACGTTCGGCTTCATCCACTGATTGTTGGTCAAGTCCAAAACATGAATGATTGACAGAAACTCTCGAGGATCCAGATCAAATTCTGCAAGACTACCATTTTTTTCAGTTTCGCCTTCTTTTTCACTTTTTGCAGTGGATTGCTGTACTAATATAAGAAACATGCATTTTCTCTTTTATTAAATTTTTCCATTACACCAAATTGAGCCACTGCAACGCGTGGCAGGGTACAGCTAGTATTTATATATAGATACATATATCTGAATCTGTATATATATATATATATATATATATATATATATATATATACGTATATATGTATGTGTTCCTGTGCAAATTTGTATGCATGAACAAGTATATGAACATTTTAAAGACGTATTCATTATTAAAATATGAATCACAAATAAATACATTCAATTTCCTATTTCCATTTGCATAAATCTCTCTATTATATAATATTGATTTTTGCTTATCCGCTAGTTCGCTTCATCGCTCTATATTTGGATGTTTCTATTAGAATGTTTGATAGTATTACTAGTGTTTAAAATCTGATACATTTTAAGTAATAATGAAGTAATATTAAATACTACATAATGTTCTATGTGCATTAGTAAAGAATTAAAGCAATTGTATGATCACATATGTTCAACCCGAATTTTAATTATAGAACTCAATTTTACTTATCTAGACGTACATGTAATTTTCACGTCTATTTCATTTGTTTTATTTAACACAATGACTCTAAAAATGAATGTGTGCACGTTGTGCATTGCAAATTTTTACTTATGTTGGCCCTTATATAAAAAATGAAGTTGCAAAACCGCATATAACCGTATTCCAAAAAGACTAAGCATTCCGCTAGCAGAAAGGTTTGTATTCACCAAATTAAAAAGCTACCACTGAATTTAGAGTTTTACAATCTCTATCATATAGCACCTCTTGAAAACAATCAGCTAGTAATTGGTTCAGTCCATATATGCATTGAATAGGTATTATTTTAGTAGGCGTTTATTGGTTAGTTACATTTGATAAAGTTACATTTGATAACATACTATAAAGTTTTTGATCGGGACCAGCGAGACATTACACCCCTTCTTATAGAATAAATATACTTTTCATATAATGTATTGAGATTGTCGAACTGACTTCCTCATCTTAATTGTTATAGTCACAACGTTACTGCCGTTTTGCCCTCCGGCCTTCATCAGGTGTTTTGTATGGAACTGGGAAACCGTTTGTAAGGCGTCTCGAACCCAACCCTTTATTATTATTACGATACAAAACACCTGATGAAGGCCGGAGGGAAAAACGACCGAAACGTTATGACTATAACAACCAAGATGAGGAAGTCAGTCCGACAATCTCAATAAATGAAAACACCTCATCTCAAAAATACACACAATTCCTATTTCATATAATATCCGTGATTTTGTAATTTACAGCAAAATTGATTATATTTTAACCAAAGTAAAAAGGGGTAAACTCCATAACTTATATATGTTATGAATAAAAATTAGCCACATCAAATGACATTAACTTAGCAACATAGCATCAAAAAAGAACAATATCCGAGAATAAAGGTAAAAAAGCTGGAAAATATAATAAATAAAACAATTTCTAGATACTTAATCAGATCCAGCAATATGCTATATCACTACAGATTCACAATTTGTCTATATTAAAATTAGTGTTGCCCGTGTTTCTTTGTGCCACTACGATAACTCTCCTTCTACTTTATATGAGCGTAATAATAGCCGACAAGCCAATAACTCCGCATTGTCAACAACGCTCAAATTCCTGTCAGATCGCCGCTGTTAGATCATTTCTGTAATGTAATATATCCTGGCGAACCTGTATCACAACCTTAAATAAGTTTGATCTACTAGATATGCATGAAAATAAACACCTGCTCTATAGATGCTGTTAGATCCAGGAAAAAATCTACTCAGTTTTTGTTTCTCTCCGTTATTTTCCTGCTTTAACTCTTGTACTCATATTTATAAATAAATAGGTAACATTTTGAGAAAAAATTCCCCAAACAAAGACATGATGTCTGCTACAGTATGGTCTCAAATAGTAGCCATTCACACTTCGTTTGGTATAAAATACGAGTGAAAAAACTTTACACCTTATTTGGATTGTTACTTTTTGTTTAATTCATGTAAGTAAGACATTCAATTGATGTTTATTGCTCATTTAAAACGTCTGTACAATTTATCTTTCTTGCCTATATTTTGTATAGTGAAATATGTGTTGTAAAATTAAAACTAAAAATATAATTTCCGAGATAATCGTTACAGGGAAGTTCGCATATCTGAAAATACAGTTCCTGTCTGATTTCAGGCTGGATTCATTTCTTTTTAAATTATTTGGTTTAAGTGCATAATCTTAGTGCCTTGGTGTTTATATCTCGGATTACAAAGATCAAATTTGATTCCATATATTTTATGAAAATGGGATTTTATTTATTTATTCAGTCGTATATTTCTTACATGTAACATTGCAGTCTCTCTTTTCATGCGAGTTCTTCATCAAATATTTCCTCATTTAGAAAACTCAATGGAGATGTTCACAAACAATATTCCATTTAGCGTCAACGTTTTTCCTCTATTTGCAGAAGCTGAAATAAAAATACATAACGCATTCATGTCCTAAGGACGGCAACATTGATAACCTGACTCCAATATTTTTTACGCCTCATGAGAACAGAAAAATGAAAAATTATCATTGCAACAAATGGTCCCATAAATATACATTAGAAGCAAGCGTAAACTCGGCTCGTTTCCATTCCCCCGATACACAGAAAAACAAACACATAAACACAACTCAAAAATTATATGAATGCATTTGAATATAAGATATGTTATCATATAAATCAATGTTTAAATCAGTATTAATCTTTAGGTCAACCGACGAGTCTTTATCCCACAACTCTTGTAGCGTATGCATATAACTTAGTAAAACTCACACGAACGTTATAATATATGATATAACGCCAGCCAAACGAGAGGACATACAACTCATTTTAAACTAAAAGAAAAAAAAACTATACTAGCAGGTTTGTATTTAACACTATTTTCTCTCTCGCAGTTATCTTCTCATCCCAGTAACTTTGGTGTGCTTCATGTTAATGTGCAATCCTCATTCTTTACAGTAATTTGTTACTAACATAATTACTTTCTATAATTATTAAGGGAAAGGCAATTTAAGGGTAAAGAAATACATGAGAGTAGCTGGCTTATATGTCACTATAATCATATTCATAAGTAAAGCTACAGTGGGTCTGATTAGTACCACGTGTGTTAGCATTTATCAATTATTGGTTCTGTATATCATCTCCGGTTATCTTGGCATTGTTTTCAGTCGCCTGAACTTTGAATTTGCCACTGGTACTTAACAATGTCGACTCTACGCACAGAAACCCTTACAGTGAGTAGCCATTGCGTGACATGTGCACATGTTATAAAAATGAAATAGAGAGATTATCGACTACCGCCCATTCCCCAATATAATATCGTGATTGAGTAAAATTCCGAAACGCGTATTATGACGACGATTACAATGATAATGACGATGGCGGTTGCAGCGACGACAACAACAATGACGATAGGAAAAATATAAAAAAAATTTTTTTTTGAATAGCGTTAATTGTTGTCACATTCGTTTTTTTTTTACTTCGTACAATGTGGAGCCAATTACTACAACGATGATGACTGCGAAGATTGTAATTATTATGAAAAAATGAATAAAAATAATTTTTGATAAGATATGAAACTTCTTATATAAGGCTATTTAATACAAACAGAAGCAAGTCTCCGGCGTTCGTTAGAGTGAAATTTATTGTTTGGGGGCTAAAATTTAAACTAGACCAAATAATAATTATAATAAAAAAAAAACATTATAATACTTAACGCAACTGTAAACAAAGTATTTCGGAATTTAGTTAAATAAGTTAGAATATTTGCCTTTAACAAATTCTAGTAGAGTACAAACATAAAAACGATAGCAAAGACCCCTTTTAATTGAGCGATTAGTAAATTTGAATGATTTTAATCCAGGGGATTCTCCAGAGCTTAGTTTAATTTTAAGTTACCGGAGAAGTTTGTTTGTCAGACGCCGTCTCTTGCGCTCCAGGGATTGAAAGTACGTATTTAGTATAGATGTAAAAATCTAGGGAATTGAAAATCTAATACAGGCATGCAAAACATAAGTTAATAAAGCTAAAATGGTATTAATCAAAATCAATAACGCTACAATGGCATTTATTAAAATCAATAAAGCTACAATTACATTAATCAAAATCAATAACGCTACAATGTTATTACTCAAAATCAATAAAGCTACGATGACTTTAATCAAAATCAATAAAGATACAATGATATTAATCAAAATCAATAAAGCTACAATGACATTAATCAAAACCAATAAAACTACAATGACATTACTCAAAATCAATAAAGCTACAATGACATTTATCAAAATCAATAAAGCTACAATGACATTATTCAAAATCAATAAAGCTACAATGACATTAATCAAAATCAATAAAGCTACAATGACATTAATCAAACTCAATACAACTACAATGGCATTAATCAAAATCAATAAAGCTACAATGACATTAATCAAACTCAATAAAACTAAAATGACATTAATCAAAACCAATACAACTACAATGACATTTATTACAATCAATAAAACTACAATGACATTTATCAAAATCAATAAAACTACAATGACATTAATCAAAATCAATAAAGCTACAATGACATTAATCAAACTCAATACAACTACAATGGCATTAATCAAAATCAATAAAGCTACAATGACATTAATCAAACTCAATAAAACTAAAATGACATTAATCAAAACCAATACAACTACAATGATATTTATTACAATCAATAAAACTACAATGACATTAATCAAAATCAATAAAACTACAATAACATTAATCAAAATCAATAAAACTACAATGACATTAATCATAATCAATAACGCTACAATGGCATAAATCAAAATACATAAAGCTACAATGACATTAATGAAAATCAATAAAGCTACAATGGCATTAATTAAAATCAATAAAGCGCTACAATGACATCAATTAAAATCAATAAAGCTACAATGACATTAATGAAAATCAATAAAGCTACAATGACATTACTCCAAATCAATAAAGCTACAATGACATTACTCAAAATCAATAAAGCTACAATGACATTAATAAAAATCAATAAAACGGCAAAGATATTAATCAAAATCAATAAAGCTACAATGATATTACTCAAATAACTTCCTCCGTAGACAGCAATGCGATTTTTGAATGAAACGAAAGTCAGTATGTCTACCTCTGCCTGTCATCCTCGTAGACAATTATATGCTTGTTGAAGAATTTTAATGTATAAGTACATGTGACTCTCAAAAACTGTCCTGGTAGTACTGCCTATTGTTTATGTTAATTGTGCATACGTAACCTTAAACAGGAATGTTGATGATATAACAATGTTGATGATATAACACCGTTTTTCTCCATTCCCAGCACGCCCCACACCTAAAACTGAACATTTGGAAGTGCTTGAGTATGAGATATGCCTGAGCAATTAGATTGGGTTGCCCTTCTTCTAATGGGTTGAGGGTACCGGATTGACAGTTCCTGGCTGCTGTTCCCGACTGGTAGTACAGGACCCTAACTCTTTAGTAGCGCTTGGAGCGGCTGCTCCATCAAAAGTTGTATGATATCGGGTTGTTTTTAGTACAATGAGGCGCATGGAAAGGGACCCTGCACTCATCCCCGGTGGGTTTTCCTGAGGCCACAATCCTAATTGGAGAAAGGTCAGCTGATGCTCTACTTGTGATGCATGTCTGAAGCTCTGCATAACCTCTTGTTTAGCTCCCCCTTACCTAAACCGAACCTCTTTAAAAAAATATGACGAAGGTACAATCTGAAAATAAGCTTAAACCAGGATTAGAGACAAACAAATTCAACTTGCCTCCTCCCTTGAGGCTCGCATTCACAAATATCCGTGGGTTAGAACTAATTTAGCTGATGTTGAAGCATTTCTCTTAACAAATACCCCGGATATCTTTGCACTAAGTGAGACTAACCTACACTCCTCCATTCCCTCTAATAACTTTAACATGCCTGGATACCTCCCACTCTGCCGTAAGGACTCTGACAGACATATACACGGACTTGGAGTTTACATTCGTAATACCTTCCCTTGACTAGACAAACAGACCTAGAAACATATGAGCAAGCCTTTATGTGCTTTAGACTAAACATGCAACACAATATTAGCAACTATTATTTTCTTTACCGCTCTCCCTCGACTCATGACTGCACCATAATAAGCAAAGTATCTGACAGCATATGCACGGCACTGTCCCTCGACACTAGCGCACAAATTCATGTATTTGGTGAATTTAATGTCCACCACAAAATCTGGCTTGGATTCTCTACTTACACAGATGCAGCGGGCAGTACAACAGACCTCCAATCTGTGGTGGAATGGGGGCAAAAGTGGTTGGTCGCGTTCAATGCTGCCAAGACTAAACTAGTTTCATTCAATAATTACAAGAAACCCTCCCTACCACCTATAGCAATGACCAACGACTCTTTATCTGAAAGTACATCTTTCAAACTCTTTGGCCTAACGCTCACAGGAAACATGTGTTGGAACAATTACATTGAAGGCATTGCCAGGGCCGCTGCAAGAAAGGTGGGCTCTCTCTACCGTGCTAGACAATCGCCCATGTATGGAGTATTGCTGCCACATCTGGGCTGGTGCATCTGCTACTAGTCTCTCGCTCTTTGATAAGGTTCAAAAGAGAGTCGACAACCTGATAGGCCCTGAACTGGCATCTAGGCTTCAGCCTCTGTCCCATCGACGAAATGTTGCATCCCTCTGCCTTTTCTACAAGTATTTTAGTGGTGAATGTTCTGACGAACTGCAATCACTTGTGCCCCCACGACGTGAAAACCCTCGACAAACCCGACAGGCTGCTAAATCCCACCCCCACACTGTAGAGATCCCTAGGTGTAAAAGATATTTTTACTCCAATAGTTTCTTCCCCAGAACCGCTAGACTCTGGAATTCCATTCCAGGTCCCTGCTTCCCCAACAGTACTGACGTTCAGAAGTTCAAGTGTAACGTGAACTGCCATCTTGCTGCCCAAATCCCTACATAGTACCCCAGTAGTTGTTGCCCCTGTTAGTAGCCCCCTACACCAAAGTCGCAATTTGCCTTGTTTTGGGTGAAAATGTAATACAAAAAATATGAATACACACCAACACACATAATGTCAATGAAGTGCGCATTCATGCATACACAATCAGTATTACCAGGTTTTGCTTGGGAGTTAAATTGGTGCCCTTTTATGCTTATTTTTAAATGTATGTCTGGTAATTCCAATATTGCCTCTTTTGTTTTCTTGTAATCCTAGAATTATTTTAGTAAATTTCGGTTATATTGCAACATTACTAATCCACGTACCTCCTATACAGTGGATGCAATGTGCCAGCAACAGTCCAATCTTTCTGATTTGTCCTCTTAGCAACTATTTAATCAGCTCAAACCTAACAACTTTGGCGACGATTCGGGGGCCATGGTTTCTTCAATTGTATGCGAAAGAAACCACAAGATCAACATCGTCTATCTAAGAAGAATTTATGTAGTTGTCGCTGTATAGTTCTACAATTAATCAACTGTGTCGAAAATTTATTATCTTCTGTTGCTGGGAATACTACTTATGCTTTGTTGTTGGGGCTTATGTTTTGTTAAACCGATATATTAGAAACCTCTAACCCATGTTTTTATTAATAATGTGTGTAGACTGTTTTGCAATTTATTCAGGTCAATTGGTTGTTAAATAGACGTTCAAAAACAGAAAACTACTTTATTTTGCCCGGTTTAAAAACACGTAAATTTTCAAGTCTTATAAATATCTTTGCAGTTAATGAAAACAACATTAAGAAATTTACGCGCGGAGATTTAAACAACAAACCAGCAACGCCAAAAAAAAAATAAATAAAAAAAACTGTTTATCAACTTACTAGAGTAAAATTCTCACAACGCGTTATTCAATCATTGTTGCTAAGCGCCTACATGGAAAAATGGGTTTACCGATGATAGATAAAATGAAATTACGGTTTCGATTAAGCATTATCGGTTGATGTCGGAGGTAATCTGGGGGAAAAACTTAAATAAGATAACTCCCATATTAAATCCTGTAAATTTTAAAGGAAACTTGTGCAGTCGTTTCGGGGCCTATAAGAAAAGAATTCACACACAGACGAAGTTGCATTATTATAATTGTAGAGACTCAAAGACACGTTCAGCATATTATACATCCATTTAAAGAAAGTCGATTAATATCACTGTCTATATATACACAAGTTAGCGTTGTATATTTTGTGCATATATTTTAAGGACAATATATACATCACTAGAAATAACTGTTGTATAATATACACATAACGTATACATTGAAATACACACGATTAGTCGTATATTTCCCCACCTTCTATAATACAGAATACACGTTTTGTTTACACATATTATGCACAAATGCATGTTTACAGTTATATATATATATATATATATATATATATATATATATATATATATATATATATATATGTATATATATATATATCGCTATACAAATGGTACATTCCTTTATATAATGACCTTCCAACATAAATGCATTTATCTTCGCAGTAATTAATATAAAAATTCCTTACTATAATAAAATCGTATTTATTTACTTCAGTGTAAGATTAAGTTAATTCCCCATTTATTTCTCCCTTTTCAGATGAAATAGAATAGCTATTTAGCTTTAAATTATTTTATATAGACGTAGATTAAACAATATAATCTTAGTAAAAACCGTTAGCCTCAATATTAAATTCATTTTATGATTTTTTTTACATGGGGGTCACCACTTATCAAGGCCCGAAGACCATTCAGACATACGGGTTATTGCGTGTGCAGTAATCAATGAGATAGTATTGTAGTAATTATTAGTATTGGAAATTTGATAGCGTGTCTTACTGAAGCGAGCGGTTTGTCAGGAATTTGGTCATGTTGGATTTGAAGACATCAAAGTTGTCGTAAACTGGGAAACAGGCGAACGGAAGAGAGTTCCACAATTGTGCACTTCTGATTATATATAACATATATAAAAAAAGTACAATCGTCTTTATTTGTGATGATTAATATTGACAAACTTTATTGTTTATAGACGAAACTAAGGTATATATTTTCTATGTTGATCTACAGTTTGCAAATTAGCTAAGGGAATATGGCCAATACTTTAAAATAACCATATTTTTTTCATCGTTGAAAATGTTTTCTATTTTATAACTGTTATGTCATGCAAGTTAATCTGCTTTTGGCTATTTAACAAAAGGGAATGAATAGTGTAAACGACACAAATAAAACGCAGAATACGAGAATTTTGAGAGACCAATGGACACACATTTCTCGTTAAGATAAAATTATCTAAGTGAATAATTCTGACACAGAAAACACACTCGCTTCATGCTTCTTTACAAAGTTCCTCCTTTACACAAGATTTACACACATACATTATTCTCATGATTAGTTTTCAAATTTTAAGATACGAAACTATATAATGCCAATCAGACGCATTATCAATATCCTAATACTCATAAAATATGATACCTTTATTTAACTATTTTATATAGACACTCACTGTACACGTGTTAAACCAGAAAATAATTTAGGAAGAACTTTGGTATTATTAACTTTGTTATTAATTTTACATTTTCGGGAAATGTCTTTCTGCTGTTTTGGACTATTTGTGTATGTTTAACTAAACCCAACTTTATTTATTACCAACGGATATTTCGGAAATAAATTTAATTTGAAAAATCTGCATTAGAAATCCACATCTTGTCTAAAACACAAAACAAACAGAACTTCCTTTTCATAAACAGTAGCACATTTTCGATATTGTTTTAAACAGCGTTGGGGTAAAATGTAGTTTAATCCATAACATGTTTGTACTCTTTTAATATTTGTACATTTTACTGTTTTATTTGAATGTGGTTGTAGTTTAGTGATAAAATGCTGATGTAAGTGTTCTCAAATTCGAATCCACTACTAGCTACAAAAATTCATTTCCACGTAGGATGTAATCAATTTTCACGTGGTTCCTCCCGTAAGTACCTGATATCTCTCGAGAAAGGGTTTTGACAAGAGAACTAGAAGGACATTCAAAGCTGCCACTAGCATATTTGGATTGATACGATGTGATGATGACTGTTCATATTTTCTGCATGAATACATTTCGTCAAGGTATTTAATTCTAATAACCAATTGTGTCCATTTTTACTAAAAACTTTCTTTAAATTTTTCTTGAATTATCTTTATTTTTTTCTATTTACATGTTTTACATATTGCGTATGTCTTTTGTATAGGAGCTGTGTTATTGTTGTTTACTTTAATGTTTTTCTAGGCGTTTAATGATGCATAACAAAATAAATAAGTGGTCCACTTCATAGCGATCTAAAATCAATTGTGAGTCGTCTTTAATTAATAATAAATAAACAATAAACCAGGAAATAAAACAAACATAATCTTCATGCGTTTCCTTTGGAACTGAATAGTTGCTTGCACCTTAAAAAGGATCTTTTCTAATTTATAGTGCTGAAGACAAGCTTTCTGCAGATTTACTATACCTTATCCGTAAAACTCTTGCATGTCCTCTAATTGGTCGTAACATGATTGACAATTTTTCGGATGGCCCATGATACTTTTACCGAGAATACAAAAACGCTGTTGTATTAAGATTTATGTTTCACCCAACGTAAATGTTTTTGGCGCGAGTCCTGTGTGAGACATAAATTGAAGTATGATTTTCGCTGAATAAGTCTGAATTCTCGGCAATACCATTGTGACCATAAAATATCTCTTATAAACAGACCGCACTAGTAAAATTTATTAAAATTGTCTATTTCCAGAAGTATAAACGTGGGTAGACTATTTACATAAACCAATATACGTTTTGAAAAGTCGTTGTAATAAATAAAATTAAGAGAGATAAACATCAAATAATTAATATGTTAAAAATATTAATAAATAATATTGTAACGAGACCAGATTTAATACATTCTATGACATACATTATTTAAATATTAATAATAAACTGCTAAATATTAGTTAATATAATATTATACAATGTGATATAATATATTGATGTATATATATATATATATATATATATATATATATAATATGTATACCATATAATATATATATATCTTTACAATTATATAAATGCAACTTTGTCTGTGTGCGTGAGATCGTTCCTAATACTCTCCGAAACGGGTGAACAAATTTTCTTTAAAATTCACCGAACATTAGTGTATAAGTCTGTGAATCATCCTAGTTTAGTTTTGTCCGAGAATACCCCCGATAGTTACCGAGAGTAAATAATCGGACCCGTTATTTTAATTTATGCATTATCGGTAAAGCCATTTTCTCATATGCGGTCGCTTAGCAACAATGATAGACCAATGGGCCGTTAAAATTGTTCTGTAGGTAAGTGTATAACGTGTTTGTCTTTTTGCAAGACGTGGTATGTAGGTTCAAATCCCGTAAATTTATTAATGCGATTTTATTCGTTAACTGGAAAAAAGAATTATATAAAATAACTTTATAAAAGAAACAGTAGCTTACGTAGGGTGAAGTGCTGAATAACGTATGTTTTAGAATAAGTTACTGCATGGAGGCATGTGAAGATTCCTCTCGGGCAGTTTTATGGATTTTGTTGACAGTAAAAATATAGGAATGTGAAATATTTGTTTATATCCATTCAATAATGAGCAATATCGGGTATCCCTGGTATATATATATATATATATATATATATATATATATATATATATATATATATATATATATATATATACATATATATACACACATACATATATATGTGTGTGGGGGTGCGTGTGTGTATGTGTGTGTTTGTAGATTAATATATTTGTGTATATCTTTCTACCAAATCATAATCCAAGCATGTCTAACTTAATACGACAAAATTGTGATCCTTTACTTTTCTCCCAATATTGTTAATTTGGAGTCAGCCATATTTGTCAGGCGATTTCAGTTCTTACTCGTCATCAAGAGTATTATCTTTTTATTGAAACTTTTGTTAGTTATTTTTTTCAACTTAGTCATTTCGGTATTTATTATAATTAACTTTATTTGATTTTTATTCACATATTTATTCATTTCTTATTTTTCATTTCTTCAGCTAAGTTATTTGTCAGGAAAAAAAAAACACCGAAAGTGTGCGATCGAGCCTGTTTTGGATACATTTATATATATATATATATATATATATATATATATATATATATATATATATATATATATATATATAACATTTTAGTCATTCAATGAATTAAAAACATATTACGTGAAATGTTTAAATTTCAAATCAAGAGATATGTATTATTCTATGTAAGACGAAAGATTACATTTGAAATATTTTAACTTATTCTATAGGATTTCGATGTCTACCATCTCTTCAGAGGAGAAAATATTAGCAAATAGTTATAATGGTTTACACCTTATTTGCTACAATCAGTGAGACATGGAAAATCACAATTAAAACTTGCATAAGTATTTAAATGTCATAGAGTAAGGGAAGTTCATGAAAAGAATATAAAAATTAACATCCAAATTGCATGACAAAATCCGAAGTAAAATGTCTTGGTAGCAGTTTGGTTAAATGATCCAAACTGTATTTTGAGTAATGCACATCACAAGGTAATTGTCCGAAGTAGGCATTTTCCTGGAGCAATTTTCTTTGTTTATGTAATGTGTCCTGGATTTTTTTTTATATAGGGCCGGTGGTTCCGTTTATTAATAAACATATACATTGATATATTTAATCTTTTTTTTCATAATTATAGGACACGAGATTCAAATTTCACTCCTAAATTACTTCAAATTGTTTATAATTGTTAATAAAATGAAAAGAAAGCCGCTTAAAGTAGACAGACCACGCAAAATAAGAGAAACTGAACTGATAAGAAAAATGAAGAATGAAAAAGAGAAAGAAGAAAAAAAAGAAAAATTTACAATTAAAATACTTATAAAACATTACTACCAGTAATATTTTGTAATACATATAATAAAGGTTTCCATACCAGTTGATTGTTAGATAATTATATTCTTAAGTATAAATCTATATATCTATAAAAGTGAACGTGTCTGTGTATCTGTGCCTGTGCGTCTGTGTACATTTCCCTACGCATAACTCTGCCAATTTTATGTCTACAGACTCGAAATTTGATATACAGGGTACTGAGAAATGGACAAGTATTTGTCATCCGTTTTCGGCCGGAGATTTGGCTGTTAATGGGTCCAATTTCAACGTTTTGACCTTTGACTACTCTACCGAACTACTCCGACAATTTTGGGTACAAACAATTGAAATTTTATATATAGGACCCTTGAACCATGATCTAAGTAAATAACTGGATTTAATCCGAAAACTAATTACTAAGGAGGCATAATAGGAGTAAAGTTGTTTTTTTTATTTACTTCTGAATTATCTACCAAATTATCAGACAATTTCTGGTCTAACATTTGAAATTTTACATAAAGGGTATTCAGAGATAAGTCAAGCTTTTTAATCGGTTTGGGACGAAAATTTTTAGTCTCAAATATATAAATGTATGTATGTATCTTTGCATGTCTGCCAAAAACTTTCGACAGAGGCGGCGGATTTTTACAAGATCAGTGTCGTTTTGAACTTGGATCTTTCAGACGACAAATATCGAAACATTGGCTTAAACATTAATATCTTCACCTGCAACTGAGCACTTATCTACAGGGGAGGTCGTTTTTCTCTGATATTTTAAAAGGTCATAATCTCCTTTCGTTAGTCCAGCCTTAAATTAAATTTACCCCATTTCCGGGTTGACGTCAGGTTTTTCCCCATACTTTTCATCCATTTCGGTACGGATTCGAGCCTGCCTTCCTTTTACCACTTTTTTTTTGCTCAACATACACCTCCCTACACTCGGAAAACGTCGGGCTTAAATGTTAGTATATATATATATATATATATATATATATATATATATATATATATATATATATATATATATATATATATATATATATATATATATATATATATATATATATATATATATATATATATATATATATATATGAATCCACACGCTCATGAGCACAGAAAATTGCCCAATGCACGAAATCGATTTTTCAATATTTCCCCATAATTTTTGTAAATTTAAACTGAAAATTCCTATTTGAAGATCAATCTAATTATAGCATATAATAATGAGTGAAAAAATTTAACCCTAAAAATGGTAAGACAACATCATGGCAAGTATATAGAAAACGAATTCTAGGATTAATCCCATCCAACATGACTTACAAGAAGATGTTTGATATTTTAAGAAAAGAATATGTAAAACCATCTCTTTCTGTAATGAAGCGAATGGGTTAAAGGTTCGTAGCTGAACGCTTGGTAAAATGTTAATCTTGATCTGGTCACCATAGAGAACCGACTTTGAAGGACGACCACGTGCTTAAATAAATTGTTTTAAGGATCGAAAGAAAACTTATGTTGACCATAGCAAATAATTCAAAACAGGGGTTGGAAATGGTCTTTCTAGATATACAATATCTAGCCGAATGAGAGAAATGGGGTTTTCTTCTAAAAGTTGTGCACAGAAGCCATTTTTATCTAAGAAAAACATCAATGATAGAAAGAGACTTTTCTCGTGTTATGGTAAGAAAGATACAGACTGGTTCTGGAAAGTTTCTGGTTGGATGAATCAAGATTTTGTTTTATTAGTGATACTCCTGATCCTCCTGAAGAACTGGAGAAATATTTTCGACAAGTAGCATGAAAACCACAGTTAATCACGGGAATGGAGGGATACTGGTATGGGGAACTTTTACGGCAGCAGGAGTTGGGGAACTTATTAGATGCGAGAAGTCAACCAATGCAAAGGAATACATTCAAATATTAGAAACAGGACTGTTACCAAATATCCAAAAGCTGGGAATATCCCAGAACATTATTTTTCAACATGATATGGCTCCTGCACACATTGCTTAAATCACAAAAATGTTTTTTGGATAATTCAATTGATGTGATATTTTGGCCAGGTGAAACCCAATCGAAAATATTTGGTCTATATCTCGTGAATTAGCCAGAATAATTTTCCAACAATAGCAAACTGTGAGAAGCTTGGCGAAACGAATGCAAATGCATTCCCTCATTTTACAGTGTTCCATCTTGGTTGAGAGCATGTCTAAAAACATTGATCTTTTAAAGAAATGAAAACGGAATACGATTCCATCCGAAGCATTTATTAAAGGTAATGTCTTGTTATGTGTTATTACTCTCGTATAGGTTTCTTGTCGAATTGTTTTAGGTTCAATAAAGCTTTTAGTGCAATAAAATGTATACATTTTTGGCCCATTTGTTTGCTACCGAGTGCATATATATATATATATATATATATATATATATATATATATATATATATATATATATATATATGAGCAAACGGTTAATAAAATATGCTAAAAAACACTTTGAAATGAGTTAAAACATATTTAATCTGAAAAGAAAACACTAGATAAATGGATAGTCCTTAATCCACGGAGTTTCGAAGAAATACTCTCCTTCTCATCAGAGGGTAGGAATTAGCAAAATGCGGGATCGGATTTTGCATGCAGAAGTATTTGATGAAACAACAAGTAAGTCAAAGATCTTACTTGAAAACAAAATAAGTTAAGCAGAAGGGATATGGTAATGAAAAAGGTGATTACACATGAATGGATAGTCTGGTGGAAGATAAAAAAATCCAGTGACGGTAAAATCCAAATGTAAAACTTCAAGAAAGTTAAAAGAATTTCCATTTGTACAAGTAAAATCCAAGGAAATCCCGTTATTGGAAGAAGATGGTCCATAATAATCCAAAGGCAGAAATCCATGGAATAATTCACAAAAATGTGTACAAGGAAAAAATAATATTAATAAAAGAAAAATAAGATGTGCTTTTCACTCTACTTCCGAGACATAACTATGTAGTTTTTGACTTACTTGTTGTTTCATCAAATACTTATGCATGCAAAATCCGATCCCGCATTTTGCTAATTCCTACCCTCTGATTGGAAGGAGAGTATTTCTTCGAAACTCCGCGGATTAAGGACTATCCATTTATCTAGTGTTTCCTTTTCAGATTAAATATGTGTTTAACTCATTTCAAAGTGTGTTTTAACATATTTTATTAACTGTTTGCTCATATATATAAGCTCTAATTCCTCTTTGGTTTTATCGAGCTTTTATATCTGGTTGAGATAATTTTATAAATAGTAATTCTTTAATATTCATAACTTACTTCAATTTTACCATCTTGGATCATTTTGGTAAATTCAATTGCAATTTTCATTTTATATATATATATATATATATATATATATATATATATATATATATATATATATACCTATGTATATGTATATATATATATGTATATATAATTATCTATACACATATAGAGAGATAGATAGATAGTTAGATAGAGATATATTGCTTTATTGATTGTTAACTATACTAATACCTGTATTAAAATCTTAAATCTTCTTATATCAGGTTGTAAATTGTTTTATTTAGATTGCTTTCTGTAATTCTCATTCCTTTGTGCAAGTATGTATGTACTTTAAATTTGTTTTTAGAGATTAATATACACTATATTCAGTTTACATTTTACATGTATGTGCCTGTGAAATATATATATATATATATATATATATATATATAGAGAGAGAGAGAGAGAGGGGGAGACACACAGACAACTATTTACATATATGTAATATGTGTATACACACACACACACGTATATATATATATATATATATATATATATATATATATATAGGGAGTAAAAATATATTAATGAACGGATACGTAGATATATAAGTAGGTTTCGTATATCTCATGGAAGTAACCTGTTTACCTATGACTGCCTGTGAACAGAAAACTATTTAGGGAGATTTAATTATATATTACTATTTGATACGCAAAACGTTATTAAAATAATACGAACACATATATGCCACAAAGCTGGATATAAACAAACTACTTGGAATTGAATAGGCATTTAACACTAAATCGAATTTGGCCTTTTGATCCTGAACCCATTTATTCTATTGATTGGTCGTAATTCTATTAGACATGCTTTTGACGTAAGGTCGCCATTACGAACAAGGGGCAGATAGTGCAGTCATATTGTACGTAATACTCGTATTTAGAAGCAATTATCAAATAGAATACACCGATGTGTTATTAATGCAATTGTACTTTGATTATTCGAATCTTTATTATTGATGCGTTGTCTATTTCTGTCTGACATTAGTCACAAACACACGCATACAACATATATATGTATATATATATATATATGTGTGTGTGTGATATATATATATATATATATATATATATATATACATATATATACATATAGTCATCCACATACAGTATTGTTTTGCTGTTTCACAGCTTATCAGTGCGGTCATGTATATACATATATACATATATATATATATATATATACATATATATATGTATATATATATATATATATATATATATATATATATATATATATATATATATATATATATATATATATATATATATATATATATATATATATATATAATGCAATTCGGGTTCGTTAAAAGCGAATAAAATCATATTTCTACGTTACCAATTTAATTGAAATCCTCAGAAATTCTATTTTTAAAGACAAGGAATATTTTATGTTATTAAAATAATTTAACATTGCGAATTATAAAAATATTAAATTAAATAAAAATATTTTTCGTAACTGCGAGATTATCGCCATTTTATTTCCGGTAGAGTAACTTATTGAGATACGTATTATTTGTATTAATTTTTATGATACTCATGCAGAGAGTGATCCGTGCTGAAATAGTGTTATTATTTAAAAAGTCATTCTTAACATGTGGAGGGGGGATGTTTTGTACCTATTCTGTACTTTAAGCTTTAAATTGAATAAAAAAACATATCGTAAAACGTTAATTAAACGTGAAAATATGATTTTAAAATAGCGCGGATCGGTCTCTGCATTAGCGCGATTTTTGTTTATTGCGGATTTATTGTGAATTCTCAACTTTATTAGTTGTTTCACGACTTTTCGTCCAACTATTCCTCTGGCCTTCATGAAAAGAAGTAAGTCCTTTTATAAATGTTCAGTAACTTTTTTCTATTTATAATTCTTAAAGAGTAAAACTTTTCTTATTCATGAAAATAGTTAAGCCTACGTAAATAAATAAATAGTTGTACACGTGACAAATTATCAATAGATGTTTTAGTTACTTTTTAAAAAAATATATTTATGTAAAGAATTAACGTAAATAATGTTTGTAAAAGTGCGATAGGCGACGTGCTACAACCATCACTCCCATGCTTAATTTCTATAATCATTATTTCGATATTTGAAAGTGGTTCTTACTTTTTAGTTACAACGTTCTGATAAATTAGTCAGCCATTTGTAAGCAATAAAAACGCGGTATATCAAAACCATAGAAAGTAAAAATTAACTGTGCCTCTACCGCATTTGTAAGTCAGAAATATATTTGTTTCTTAATGAAAAAAATAGATTGAACATGAATTTTTTTATTGTTTTTATGAAAATAAAGTTTCGAGTTTTTTTATTTTTATTTTTAACTTATTTAGTTAAAAGTCAATTTGTGGGTGTTTTTTTTAATTGTTTTTTATGAAAGGTGAGTGTTTTTGTTTTGTTTTTTCAAAACTTTTGTTTTTTTAAATTGTTTTAAAAAGTATTATAAATTTCACTGATATGCTGGAGAAATGTTTAATAATTTGGTATTTTTTAAGATTAGGTCCACCTCCACAATTTTCCTTTCAATGACGACATTTATAGGTTTCCGAGTATGCTGAAAACTCAAATCGCATTGAAATTTTGCGGAAATAAATAGTTGCATTATGCATTGTATTCTTCGGCGGCCATCTTTTTACGTGCACACGCTCCATAAACAAATACACGCACGAAAAAAAAGATGGCCGCCAAAGATTACAATGGATAATACAACTTTTTATATCTTGATAACTACTTATTTCTGCAAAATTTCAATGCGATTTTCATATTCAGCATAGTCGAAAACCATTTCAAGTTGTCATTTAACAGAGAATTGAGGAGGCGACCTAATCTACAAAATTACCAATAATTTTTCATCCCGTACGCCTCCCGATACATTGCTTCGTCAACATGCGACCAATGTATTTCTCCCGAAGAGACACTTCCGTATTTAGAAAAAAAATTAGTGATCGATTTACCAGAACGTGGTAACTAAAAAGTGAGTACCCCTTGCAAATGTTGAAATTATTTTTTTTTCAATTTTTTTTCATAATCTGGTTAGTGTTCAATCAATAATAATCCAGTGAAAAAATTTCAAAAACCTATCACTATAGAAACGCCACCGCGTAAGCAAATAAATAAAAATGTTACGTGCGCATGCGTTAGCCTTGACTAGGCGGAGTACTAAGGAAACGACCATTAAATAATTCTGCGGGCCGCTGTGGAACTCAACGTCCAAGGAGTACCAAAATAGTTTTCATGATCTGAAGAATTTTTTTTTTTCGAAATGTGGGTGATCACTTTTCCATGTAAATTTAACTTTAAATGAGCACCCACTTTCTGGCCACCTGAGGCAGGGGCATTTATTTCGTGTTTATTGGCTTAAAGGTGTTTTGACAAGGCAGTTTGGTACGCGAAAGCATATTTAACAGTTTTCGTTTATGCTCACGCATAGCATAAACAAACGCTACGTATGTGAAATGGAAAATAGTCCCAGAGTTCAGGTGTTAATACCATGCAAAAGAAATCAAACAAAAAACTTTTTAGCCAAGTAACACACAGAAAAAAGAAAAAAAAAATAACATCCATTTTTTTCTATCGAATTCATTTGCTGTTTTTATCGAAAACTATTTTCCTTCGGATTTTTTATATAATTTTCTATTAAGGGCCGTGCATCGCACGTTCGTAAATAATTTTTTATTGTAGATTTTGGTGTGCTAAAAACGAATCTGTAAACCGTTTCCGTCGCAAAAATATAGTTTTTATGATATGAAGAAATTACTTTTTCGAAAAAGTGGTGATCACTTTTCCATGTAAACTTAACTTAAAATGAACACCCACTTTCTAGCCACCTTAGAGAGGGGGGATTTTTTCCCATGTTTATTGGCTAAACAGCTTTCGTTTATGCTCACGCATAGCGTAAACAAAGGCTAGGCTGTGAAATGGAAAATAGCCCCAGAGTTCAGGGGTTATTACCATGCAAAAGATATCAAACAAAAAACTTTTTAGCCAAGAAACTAGGAAAAATGCCCCTCTCTCAGGTGGCCAGAAAGTGAGTGCTCATTCTAAGTTAAATTTACATTGAAAAGTGATCACACACTTTTCGAAAAAGTAATTGTATGAATATCATGAAAACTTTCTTTTTGCTACCGAAACGGTTTGCAGATTCGTGCTTAGCACACCGAAATCTACAATAAAATATTTCGTTATATATGAATGTGAAACGGGCCTTAAAGTAAAATAATACCGGTTTTTTGGCAGGGTACAGCTAGTATATATATATATATATATATATATATATATATATATATATATATATATATATATATATATATATATATATATGTATATATATATATACGGAGAGATAAAGGGGGAGGGATAAATAGATGGATAGAAAATTTAAGATACAGAAATGTTAATTTTTTTTTTATTTATATATATATTTATTATCCTAGAGATATTAGATTCGATCTTCAAAATTTAAAATATGTTAAATTCTTCACCGTTGCGTGATTGTCGTGTCTTATTTCTCCACTCCTCATAAAAAAATCACTAAGGGATTCTGCTTTCATTTTGACACACCCAATACTAATGATGGTATTCCCTGTATGTTCTTTTAAATTTGCGATATTTTCAAATTTACATTATTACCTAATCTCCGTTTCTTTTACCGGAACATTTTAAAGAATATACATTTAAGGATTGCACCTGTATACTGATTCAACAAGAATTTCTCTTTAAAACCTCGGTTATATTTGTTGAAATGGGAATTATTTTGAAATTGACGTCACGATGGATTAATAGCTGAACTGCCTTATGTATACCTTGGAAAAGACAAAGACTGAGGGAATAAACCCTCACAAAAATATGGTTTGGATATCTAACGGCGGATGCTGAAGCACTAAAGCAACTGGCCGGCAACTCTCCCAGATCCAATATTGCCTACCGTATTGTCTTGCTTTTCCCTCGGACTTTGCCTGTAACGTCGAGAGAGAAACCCTTTAACTAACTCTTCTTATCATCTGGCCAGGCTTACATCTAAAGACATAACTCAAGTTTAAACTGTATAGCGATGGAAAAAAGCTGCAGTGCACTAACTGAAAGGTAGGACGCAATTGCCTTACAGAAAGTATCCATAACATGTTTCAATAACATTATCAGTGTCGATATATCTATGAATAATTATAGCCGATGGGTTCTTACTCGGACAAGTCTAATTGAGATCCTTTAAATATTCGGCTAGTTTGATTCATGTACCGAAGTTGATATAAATTATATATCTATTCAAGCGTGCAATAAATCAATTTTATTTAACCAGAAACAAATGCTGAGAAACGTGATACATTAATAAGAATCGTGTTTATATTCATCTGAAATGGACGTAATTTATAGTTGTAAGGTATACATTTTATGATCCCTATCTCTCTATATGTATAGTAAGTTATAAAATGTACATGGCGATTAATCTACACTGAAGATTCCGCGTTTCATCCACTCTAGGATTATTAAGGCTTATGCGCATAAGCCTGAAGAATCATAGAGTTGATGAAACGCGGAATATTCAGTGTAGATTAATCGCCATGTGCATTTTATAACTTACTAACTAGCTCTACCTACGTATTAAGCACTTTTGAAGTAAATACTTAAAGTTTACGCACAAATCTATACTTTCGTATATTAATGTTATGTGAGTAAATTAAGTAGTTATGTATATATATATATGCATATATATATATATATATATATATATATATATAGTGCGTAAAAGTTTAACTGCATATAAGTAAATTAGCCGTAAAACAGATTCTCTCTCTTGTTATTACCGATACTGCCATCGATGTATCATACGCTGTACAGTAAGTACCAATAAATTATTCATGTATACTTAATAATAAAATGCAACCCCTTTCTATACAAAAATATGGGTCGTAACACAACATACAAATCAAAAATATATCTGTTTTCATAATGATGCTGTTAGAACTTGTTGAATTACAACAAGTCTACCGAACCTATTCATTCATTTATACTTGTAGACATTAAATCCTTATATGTTAAAGTTCGAGTAACGTCGGACGGTCATAGCTGTTTTAGTAGGAATTGTACGTATAATCAATTGTGAAATAAATAGAAGCAAAAAATTACCGTCATGAAAACGTATAAATACAAAGACACGAGAGGAAAATAATTCCATTCTGTATTTTTGAATTGAAATCCGTAGCATTAGATGCAATGCATCGCCTGCAGTTAATCCGAACACAGCTCCTGCTATTAAATGCATTAAACATTGCCCGCAGATTTTTTATTAAATCGAGATGAAATGATTTCCTTCAGTGAAACTAACAATAGCATAGTATAACTTCATTTTCGACGATAGTTTTTCTTCTCAAAATAAAAGCAGATGATTGGAATTGTCAGGCTACTTCTGCAAGAGATTCTATTCAATGGCATAAACTAATGCACTCCAAACATATACAACTTGTAGATCATACTTCTTTTAATTAATTTCTCATTCATTCACATTTCGAATTGTGGTTTTTGAATCATATTACGGTTTAATAAATCGAAAAGCTTCGTAAATTAAAAGCTAAAAAAGGGGATTGCACAGGAAAAAATTATATTGATAAGACCTATGCCCTTGTTATTAACAAGCCTTAAACTCTGCTACAATATTACTCATTATACAATAGTAAATTGTTCAGATATTTATTTACACTGAATTATATATATATATATATATATATATATATATACATATATATATAGGTAGCGACACCAGATCTTGTTCGTTGTTGAATGAAGACAAAAGCATGCTTTCATTGTTCTCGAAATAAGAAAAAATATTTTTTGTAATTAAATATTTATATTTTTTCATTATACATACGTTAATTTCATTGGTCGATTTCCCGCAATAGTATGCATGTCGTTGTCTAAATTTAACTGTAGAAATCTACTGTTAATTTTTGAAACTTTCTGTACATGCTGAGTTCAATTTAATTTTAAAAAGCTTAGTAGCATGATTCAATTATGCCCTAAACAGAAAACAATTATTTTTGACCTTGGTCTTGTCATATCAGATAACTAACTCTTAATTCTAGGTAATTATCTTACATCATTACATGTATGAAAGTAAAATATATCAAATACAAGTATCATAGTTTATTGCACTTTAAAAGATACGCCTCTGCCTTATTACACACTCAGTTTTTTTTTATGAGGTGAGCATTTGTACGTGTACCGTGATAACACTTCTATAATGTACTTGTGATATGAGATTGTAAAAGATGTTAACGTTAGTCAAAATAAGATCACCTTTACATTCAGGTCTTTTTCAATATTCAATTTTCGATAAAATTAGACGAATTCCGATAGAAAATACGTAATACCACTTCTAGAGACATCAAACACGTTCGTGTGAATTTCTCTCAAAATCAGGCTAAGAGTTTCCGACTCTATAGAAATTTTACTTAGAGGTACACGCACATACAGAGACACCCCCTTTTATATAGGAGTATTATTCTATAGCTAGACCACCTATAACCTGTTCTGTCAAATATTTAATTTATATGTTAATTATAGAGTCAATAAAACCTATTAAAGGAACACCTTCTATTTACAAGATATTTTTTTTATAATTTGAGTGTTTTAAAACCACTGTTATGTTACTAAAAACCTGGCCTCTATTATAGATTTGCAAAAACAATTTGGAGAAAGTGTTGTTTTTTTCTATCAATAAATTAACCTTTTAAGCGTAATGCTGCCTTTTCAGTTAACAAATATATCGGAAGAGTATTCGGACAATGTTATTGGAAAGGTACAGCTTTGTAACCTCTCTGTCTATTAACATCACAATTTAATAAAAAATAAAAATGACTACCTAGTTTTTTTATAGATATTTAGAATGCAAACAAATTAATTCCTTTTTAAATTTTAGATTTAATATCTTAACACTTTCAATTACAGCATATGTAAGATACTTGAAAGTAGTTTAAACTGTAGACATCTTTGTTTTGTTTTTGTTTAAAATGTGTAATTCTAAATAATAAATAGGTTTTCATGTATTTATATTCGCTGTGTTTATGTTAGATATGTAGAAAGACAAAATGTATAATATTTCCAAACTTATTTTATTTTCCTTGGAATCACTACATTTCAAGGCCCGAAGGACACTCGATTTAAGCGTTAATAAATGTAAGGTGGACGTGAAGTGATCGTTAATTGTGTAAGTCGGGGGGGATTTGAATACTTCTGAGGAGGGTCAGCAGGAATTGGTTTACATTAGATATCAAGGCGATCATGTTTTATTAAACCTGGAAGTTTGTTATGAAACATTGTTCCAAACAAGGAATTCTGAGAAAAATCTTTGTTCATGTAACCTGCGTTTGAATTTAGGCACGTATCGAGAGGGGGAAAATCATGTATAGTGGTTTTAGCTAATCGACCATAGATGGGATTTAAAATGAGCACTTAGCATAAACATATCGATAATGCACAGACAGGCTCGCGACGTCTCTTCTGTGAGAAAGAGGTGGCACGGAAGAAAAAAGGGCATTATCTATGCAGTTCGAAACAGGTCTTAAATCGATCAAGGCATTCTAAATTGTGTCGATCATCTCTTGCTCAGATGTAGCAACAGTAGTCAATTGTAGGGCGCATCTGGCTCTTATAGAGATAGAGAATCGCATTGTCAATGAGATAATTACTGGAGCAGTTGAGTGATCCAACCATTTTTCCAGCGGCCTTGGCAACAGATTTAATGTACGCGTAACTTTTCAGATCAGGAATGAAGGTCAGTCCTACATGCTTGTCAAGACGTAGGACTTCCCTAGGATTAGAGTAATTTATTTTATTTGGGGTGTGATTGGGATCAAAGCAATTATAATAAAAGAGGAGAAGCTATGATTCCAATGCATTAAAATGAACCAACCACCCCTTCGATCATTGCACCACGTTCAAGATCGGAAGAGAGAGAATCAGAAATATATTTTTCAGTGATTACTTTTGAAGTGTCGCCAGAGATTGTCATGTTATCTGTATCAATATCTAAAAATGACGTAAGGCCGTGATTTACGAAATAACTGAAGTTAAGGAATAGCATTTAATCAAGGATTGAACATAGAGGGATATCAGTGTTAATACAGTGAGTTTGTGATGTCGACCCATCACCGACTAATCCTAAAAGTCTATCGGAGAGAAAATATTTTTTAACTAAGAAGACATTCTCAGCTATTCGATAGCAGGCGATCATGTGAATAGGCCTTTATGCCACAATCTGTCAAAGGCATATGTTATGTCAAGAGCTATTGCCCTAGAGACAAGCCTCCGTCGAGCGATTCACTATTACTGAGTTAGATACATCATTTGTAGATTTCACAGAACGGAATCCATACTGCATGTCACTGAGCAGCTTATATGTGCTGAGGATGTTGAAACCTTTATAAGGAAGACGATCCGTAAAATCTTTATTAAAATCGGCTTTTATGCCCTCTTTTTATTTATTTAAGCGTGTGTAGCACTTTTGCAACCAGAACTCTTAAACGGCATTTTAGTTGTATATGTTAAGTAGCCTGGGTGCGCGGCCTTGCCCGGTTGTAAGGAGTTGTACGTAACGGTGGTGGTTGAGTAAAAAAAGGAGTAGTAGGCAGGCACGAACTCATAACGCGCCTGAGTAAAACAAGAAGAAAAAAACACAATCGGTCTCATCGATACGCACACCGCGATTGAGACTTCATGGATGATCGAAATAACGTCTTTCATGCGACGTCGTACGAGAGACCCAGCTAAAATGCGAAACCAATTTTTTCACGGTCCGCCGTGTCTATTGATCGTTCTTGGCAGACTTGCAAACACATACACACATACATACATGCACACAGTTCGCCTTTTTTATAATATAATATAATATGAAACAGTATATATATATATATATATATATATATATATATATATATATATATATATATACATGTATATATGCATATATATGCGTGTGTGCGTGTGTGTTTGCCTCCGATAAGCACGTACGCTTGGGGACGAAACAGTATTTTTTGTTTGAGTGTTCAGTTCTTAAACTAGGTTTTTCTATTCATTTATTTATTTTATTTTTTTGATAAACTAAGATTAAATTGCACACAAAGAAATAGAAAAAAATCGATGATGTGCATTGTTTTCAAACTAATTATTTTGCTATACGAAAACAACAACTTGGATCATTTGACTTGTAATCCATTTCTATCATTTTTAAGATGTATTGTAAAATTAATAACACCTTATGTTAATATATTTATTTTGCAAAACGTGCGTGGCCTATTTATTTCATACATACATTGCTTTTACAGATTAAAAGGACAAAACAATATGAAGATATAGTTTTTTTATATGACGAGTGATATTGAATATTATAGGTCTAATATAGCGTCATTTTTATTGAAGTACACCGTAGTGGTTCATTTTAACTGGTATACATAATCATAAAGCTGGGTGCGGTTATGATTCTTTGAACGACGTAATATTTATTGAAAGAAAATATGGGAGGCTACTGTTTTTATATAAGCATATAGGTCACTATATAAAATAAGTTCCATGTTATAGAGGAAAAATACAGACAAGTTAAAAAGTTTATTGATAGTTGTATTGCTAAACATTGGGGAGATATTTGAATTTCTTTTACAAAGGAGTCACCAGTGATAAAGGGCCGGTGGTTACTGGATGATAAAGGTTAATGAGTGTACAGTAGTCAATGGGACAATATCCTGGTAATCGTTAGCAGTGGGGATTTAGTAATTTAGTAAATTTGATTACTTAAGGTGACGGCTCATGAAGAATTTGTTTACGTTGGACTTGCGGACATCCACATGGTAGTCAGGTTGAAATTTACAAAAGAATAGTTGTTTGAATATTTATGATTTATAAAGTTTGTTTTCATATTTTAAATAGAAAAAAATACGCTTTTAAAATCAAATTCAGAGCGAGAAAATCAACTTCTTGTTATATAAATCGCAGATGATGAATTATCTCTTTGATATGTACCTATTTACAAAGAAATGAATTTATATAATAATATATTTCTTCCGTCATTCTCAAAAGACACATAGAATAGACGTTCATCTTGTGTCAGCATAAACATAAACTTACACGAGAAAAATATTAGAAACAAAACTACTCAAACTCTTACTAACTGTTATTATAGGCACAATAAATTAATTGATGTGTATTTTGCATGTTTATATTGCATAGATTTGCAAACACAATTTCCCATGAAATTAAACTATATATAGTTAGGACATTTCTCATATACTCCCGTCAGTAAAAGGTCAATCTTTACAGTAAAATTATTTTATCACCTCTTTTGTTTTAATTGCAAGTAAAATTATTGCGCTGTAATGTCGTGGACGTGCTGTTGTTCCTGTTGCTGTTAAATACAGGATAAATAAGCGTACTTCTTTGTGAGCCTTTTTTTCTTTAGCGCATATACGTTTGAAATTAAAAATAAGTATAAAAGCTCTTAAAAATCATTAGAAAAAAAAACTTGAATAAACAAATGAAAATGTTGTGAGAATACGTCAAACATGAAAAAGATTCTATTAAAAAATACGATTCATATGTTTTTGCCCGTTTTTAAAATTAAAACATTTCTTATTTATTTCGGAATGTATAAAGTAACCTTTTAATATTTCTTTCTTTATTTTAATTAAAAGCCATCGCAAATATCAGTAAATATGGACTTACTATTCAAGATGACTGGAGGGGGATTAAAGTAGTTTATATTTCCAGAAAGAAAGGGATCGACGAATACGATTAGTAAATGAAAATATCGTAAAATAGATCCAGAATTAGGAATAGCTGAGCTCTCAAGCAGAACTATGACGTAGCTTGTATTACGTTAATATTTTATTGATTGTGTTTTTTTTTGTATATACTGATGCATCTGGTTTCTTTATCTTTATCGGAATTTTTACTCCTTTTCTTTGTTTATTTTATATTCTATGATTTAGTTTAATTTTAACGAATGAAAAATCCTTTCGAATTTTAATTCGCTCCGGAAGTAGCACTGTTACGGCGCTCGGTGAATTGATCAGGAGTCGTCATGAAAACAGTTTTATATAAAAGTTCTGTCAAGATTCATCTTGATATTTTTTCTGTGTGGTTCTGTTAAAATTGTATATATATATATATATATATATATATATATATATATATATATATATATATATATATATATATATATATATATATATACACATATATATATATATATATATATCTAAATTCCATGTTTTCATGCTTAATTAATGTATATTAAATCTAATTACTGTTTTTATTTTGTTTATTACTATCTATTTGAACTTTCTAATTCAGGATTTATTTGATCATATAAGTTACATTTATGTAATTATTCGTTCTTATTTGTCTTTTCTCGAGCTCATAGATATAACGGGACGCATCAAATTGATATGCATACAAATGTTAAACAGAAGTATTGATCAAACTTCACTCACAATCTGTTTTTCACTAATATTTTACTCAACTTTATTAAGGATATACTTTAAATACTTACGTTACAATCTTTAATATTAATTTTATGTATTCGCATGCCCTGAAATTTATATAATGAGAATAATTCTTTGTAAACCAAAAATGTAAATAAAGTTTATATAAAATAATGTACGTGAAAAAAGTAGGGATATAAAGACAGACAACAAGTTAGGCAGCATAATATTTGTGTGAACTTGATGTGTGTTGATTATACAAGGAAAGATGCAGGTTTCTGTATGCGGTAATATGTGTGACGACTAGTGTGTATACACATAATTAATAATTTGAATTTTTGAATAAGAATATAATGGTAGATTAATGAATCCTTTCCCACACTCTTAATCTTTACCTAAAGTAAAACGTAGATTCTATGAAACAAGTTTAGTTCTTAGAATTGCACATCTGTGAAATTTTCTTCCGTTTGCGTGCTCGCCGGCCGATTACAATATGCCCCTCTTCAAGTCCAACGTAAACAAATTCTTGCTGAGCCTATCTCCTTAAGTTATCCAACTTACTAAATTTACACTTCTACCTATTACTATGATATTGTCTGTTTGACAATCATATACTTTTAGCCCTTATCCTCGAGTGGTCTCGGGGCCTTGAGAAATTGGGACCCTTTTAAAAATATGAAAAGAATAAACAATTAGCAGTTCGGGAATATAATTCGAAAATAGAACATGGATTTTACATAGATATGTAACACTTATACAGAGTAAAAATAACGGGTGCTAAGTATATATATTCGTAGAAGAGAATAGCGGGGATTTGTTATTTATTGTACAGTAATATGATAACTCATGCATGCCTATTGAAACGAATATGCGCCTGGGTATAGATGTCCGAGTAAATGATTCTATAAGAACACACACATGCAAGGACTGTTCTTAAACTAAGGACGGCTATTTGTACTCTGAAAAATTAATACATTGATTAACTGAAAAATAGAATTGTACCATTAAATCAAGCGGCCATTTACTTTACATATTTCTACATAATCATCACAATTTTCTACATAATCATCACAATTTTATTACATAATCATCACAATTATCATAATCATCATAATTTTTTTACATAATCTCCACAATGTTTTTTTACATAATCATCACAATTTCCTGCACACCACTCTCTACCAAAAAGTCTATGTCGAATCAAATTGTTACTGTGCTTACATCTATATATGTATAGTTACTATTGATTTGTGATAATATATATGGAAAAAATCACAACTTAGGACGCTGCTCTCTTTATGTATTGAACATTGTTTAAGATAATACTGACAATAGATACATAGAATTACATATCCTCTTATAATATACCCCATTAGTAAATTAAATAATATACATAAACGCAAACACGTAAACACAGAACACCAATTGAAATTGAAATCTTAGGGAGACATCAGTAATACCAGTTCTTATTGGTACCACAGGGCTTATGAAGAAAACCTGAATCATACTTAACTAATATTCCGGGCGAACCAAGAGTAAAAGATATCCATAAAATTGCAATTAAGGAAACAACGGGGATACTAAAAATATCTCTTGGCTGGTTTCAATAAAAAGCAAAATATATTTAAAGTATAAATTTTGAAAAATTATAAATATAAGACATACCCAGAGGGGAGGGGAAAGAAGAAAAGAAAATAGAAATAGGAAATAAAATCGAGCGTGTAAAAAGGGGGTTTGCTGTGATATGCCATAAGATCAGAACTGGGTTAAGCAAGCGAAGACTTTTCCCCGTCGATGACGGTGGTGGTGGGATAGACTGAAACAGCGAAGAGGCATCAAGTCTAACTTGGTAGGCAGATTTATTTAATATAGCTTATATAATGTTATTGAAGAAGTTTCTTGGGTATATTTTTGAATCGGAGTCGGGTTTAGGAGAAAACGATTAGTTTTTTAGTAGTTTCGGGACCTTTAGAGTTTTTACTATATAGGATTAGTAAATTTATTTTTTATAATATTTTGTTATTTATTAATGGAGAATATTAAGTATAACTATGTTTGAAATTATGAGTAGAAAATAATTAAGCATAGATATAGGAGAATATGTGGAGTTTTATGTCAGACCGTAATGGCATATCTAGGCATTTTTCACTTAATAAAAAGTGTTATAATTAAAGTATAATGAGGACGATTTAATGGCTACGTTGTAAAGTAAATAATTATAAATTTTCAAATTAGAGTTAAACTAACTTCTTGAAGAATAATAACGTAAAGTAGAGTAATATGATAGTTGTGAGTTTCGATGCGTAGAGTAGTAGTGTTAATTATGTTCATTTATTAGGTTAGGGGGTTTGTATCATATGAAATTCAGTATGGTGAGAAGTAACTACGGAGGGGGAGTTTGTAATGCTACAGACAATTGACCTTTGATTTATAACGTTTAATTATTAAATCAAACTTTAAAGATAATAATAATGATTTTTGCATGTTAACAAACGAAGCAGGGGAATTACAAGGATGTAAACGTATTGTATTTTGTGAGAATTTTTCACCTGATAATCGGTGTGAAATTATTTGGCATCGGATTTAAGTAGTGGGGCGTTAAAGTTAATCATTTGCCGTCTCTAAACGATCTTTAAAGAAGGTCCTAACAAGTCCGATATATTATTCTTAATATTCCCCATTAATAAATCAAAAATAAAATTTGTATAAAATTACTCAACCTATGTAGTTATAACTCTAAATATCCCGTAACTACTAAAAAAAACTCCACTTTTTCCCTCTAAACCCGGCTCCAATTCTTAAATATGACCAACATAATCTATAATCGATTCTCTATTCAAAGGGATTTTATATAAGCTATATTGACCGCATCTGTTTACCGAACTGAACGATGGATCTTGGCTGGTCCGGCCCTTCCCCTCGTCGTCGCAAAAGATCGTTGTCTTTCTTAACCAAGCTTTGAAGTGGACACATATGCAGGTCACCGTTTAAAACAGAAAACCCTTTTTTGACACGCTTGATTTTATTTCAATTTTATTTTTCTCTCTTCTTTCCCCCATCCCAGTCTCTTGCTCTGTCTTATATTTATAACTTTATAAAAATGCATTTATATATTTTTTTTTCTTTTCATCGTTTTTCCCTAGTGTCTTCTCTCCCCTCTTCACTTTCCCCCCTCCTCCCTTCTGTATCTCTTACTTCCAATTCCCTAGTTTTTAATATCCATACGAAAGGCAATATTGTTACTTATTATTGTAGATTTCATCATATTATGATACAGACAAAAAGTATTTATCCTGTATATTGAAACAACGTGTAATGATTTAATAAAAAAAACATATATATTTATATATGTAATGATTTTATAAAAAAAACACATATATATTTATGTTTACATGTACAGAAGGTCAGAAAACATTGGTTCCGTCGGTTTCAAGCCAACCATAAGGGGGTCAGTAAATGGTAAATGGTAAATAATGTTAGGTTGTCGTCAGTCCTGCTGAGAAACAACATGGTTGACGGGAGTCTAACATTATTTAGGATTTACCATCAACTGGGCCCCCTTATGTTGGGCATGAAACAGACGGCACCAATGTTTTTCTGACCTTCGGTACATTTAAAGAAATAAATATTAAGCTTTCATATCTAAAAAGTTTTTCCTTTTTAATCGAGCACTTTGTTGGAATTCTTTCTCAAAAAACAGTATATATATATATATATATATATATATATATATATATATATATATATATATATATATATATGCATATATATATGCATGGCAATGTATGCACACACCTAAGAAACATTACAATATAATTATTATATACAAACATGTTTAAAATCGTATTACAATAACAGTAAACGCTTTCACTGGGTGGCGTTTAAACTATTCCCTGAACACATTCACATAATCGACGTTTTTAAAGTATATTCGATTCGAAAATTCTTTGAGAGATGCGTTTGAAATTTTAGCAGATATTTATCATCAGTGATCATTTAGATTTGGAGTTAATAAAAACAGGTCTACATATTAAACTTATTAAATGATATTCATAGACAAAGTATATATAAAACCATACTCATGTCTTGCATATTGATAGCATGACAGAACGAAAAGTTGTCTAGCATGAAATTTACGTGACTGGGAGGAATAATGCACAATCTGATTTCAATTAAGAAAGTATGAATTATCATACGCGCATAATGTTAACGCACACTTTCTATAATACATAAGTTTTCTTAACAGGAATATTCGGATTCTTCGATTAATCATAAATAGCCATAACTTATTAATTTGATGCAGGAAAAATAATTTCTGTTTCTATAAAAGTACATCATGATTCATTTCGACAGCTGCTATATTATCTGAGTAAAAAAAAAACTGTAAACATAGGAAAAAAATAAAGACAAATAATACGTAAAGTGAAAAACATAAAACTAGGAGACGTATATAAACAGAAAGGAAATAAAGATGTACGGATGGAACTGGGAATAAAAGCCGTTATCAGTTTGAGGTTATTAGTTTATTTAACGTCCCCGTTGGATAGTTTTCTCTGATTGCAGTAGATGTTTTTTTATAGCATCGGTATCAGGCGCGGATAATTCTATTTGTCCGGAGTTTCATGCCTCCCTAGCGGACAACCTAGCACTGTTTTACAACTCTAGCAATGTCCGATGTTAAAAACTAGATGGATATATAAAAAATCCAGGAAATGAAAAACCGAAGAAAAGTAGATTAAAATTAAAGATAGCAAGTTATAGACTATTATAAAGATTGCTCTATGGATCTTTTATTAATAATATGATGAAAACACATATGTATATCAAAGGGGCTTCCATGCAATGAATGCTTTTAGTAACACACACACACACACAAACAAACACACATATATGTGTGGGGGTATACATATATATATATATATATTACTATATATATATATATATATATATATATATATATATATATATATATATATATATATATATATATATATATATACTAGCAAAAGTATCCGGTGTTGACTGGGTTCAAAAACTGCCTACAGAAAATGGGATCTGATTTATGAAAGTAGGAAGGGTTGAAAAGGAAGGGTTGGAAAGAGATAGCTTCTAATTTGGGGGTATTAAAACCAAAGCAAAATATGATGTATGTAGAAAGAAAATTGATAAACACCATAATTTATTATACCATACCTGTTCACACTGAAACATTTATCACAATATTCTCAGGTCTATATTAAAAAAAAACTTGTTAAACTTTGTGCCATATTTTCATTCCATGAAGGTCAGGCGCGAACGAATACTCCATAATTTTATTATACCATATTTCTTCAAACTGATAATTATCAAAGTATACTTACGCAGATACATATGAACAGTCTTTATTAAAATGTGTGCCTATTTCCATTCTATGGAGGTAAGGCACGAACGCAGACCCCACAATTTTTTATACCATCTCTATCATCAAAAATACCCATTCCACTGTCTCGATACATCTTCTATCATTATATGTGATCAGTTTTCTAAAAAAGTCAACTATATAGGAGCGTATTCGTTACCAGACACACAAACATACGTTCAGCTTTATATTATATTATATATATATATATATATATACATATATATATATGTACATACACACATATATGTTTATATTAATATATATATATATATATATATATATATATATATATTGATATACACACATACACACACAATCGTGACACCCTGCACTGACGAATCCCGAAAGGATGAAACACTAGTGTCTGTAGGTATTTAATTATTATAGTAAAAAAATAATTATATATATATATATATATATATATATATATATATATATATATATATATGTATGTATATAGATATATATTGCAATTACAAGTGCGGACGACTTTCTTTTTGCCGGCACTATATATATATATATATATATATATATATATATATATATATATATATATATATATATATATGTATATATATATATATATGGGGGGTGTTTGTGTATGTGTGTGTGTACAGTCCGGCAAAAAGCAAGTCCGCAGTTGTAATTTTTCTTAAATTTGCAAATTTAAGCTGAATGTCATGTAACGGTTTAAACAAACTATGCCTCATTTGATCTACATTTTAGTTCCCTCTAATTTTACCTGTTCATATTTGACTTAAAAAAAAAAAAACTAAAATTATAGAGGAATAAAAGGCCGATAAGATTAGGTATTGTTTTGTTAAACAGTTACATTAAATGTTGCTTTAATCTGCAGATCTTGAAAAAATACAAGTGCGGTCTTTCTTTTTGCCGATTATATTTATACGGCACTAGAAAAATTCGAGCATAAAAAGTAGTATTGTTATGATTTAACATGGAAAGGTAACGGTAATGGGCTTCAATTACTTCACATGTGCTTTGTTTAATTTCAATCTTTTTTTTTTTTGCCCCCATGAAGATAACATGTACATATGTTAAACAATTTATGGCACTAGATTCTTTTCAATAAAACCCCTATAATTTCTCCCTTTAATATTTTCATTTTCTCTATTTCACTTGATTCTTTTTATATTTTTCGAGGGAGCGGTGACTGGTTGCAAGAGTAGTCGGTGAAGCTACGTGACTGCTATGGAATCGTCATAGAAAGGTCGCGCACCTCCTTACGCGTGTTATGATTTTGAAAACCAATAAATTGATCATAATTTTGACTTTACTTTTTTTTCACAAGCTGAGAAGTGGATCTATAAACTCTGATAATTGTTTTACACTTTGTCGAATAATGAATGAGCGCTGAAGCGTTAAAGCAGTTCTAGATGACAAAAACTGCCACTAATCATATATTCAAATACTGAGGAGTCCTAGAGTGGACGAAACGCGGAATATTCAGTGTAGCTTAATCCCCATATATATCTTATAACTTACTAACTAGCTCTACCTACGTATTGAGCACTTTTTAAGTAAATACTTAAAGTTTACGCATCAATTTATAATTTCGTATATTAATATTATGTGAGTAAATGAAGTAGTTTTATATATATATATATATATATATATATATATATATATATATATATATATATATATATATATATATATATGAAAACAGAATTTTAGTTCACAAATAGTTGTTAGGGCTTAATTATACAAAATAATCTCCCTTGCATAAGATTACTACATTTCCACATTCGTTAAAATAGCAATAGCCTTTCTTTAATTCCAGTAATATATTTGCTGAGAAATTATAGTGCAGGGCATTATATATAACTGTAATTTGTTTGGATTTGTTTTCCTGGCATGTTTTTTTTTTTAATTTGTGGTAGTTCGTGTTATATAATATGTAGTACTTAGAATACGTAGTTTATTTAGAGACTTGGCAATTTACTGTTTGTATAGACCGTTAAAATTTGTATGAAACCGTTAAATGCGATTTTTTTACATTTAAATTTATATTAATCCTCAGCTAGTGTTAATGACGAAGTTAGATATTTGTCAGCAAACAATTTAACGCCTAGTGCCCGTCTCTAGTTTCAAGACTCATATGCCCTAGGACTAGGGTCCCCATTCATCATTGCCTATTAAACACAAAACCAACGCCGTCGATTGCGTCAGAAATAATTAGCTGCATACAAATCTCGTGAAGGATACGAGCTCTCAACCGCTATGCATGCACCCTAAAATCGGCGAAGTTCTCGGCAGTCAATAAAATCATGCTTTAACATTCGCCTTAGTGTATTTACTGAGAAAACACGCGGATGACTCCATCCCAAAACCGTGTTTTATGTCATTGATTAAAAACTCCTTCCTTGCAGATTATCAGGTCTAAGTTCATATTTTTGGTTGAATCTGCGCAATAAAATACTTTACTTGCATTAAACAATCTGTTTATTCTTTGTTTGTTTTCTGCCAGTATTTTTACGGAGTTTCAACAGTCGTCTTAAGTTTTTTGATTATTGGTCGCTTAAATCTGAATTGTTTTAAACGAAAAATAATCAAAACTACCTGAAGAAGATTGTTGAAACACACACACACACGCGTATGCACAGACACACGCACAGACACAGACACATACAAACATACTCACACATACTCACACATACACACACACACATATATATATATATATATATATATATATATGTGTGTGTGTTTGTTTGTGTGTGTGTAGTCGAAAGTGCTTGCAAAATACAACCAAAAAGAAAACCCGATGGACTTACAACAACTAAGGATCTTTCCTGCACAGATCCAACCGCGATATAAGTACGACAATTCGAAAAATTAAAAAAAAATTGAGAAGTTAAAAGAAAAGCTAATTATGCAAGATCACTACGTGCTATTCCACAATACTTGACTGAGTGAAAACATGCTGGCTAAACACACAATAAATAGATATTAAAATATTGCTTAATTATGAGCACACACACATATATGTATATATATATATATATATATATATATATATATACATACACCCGCACACACACACACACATATATATATACATATATATATATATACATATATATATATGGGTGTGTGTGTGTGTTTGTGTGTGTGTTTATTGATTTATTGTGAACTTGTAAAGGTTTTAACAAATTTCCGGAGGCTTCCTGATCTGAAGAAAACGAAATGTCTTCCAATAAGTTGAGAAAGCTTGAAACTTTTCATATATGACTTGAGTAAATTCTACGGTTTCTCTGCTTCTGTGAAACACGTGAATTTAGTCAATACATCATAATGAATACGATGCGGATCGAAATAAACTCAGAATGGCTTTTAGGAACGTTTGAAACCGATCAATTTGCATTGAAAGGGATTTAATTTCGTATGGGCATTTAAAACATACTATTTTGAATTACCTTAAAAATGAATGAATTACGGACATGCATTCAAAATAGTTTTACTATATTTCTGTATTTTATTCTTTTTTATTTCCTCTCATAAAAAAGATGCAATCATACTTCATTTAAAAACTATCTTTACTTAAAACGAGGAATTGGACATTTCATCAATGAATTCTATAATATATATAGTATATTTATATTACTTTCATATATGAGTTTTCCGTCTGCGAGGTTTAAAATGTATTCAAAATAAACACACTATTAGATATTTAACCATATAAGTGTCGTATAGATTTATATATGTTTGAAGTACACACACACACGCACACGAACACACACACACACACACACACATATATATATATATATATATATATATATATATATATATATATATATATATATATATATACTGGTCCTGAATATGACCTTAAACGATATCCGATGATGAGGCCCCAGTTTGGGGACTTTGGGTAGTGTGGAGCCACCCTTTAATTGCCATTGCTCCCAGGTCTACTCTGACCCGGAGTGGTAGTACCTGTTAGGGTCCTAACTATGGGTTAAATAGAAACCGACTTGAAAACTTCGATAATTCAATATAGTATATGTTAGATCAATTAAGGGTGTAGAATATATAAAACTTTTTTATACCATGGTATTTCGAAGAATAATTCTTCTTATGAGCAGAGGAGAGAAGACCAGATGTAACATATTTAAATACGACATCTAGCGATAGGTTGATGAGGGGCGAAATAATTGTGCATTAAAGGAAAAAAATAGTATATTTCAATTGTTGGTGGGGGGGGGCAAAGGAGGGAAATACAGTTATCTAGCGATAGAGGAGAAATATAGCTGATATTCCAAAATAAAGATAGGTTTATACCTAGTATACTATGCTGGGTTAGATAGACCTCGGTCTATCTGTATCTATGTTGTCGAGAATAATATAAGAGGTGTGATTAAAGGTAGATGTTTTTTTATTCACAAGGAGTTGGGGATTATTACTACGGAAGTGGTTTTATTGGAATAGGGGACTTATACTGGGTTCGCGTATATTAGAACAGCACAAAAATTATAATTTAGCATTCCAGCGAAGTTTAAAATATGAAATATGAAAAATAATTGCGATATAATAAATGAATAAAGGGTAAAACATAAATATAAAAATACAGAATATGAAAAAAATATATATGAAAAAATAGAACAACAGAAGTTGTAGGATACAGACATAAAATATAAAATTATAAAATAGTCATTTTTTTGTTTAATTATCAAGTTTTAGTAGTACAAAAATTATTGTAGGTAAAAATCAATAATAAAAACGATGTATAATAAAATAAAATAAAAATTTAATAAAATACGGGAATAAAAAATAAAAAATAGTGGGTGTTATTAAATGCTCATACGTCTAAATTCAATGTAATGTTGTAACAGAAATACATATTTTCATATCGCATATTTTATATATCGCAGTTCGTTATGGAAGTTCATTTTCAAAATATAATTCATTGGCGATTCAAGGAAGAGTGTTTGGTTTGGTTGTGGAATTTAGATTTTCCTTTAAATTATAATTCAAAAAAAGAATAAAATATAGGAGGGTGTCCTCTCCTTTTCGACAGAAGATGGTTAGCAGTGTAGGTTAAATTCGAGATATTGTCTTGTGTTTTCTAAATTTTACATGTCTGGGGTAGGACATACGCTGGTTTGTGGTTGAGGATTTTAGTAGTCTTGAGGTCGGGTTATAGGTGAAAAAAGTAAAAGTATTTTTTGTTGTTGTTATTTAAGAATAATCCGTGGGTGTATATAAATGGAAACAAAAATATTTGTTATTATTGTGCGATGGCTCGCAATTAAAGTAAATAAGAGTTGCCTTAATGAAGACAATAGGTAACGAACGGTTTTATATCATTCCATATATTTTTTGAATAATTTTATACCATTCTGTACTGTTTATACATTAATCTTTTATATTTTACCCTTTATCATACCGTGTCTATATTATTTTCTCATTTATATTTGTTATATTTTTATATTTTATCTTTTACTTTTCATTCTTTTACTATATAACTTAATTATTGTTTTTATATTTTATAATTTACACTCCGTTGATATACTAAATTTTAATTTTGATATTCTTCTAATATATATATATATATATATATATATATATATATATATATATATATATATATATATATATATATATATATATATATATACCTAGCATAAACCCCTATTAAAGAAAACTATATCCCTTGTTAGAACCGCTAATTACTTATTAATAAATAAGCATATATATTCAGTCCCGTCTCTTATATTCTTTCGGATGGCATAGATGCTCATTGGCAGATATCAACGCAACCCGCGATGGCATACTAGGTATACACCTATCTTGATTTTGGAATACCAATCATATCCACCCCGTTTCATAGATATCTATAGTTCCCCCCATTTCCCTCAACCAACAGTTTAAATATATTACACACTTTCCTCACGCACAATTATTTCGGTCCTTAAGTATCTAGATGTCATATTCTTAATATGTGACCTTTGATCTTCTTTTCTCTTCTGATCAGAAGCATTAGGCTTTAGAATTTAATGGTATGAAGAATGCGAATTATCTTACACTCCTAATTGATGGAAAATATATATAGAATAAAATATTAAACCTATATGCGCTAGTACTTATCTTTATTTATTTTTTTAAATTCCTCTTATTATATATAAGCTCCAAAAAATCTAGCGAGTTTTGCTTTATCCTGGTAAGTTTACTCTTACACATTAGATTTTATTGATTAAACTCCCTACACACACACACACACCGACACACACACACACACACACACACACATATATATATATATATATATATATATATATATATATATATATATATATATATATATATATATATATATATAGTAATTTATAAAATATATATGGCGATTAAGCTACACTGAATATTCTGCGTTTCATCCACTGTAGGATTCGTCAGGCTTATAAGCTTATAGACTTATAAGCCTGACGAATCCTACAGTGGATGAAACGCAGAATATTCAGTGTAGCTTAATCGCCATATATATTTTATAAATTACTAACTAACTCTACCTACGTATTGAGCACTTTTGAAGTAAATACTTAAAGTTTACACATAAATCTATACTTTCGTATATTAAATTTGTGTGAGTAAATGAAGTAGTTATATATATATATATATATATATCTGCATATATATACATATATATTTGTATTTATATATATATATATACCTGTATATATATATATATATATATATATATATATATATATATATATATATATATATATATTCGGAATACCAACACAATAAAGATCAAAATAAGAGCATCATGTAATTTATTTTTTGTATTTGTTACAACTATTTCATGACCACTCAGAGGGTTTAAGACATTATATCATTTGAAAATATTCCAAACAACCTTTCTCCAGACATCGAAGCACACTATTTAATATAAAAGAACGTATTTCAGAAGCCCTATTTAAAAGATTAAGCAGTTAAACCTACGTACACTACTTTCTCCCATGTCTTTTTTTATTGTCCGTTTGCCATGGATTATATAAATCTCCCGATTGTCATATTTTTACTTTTAAACAATATTTCGACTAATTTTCTACCTTTATGTTAAACTAATACCCCGTGTGTTTTTGAGAAAAAATATTATGGGATTATTATTATTCTTTAAATTATTTGATTGATTTATTATATAATGACAGGAGTGTAGTTTTCATCATGTGATGGATGTATGTATATAGTATATTTGTCATTGTAGGTTTAATGTATATGGGCAGTGTGTGTGTCTACATTCTCAGGGGCATATGAGGCAGTTTTATTGAAAAGAGGTTATAAAATATTATAAAATACCATCAATCATTACTCCATAATTCTAGTATATCTACACCTAACTACCCCATACCCATTTGACATTATCACTCCCTTACTCCCCTTCAGTTCATCTCCAGATGTCACTATTAAAACTGTTGTCCTATCACCCCTAGATTTTAACACTTCATATTACTATTCGAAATATACCTAATAATAACCCACAATTTGTTTAAGCATTGTTACTATCTAAATCTATTTACCCCATGTAAAACATACACAAACATAGCGTAATCATCCATATTTAATGTAAACCCCCCACATACTTATAACATATACACACTAGTTTAATTGAGCAAATTCTTATTAACAAAACTACCCAATATCCTCTTTCAGAATTTACAAAAATATCTAGATGCAGACATAAAAGAAAATTTTAATACGGATGCACCCCTAACTCTGCCGATAATCCACCACCCACCAACCAGTACTAATACGTTTACTCTCTCAGATAAACCCTTTTACATAAACCTTACCTACAATTCTCTCCCATATTATGAACAGTTACCTAACTCCCCCACATATGAAACATAGCCCCCGGCATTTGACATTTGGAAACCGACCTGTTTCCTATAAACACAATGAAAATACAAAAAAATATTTCTCCAGACAGCTTTGAATATATATCCACCACAGAATTTGTTTGAACCTATGCTGTGGGGCAAATAGAAACGAAAATACATAGGAAGCGCGATCGTGTCAGCCTGTTCTGCGTGTTGCATTGGAAAAAGATAAACTAAGATGGAGTCTGCGATATTCAACAGATCCGGTCTCATGTTATCTCACGAGGTCATGCGAGATTCACATGGGTGAATGTAATATAATAACAGATCTCGTGGAGGAGTGGAAGAGTTTCGCTGTACCGACGGTAAACAGGTGACGGTACAAGACGGTTACTCCTTACATTGGAACGAGCGAAGGAGGTTCCATTTCTACAAGCTATTTCGTCACGATTTTATACCAACCTGATTTCACTGTTTGATGGCAGCAGCGCTGAGCAGTCAATACAGGAATGGGTGGAAAAGGTAGTTTGGTGTGCCAGCTCAGCGGTGTGAAGCGTTCCGAATGCGTGGCCCTAATGCGCCTCACTGGGGGCGCATACGCTGTATATAAGCAACTAACGGACGAAAATAAGGCAGATTTCACCTGCAGCAAAAACGACCTCTACACAGCGTTTGCGCAAGCTCCGGTTGCTGCATAGAAGCAGTTAATGGCACGCAAGTTATATTCCGACCAGTTTTTCGGTCCTGTTTGGAGGAATAACAGACAAAGGCTTTGGCCCCGCATTTTGTCGATAGTGTGGAAGATTTGCGCCAAGCTTCCTTCCAAGTAGAGAAGATGGACATCGCAAATGTACCACAGGGAACCCAACGCGTGGATGGCATCTTGGTAATGGTCTTGTGATCAACCATGAATGTCCTTATGGAACCGACTATCCGAGTACCCCCCCCAATGAGGATCAGGGGGGCAGTATGAAGAACTGCAGACTTGGATCAACAATGGCTGGATGCTTCCATATCATGAGGTTGAACTTGTCCCGCCCTCTCTGATTCCCTTGATGGCCGTCTTACAAGATAGCAAACAGCAGGTCTGACCCATTATGAACTACCGCCAGCTTAATGAACATGTCAACCCGTACACGGCAGGGATAGATGTTTGTGCGCTCAAGTTAAGGGAGTAGCGACAGCAAGGGTCGGATGTGCAAATTCTGGAACCGCGAAGAACGTACCTGCAGATACACATTAAAAAAAAAAACGCTGTGTATATTTCAGACTGTAGAAGTTAAAGAAATTCGCTATTGTCTGACCAAGTTAGGGTGCGGTCTCACTGCGGCACAAGCCATTATGATTGCAATTATGCATACGATCCGGCAACAGGATGAGGCTATGCGCCAGGCAACATCGTCTGACAATTCTGGCCCGGGTGATCATGACGAGCCTGTGCGATAAAAATGGGGTGCCCTTTCCCCGGAGTATTGCTGCAGTCTAATTCAAGGAATTACCAAAAGATTGCAGGCTATCAAATTGCAGAAGTGTTATGTTACTTAATATTAAGAAGTCCATTGTGTTTCTGTTCATTTGTGTTGCATTATTGTCCTAACGTTTTATTTAAATGCACTTTTCCATTGTGCGGATTTTTTTTCGCCTCTATAATTGGAGGTTATTTTTTTTAAATTGAGGTGAACACTAGACTATTTCAATTAAAAGTCAAATATGAACACGTAAAATTATAGAAGAATAAAACCCTAATCAAATAAGGAATAGTTTATTTAAAAAATTTTATTACGTTTTTGCTTAATTTTGAATTTTCGAAAAAATTACAAGTGCAGATTTTCTTGTTGCCGCCTGCATATATATATATATATATATATATATATATATATATATATATATATACATACACACACATATATATATACATATATATATATATATATGTGTGTGTGTGTGTGTGTGTGTTTGTGAGTACATATAAGTGTGTTTGGGTGCATAGAGAGAATGGTATTATCTTTACTTAATGCACAAGTGTAACCAGCAATATATACAGACATAAGCTACGCTACCGGATATTTTTAAGACTATTTATTAGTATTCGTATATTGTATTTTTTCAGTGAAACATCTCCAAATTCTTCATTATACAGATAAAAAATATTTCTTATTAAGAAATTCACCGTTAGAAAATGAAACTCGATATGAAAATGATGAAGGATACTATTTTCCAGATAAAATTGCAAAATCTACGAACTGCTTATGCATTTATAAAATAAAAAAAAGGAAATGAAGAAGCTGTGCGTCGAGCGTTATGTTATGATCAATGTCATATCCACTTCCAATAGCATAGCCTAAATCCCGCTGAGACGATCTGACAACTTCCTCTTTGAATGTCGAATATTACGTTGTTCACTAATCAGCAATGATCAAAGTCTTTCGATATTATCGAATATTGACATTCTCGTTTGAATGATCTGCATGTATCCAGAGTTCAAACAGGGTTCAAACAAGAGTAAATTTATTTCATCTCTGTTTATGATGATAACATATAGAAACACACAAACTTAACTAAAGACAGCGTCGTCACTCGGTGGGATTTGTTTTACCTTCGGGCATTATTATTTACGTGAACATCTATGATTAAATAATATATATATATATATATATATATATATATATATATATATATATATATATATATATATATATATATATATATATAGATTGGCAGTGAAATCGGACGTTGTCTGGGACCGATGATGATAAAATATATTTTACCCTCTCATATTTTTGTTATCAACGGAATTGGTCAAATCTGTTTTTTAAAGCCAATCTCTTTTCTGTTTCATATGCCTCCTCGCAGTGACTTAGTTCACAATACATTTTATTGTAGAAAAGCGTTCGTCTATTTTATAAACTGATTTATATGAAATGGATTTAAATTTTAAATGCAAGACTCCTGTATTAAGGCTGAATTATGCCCATAAAATAATCTCGACCGCGCCCATGTAATGTCAAAGAATATATCGTTGATTTTATATGTAAGACTTTCCTTATTATGCTGTAGTATTGTCTTGCATTGATGTATAAAATGAAAATGTCAAGTATTATGACCAAATGTGTCTGAAATGAAACACTAATTTCGAACACTCCTCTGCTACAAAATATCATATTGATGTTATACGATGGACCCTTCTGTTTGTACAATGATAATGACTTGCAATAAAGTTTAAAATGCAAAAGTCAAGTCGCGTGATTTAAATTTTATTAATTGTGAAGCGCTGGTGTCATATAAAACAACTTGTTTCTAATCGCCGGGATGTTCTGCTTCTGCACCAATAAAACTTACCAAATCGATTTGTGATATAAGGCTTTATAAAGAGTAAACCTAATCCAAAACCTGACTGTTTTTCATTTCATCATCTTTTTTTTTTTGGAATTATCGATCAAAGATACATATCGGAGACATCACGATCAAAAACTCATCTAAAACCATTACCAGATATATGACGAAATCGCATAAAATCTTTAATAAAATCGACAAATGCGTTTCTCAGTCTATGGGGGAGCAATTCACACAGTAAATCTCTATTTTATGTAATTGTATATATATATATATATATATATATATATATATATTTATATATATATATCAGATTTTAGTCATTCAACAAATTTAAAACTTTATGACGTTAAATGGTTAGATTTCAATATATATATATATATATGTATATATATATATATATATATATATATATATATATATATACGTGCATGGCGAATAAAGAGAAGGATATTTTAGCTTTTATTACCTTTCCTTAAGTTTTTGTTAAATCGTCTTAATTTCCTGAAATTTAGATATAATAGCTTATCTCTTTGACCATTTATCTGTCATTGTTTCAAAGATCTGTTTGCAGAAACGTGTAATTGAATACGTGTCTACTGAAAAGTGTAGTGTGCAACTGCTTCGACTGCATTTACTTGGATAAAATATCTATATTATTGTTAATTGTTCATGCTTTTCCTATGTATTCAATTCATTTTTTTAATACATTGATTTGCACATGTTAAAATTCATCCTTTGGCACACAACGTGTAACCGTTTCTGAAAGTTTCCCCGATCCGGGGTATCTATGTGGCAATCAATTTCTTCGTATGCAAATAAAAATGAGTGGTCATTTTTACATGCACTGTAAAATCCTGTGGCATATAACGATTAGTTAAGCATCGATTTTCCAAAATTACAGTTAAAATGTAATATTTGATGCCTCGTCAATGCGAATAGGGGGCAGCCAGAATTTCACTTATCTTCGGCTAAAACCTTTCTTTCACTTAATCCAACGTCATCTGTGGTCAGTATCTTTAAATATACAGAAAATACACAGACACACACACCAACCCACATACATACACTCATACGCACACACACACACACACATATATATATATATATATATATAAATATATAACACGGAAATTACATAATTGTCGTGTTACATGTTTATGTTATTGCTCTAATTACCACATTGAGCTCTCATACCCGGACTTCCTCTGGAATTCTTCCATTATAACACTATATATATATATATATATATATATATATATATATATATATATATATATATATATATATATACATATATATATATACATATATATATACAGAGAGAGAGAGAGAGAGAGCGATAGAAAAGGGAGAGAGATAGCTATGTGTGGGGCTGGCAATGGACATTTTTACGAAGATAAATTGTAATCTTCAATATTTATCAAATAAGAATTAAATTTGCATGCAACCCGAAGCTTCCGGAAAATTCTTATGATCAGAGACATTTCGAGATTGTTCGTACTCACCATAGACATGTTCAGTAATATCGACCGATGTATTGGCACCTTCTCGCAAAATCAAACTCTTATTTTTTATTGTAATTATTTGTATTTTTTTATACTTTTTGTTGTATTTTTTCCGACTTCGCTTGTGGTAAAGCTATTTTCTCGTGTTTATTTGCAAGCCTTTCGTTTAGTTTCGTATATTGCTTTAGTTTAACCATGTTATCTGAAAAGTCTATCACGAGGGATGTTTTGGCTTTATGTGAATCAATCATATAAACACCTACATAGTGAAGCTTGTGTATTTCCTTCTTATTTCATTTTATCACTATATATGTTATTATAAGTACTAGTAGAAAATGTTGATGTAACGGTCTTATTGTTTGATATTTCGTGTATACTATCTCGCTCATATAAAATATATATTTTTTATTAAGCAACATAAAACTTATTGATCTCTTGTATATAAGAACTATATTTTCGGTTGATTTTATTATTGTGTTCATACTAATTTTTATAAGATTTTACCGTGCTATTAACTGTGTAATCATACTAGACTCATTCGATATCTCATTAGTAAACACATATTTTGCGTTTCGCGTGGGATATATATATATATATATATATATATGTATATATATATATGTATATATATTTGTATGCATATATATATACACTCATAGGAAAAAAATTGAAAGGAGTGAAAAAATCGATTTTCAATATTTTTCCATGATTTTTTCTTAATTTTAACTGAAAAGTTATATTTTGCAGATCATTATAATCATAACATAATAATAAGTGAAAAAATGAATCCTGAAAATGGTAAGATCGCATCTTGGCGAGGATATAAAAAAACGAATTGCAGGATGAAGGCAGTCCAAAATTACTTGAAAGCAAAATTTTGATATTTTATCAAAAAAAATAGTGAACACATCTATTTCTGTAGTGAATCGAAATGGTCAAAGGTTCGAAGTCGAATGCTAGGAGAAAAGGGAAATCTGGACATGGTTGCCCTAGATGATTAACTTTGAAGGACGACCACCGGCTTAAATCTACTGCTTAAAAGTATTGAAAGAAAACTCATGTTGACTATAGGCAATAATTAAAAACAGGGACTAGTAATTCTCTTTCTAGATATACAATATCAAGACGAACGATAGAAATGAGATGTTCTTCTAAAAGGTGTGCAAATAAGCCATTTTTGTATGAGAAGTACATGAATGAAAGACGGAGATTTTTCTCGTATTATGGCAAGAAAGATACAGCCTGGTCCAGGAATATTTTCTCGTCATATGAATCAAGATTTTGTCTCGTTATTGATGTTCCCGAATAATTCAATCGAAGAACTGAAAAAGATATTCACCAAGTTGCATAAAAACGACATCTAAACACCGGAATGGAGGGAGAATAATATGGGGAACTTATTAGATGTGAGAAGTCAATCAATGCTAACGAATACATTCGAATATTAGAAACAGGACTGTTACCAAGTATCCAGACGCTGGGGGTATCTCAGAATGTTTTTCAACATGATAATGCCCCTACACACAGTGCTAAACTCACAACAATGGGTTTCTGATAATTAAATAATGTGATATTTTGGCCAGGTCAAAGCCCCGATTTAAGCCACATCGAAAATATTTGGTTAATAATATCTCGTGTATTAAATAGAAGAAAATTTTCGAACAATGACGAAATGTAGGAAGCTGTGCAAAGCGAATGGAATAGCATCTCCTCGTCGCAGTGTTCCACTTTCAATGAGAGCATGCCTAAAAGGATTGATCTTTTAAATAAATCAAAAGGGAATGCGATTCCATCCTAAGCATTTAATAAAGTAAATTTATCGTTCTGCGTTATTAGGCTCCTTTAAGTTTCCTTGTTCAATTGTTCTTTTTTCAGTATAGCATTAAGTGCTATAAAATATAAAAAATTTGTTTGGCCCATTTTTTTGCTCACGAGTGTATATATATATATATATATATATATATATATATATATATATATATATATATATATATAAAGAGAGAGAGAGAGAAAGGGAAAGAGAGAAAGAGAGATGGATTGAATATAGTTTACTTGAAGTATTCTGTGAGATAAGTATATGGAAGAGAATTTGACTTCTATCACATGCCAGAAATAGAATATAGTCAGTGTTGAGGAAAGAACCCGAAAACAAGCAACAATTTGCAAATTAATATCTCTCTCTCTCTCTCTCTCTCTCTCTCTATCTTTCTCTGTATATATATATATATATTATTATTATATTATATTTTGTGATATATCGATATGTCTTGAAGCGGTCTACTCTATGTGACAATGCTCCTTGATATATTTAAAAAAACAAAAAAAACTTTCCTTAAATGGTGGATGTAAGATATCTATTAAAAGCATGCAGGATGGACGGATAAAATAAAGATGCAGTACAGTGCAGCAAATTAATGTAGGCGGGTATGTGTAGCGTGTTTGTCGTTATTGACATTATTGTTGTAATTATTGTTAGATTTTTTGATGTTTCTTAATTTGTTCTTTACATATTTCTTTTATTTAACTTCGTTTATATATATTATATATATATATATTATATTTTGGTTTCCTTTTATATATATATATATATATATATATATATATATATATATATATATATATATATATATTATATTTTTGTTTCCTTTTCCTTTTTATTTGTTTAATGCCTAAGTATACTTATTCCATGAAGCGTGCTAGTCTATTTAGTCCAATAGGTCGTTCGCTTTAATGGGTTAAATATATATATATATACATATATACATATATATATATATATATATATATATATATATAATATATTTTAGTCATCGACATACAGACCTGTTTCGTTGTTTCACAACTCATCAGTGCCGCTAGACTAACACCTCTCCCAAGCCGAGGATCGAACCTAGAACCGTCGTGATGACAGTCGGCAGTCCTACCCCCTGACTACGAAATCGGTGGCCGAAATTAAACTGTCGGAATGCGTATTTAAATAGACATCCGTCCGCTACTCGTAGAGGGCTCAAACGTTTTGTTTGTAAACAAATTGCGAGCTTCGCATTATTTCAGCTAAATTAAGTAGCGAGTAAGATAATTTACGAGAGTGCTCTACCAAAGAGGGGAGCCTTATAAAATATATTTTAGTCATCGACATACAGACCTGTTTCGTTGTTTCACAACTCATCAGTGCCGCTATATATATATATATATATATATATATATATATATATATATATATATAGAGAGAGAGAGAGAGACAGACAGAAAGACACAGAGAGAGACAGAGAGGGAGGCGGAGGGAGGGAGTTGCAGGGAATGTGGTGATCTTGACCAACTGTTTGTAATTTGGATTTTACTGCATAAGAGAAATACAAAAAGAAGGGAAGGCATGAAAGGGGAGCAATACTGGGCAATACTGGGTAATGGGTGTTTCGGATACTAAAGTTGATTTATTGTTTGGGCGTTCTTCCTTTTTTATTGACACTTTACGCGATTTAAAATTAAACTTTTTTTTTCTTGCACAATTGTCCATATCCACTTAGAAAAATTAACAAATTTCAAATATATATAGACACACGCGCTCACACCCACACCCATATATATATATATATATATATATATATATATATATATATATATATATATATATATATATATATGTGTATATATAGACTATGTCTAAAGAATCTTTAGTGATTATCATTTTTTTTTTACTTTAAATTAATTTATCGTAGTGTCCCTAGTGTTTGCTTTTACATGCAAGCCTGCCATTATTTAATGAACATTTCTAGATTTCCTTAATTGGTATTGATTCATTAATTTTCATTTAAATATATATATATATATATATATATATATATATGCATATGTATACATATATTTATATATATACATATATGCCTCATTTAATCACATAAATTAATATACGCAAAAATGATATCATGCGTAAATCTTTAGTATTTAATTAAAGAGTACTCAATACATAGGTAACTCTAGGTAGTACGCTATAAAATATGCATGCCAATTAATTTTAATTGGAATCCCTATTTTTATATATATATATATATGTGTGTGTGTGTGTGTGTGTGTGTGTGTGTATGTATGTATATCCATTACGGATTGTTAGCACGTGTAAAACTTATCTTGATAATGTGAGTGTTTCTATAGTTCCTTTAATTCTGGGGTAAGTAATGATATGTAGTTTTAGTTCTCCATGTGATCGTTGTTATCAAACTTTGGTTTTAATAATTGTTTAATTTATTTATTTAATGTTTTATCAGCATCTTTTTTCATTATTATCATAATTATTATAATTATTAATGCTATAATTTTTTTAATTCAAATAATATACATTTTTATTTAGATTATTCTCTTGAAATGGTATTTGGATATTTTCTTAATAGGAAGTCTAATCAGGCATAGTTAATTTTTTTCTATTAGTGATTAGGTTTTTAACAAAAATTTAAGTTGACGGTTATTGTGTTTGTATATATCTCTGCTTTTTCATTATTAAATTTTTATAAGAGTTGGTTTTGTAGTAAGGCGATATTTGTACTAGAAGGTTAGCCAGGTTGTGTAAGAAATAAGTAGTGGTATAGCCGCATCTAATCTAGTAGGTTAGATTAATAATGTAGATTGTGTAGGTCTATTATAAGAGCATATTCTTTTAATTATTTTGACTGCTGTTAATGTGGTTCTTATCACAGACTATTAATTAGATAGCTGTAGTGTAAGCTGTATGGCTGCGTTGGAATTTATATTAAGTTTCCTATAATGAATGATGAGCCGAGTTGTAACCTGTAGTTAAGTTTAGGTCATCACTTAAATATTAGTAGTGATCCCTTTAAATAGATTTCGTCATATTGAATTATGTGGTTGAAATATCGACTTTCTTTGATCTATTAGCGTTTCTGTAGATGCCCAGGTGTTTTTGGGATCATTATGCTTTGGTCTGGTGTGTTCTTTGATTCTAATATGCAGGGGTCTCATGGGATTGCCCACGTAGAAGTTTTTGTAGACTGAGCATTCGGTGAAAAGTAGTTGCGATGTGCATGGGTGAATAAACCAGTGTGCATGGTGGTGGGGCATCATTGCGATTCAATGTACTTTGCTGCTATCTAAGAAATGGTCATGCGTGGGCCACTCTCACTTGGAGGTATTTGATGAAAGTGCTGTGATATTCGTTTGTTTCTCGCAACTGAAACCTCTGTTTAGTGCATTCTATTCTGTTCTTTTATTTCACTTGTTTTGGGTGTGGATGACTTCATTCGCTGCGTATCGGTTTTAGTAAGGAGGACCGACATAATGTACAAATATGTTTTGGCTGGCTGCCTTTCTATTAAATTTTATCGTGAATGTCCTCTTGTCTGATATTTTGAGGTTAAAATCAAGGCCTGCTAGGGATCTCTCAGTAGCAGGATGTGCAATCGTGAATTTTATGTGTGAGCTAGGTTTAGGGTTAGGATTAGAATATGTTCGATATGTTTTCAGTATCAGCTTGGGATAATGTAGCGTTCAGGAAGTCCTCGACAAATCTTGAGAGAAATCTGACCGAATTACAGGTATTGAGGGGTCGACGTTCTAATTTGCCCAATGTACGAAAGACTGGAACTCATAGCCAATCCTGTGATTTATGTGTATGTTTGGTGCTGGAAAGTAAAGAATGTCTTATCCACTATTATGAGTAAGAGCTTGCGGATGTCTGAAGGAGTGAAACCGAAGCAGTATAAGTCAGTGGAGAGGAGTGGTCGGTAATAAGTCTACCGCTCTACTTTAGAAGAACTGCTTATGCCCACGGAAAGAGGAGTGTCAGGTTTTCGGTAGTTGTGTGGGGGGCTATGAAGTCTTTTACAAGGGAGCTTCGATACTCGATACTGTTGATCTAATTTGAAGGTTTGAGGTGTTTTTTTTTTACACAGTATTCACCGGAAGCCACTCAGGGATAAGGGATATTGCAAGTACATTAATTAAGTGAGGAGATTTGCTGAAGTGTTTACTTAAGGGGGCGGTTCATTAGGAATTTGTTAACATTGGACTTGAAGACATTCAAGTTGTAGTCCGGAGGGAAGCAGGCAGACGGAACAGAGTTCCACAGGCGTGCAGTTCTAAGGAAGAAGCTTTGTTCATGGAATCCGCGTTTTGATTTAGGCACAGATATAGAGAGGGGAAAATTTTTCACAGTGGATTCAGCTAGACGGGTGTTTTTCGTGAAAGATTGGCGAGGGGGGACCAGAGAATGGAGTTCAGACGAGCATCTGCCATGGAAATAAAGATCAAACAAGGACAGGCTCGCAACGTGTGTTCTGTGGGAGAGAGGTGGCAGGGTAGAGAAAACGGCATCCCCCACTAAGCCACGAAGCCTATTTTGTACTCTGTCAAGGCAGGATAGGCTGTTTTTAGCAGCTCCTGCCCCGATATGGCAACAGTAGTCCATCCTTGGACGTACTTGGCTTTTATATAGATAGAGAATTGCATCAGTAGTGAGATATATTCTGGACCGGTAGAAGGATCCCACCGTCTTTCCAGCGACCTTGGCAACAGACTTGATGTACGTGTTCCATTTCAGATCAGGAGTAAAGGTCAAACCCAGAAGTTTGTCAAAACACGGAGCCTCACCCAGACGAGAGCCATCCATCACAATTGATGCCAGATGGGGATTAGAGCGTTGATGATGTAAGGATAGAAGTTTGGTTTTGGATGCATTAAAGGTAACCAGCCACATCTCCCCCCACTGAACCACGCGCTCGAGATCAGAGGAGAGAGAATCAGAGAGAACTTTGTCATTTACAGCCTTTGATGTGTTGCCGTAGATGGTTGTGTCGTCAGCATAGATGTCAACGAATGATTTAAGTATGTGTTAAGGGAGGTCATTGATGTAGATCAGGAAGAGAGTTGGGCCCAGGATTGATCCCTGGGGGACTCCAGCATTTATATTGCAGGCCTCCGATTTTTGTCGATCGACCACTACTCTTGTGAGCCTATCGGAGAGAAATGATTTAATGATTGAGAAAACATTTCCAGTTATACCGTAGCTGGAAATCTTGTGAAGTAGACCCTTATGCCACACCTTGTCAAAGGCCTTTGATATGTCAAGAGCAATTGCCCTAGAAAGAAAGCCTTTGTCAAGAGATTCACTTATCCTGTGGGATATAACCGTCAGCACATCTGCAGTAGACCTTGCAGAGCGGAAACCATATTGTGTGTCACTAAGAAGGTTATTCCTGCTGAGGTAGTTGACTATTTCTCTATTTAATATGGATTCCAGCAACTCACTCATAACACACATGAGATTTATAGGTCTGTATTGAGAGGGCGATGACTTATCACCTGAATTCTTAAATATACGGCAAACTGAAGAGGTCTTCCAGGGAGTCGGAAAGCACTTCTCCTTAAGGCAGCGCTTAAATAGTTTCGTAAGTATGGGAGCAAGTTCTGGTTGAAGGTTTTTTAACACTATAATTGGGATGCCATCAGGGTCAGTTGCTTTACTGGAATCTAGGTTCTTTATTAGCTTGACGACCTCATGCACGGATATTTGTATGTTACCTAGCTTGTTCTGTGTTATAGGAGGCAATATGGGGAATTGATGGCCTTGGTCGCATAGGGTAGAATTAGCTGCAAAGTTCTTTGCAAATAGTTTGGCCTTGTCTGACGCTGATGAGATGACCTCTGGTCTATTGATAATGGTTGGTATAGAACGCACACTTCTGTTCAGGATCTTATTTGTTATTTGCAAAAACTGGTGGGATCCAAGCCGCTGATCAGCTACCTTGGATTAAACAGACTGGGCATTTAGCTCTCTTGCATTTTTTATTACTCTTTCACAGTGGTTGCTGGCAGACCTGAAAGCAGCTTTAGTTTCAGTGCATCTAGTACGTTGGTAGCTATGGAAAAAGTGATTTCTGTGCGCGATAGCAGCATCACATTCTGGGTAGAATCATGGCTGGCTGTTAGGTTTTTGTTGACATTTGTTAGATTGTATGAATTGGTCTATGCCTACAATTAACCATTCGGTCAGATCTGATACTATAGAGGTTACATCCTTTTTAAACATGGAGTGCAGATTTAAATCAGATATGAATGTACGGAAGCTATCCCAGTCAGCCATAGAGTATCGGTATACAGTACGTTGGAGGGGTACTTCTGGGGGCTTCCTACATTTCGTTTTTAACTTAACTGATACGACGAAGTGGTCGGAGGATCCTAGAGGAGAATGAAGGGAACATGAACATAGCTCAGGGAAAGTTGAGAGAAAAAGGTCTAAGAGGCTTGCATATTGACCGGGTGTATCGGGAACACGGGTGGGTTCGCGAACAATCTGAGTGAGGTCATAAGCAATGGCAAAATCATGACAAAACCTTCCCTCATCGTCTGTCTTTTTTGATGTGGTCAGCCATTCCACGTTATGGACGTTGAAGTCACCACATATGTGGATTGTAGCCGAGGTATGCGAAGACAGTATGTGGTCAATTTTCTCAGATATGCTCTTAAAGATAGTAACTCCGCTGTTGTGGGGCCTATATAGGGCAAATATAAATGCAGTGGTGTTAGCAAGTACAACCCTGAAGCACATATAGGGTAAATTAGGATCTTCTCTAGAGATATCCCTGCCACATGGGAAACCATCCTTAATTTAGGCACATATTCCATGCTCATGGCGATCTTGGGGGTCAGATTTAGCTTTTAAATTTGAGTATCCGTTAATTATGAACTCGTCTAGGGTAGTGGTCGGCCCTATTCCAGTTTCACATAGAAATAATATGTCAGGTTTCGTCTCCTGTAATTGGGTTTCAACCTCTGGAAGGTTGGAACGTAGACCCCTGATGTTGGAGAAGGAGACCTGGTAGTAGGGGTCTACGTTGAAAGATGGGGTTCTAGGTTTAATCGAGTTTTTATTCTGGATATATTTCATGTTGAGGTTTGGGGATTTGTGGAATAGGCCGGCATACTTGTTTAGAGCAGTACATGAAGGAAAGTAAGAGAGAAAAAGACAGGATTTTTTTTTGTAGCACACGAAAAGGTAAAGCCGTAACAGTTACTCACTAGTATGGCATCGAGAGGCCCCACCAGAGACTACTGCATGGTCCAGATCCACTCACCAAATGGCAATACAGCAGTCCCAGTACTTTGCGCCTGCTGATAGGACAGCCTCCTTAGTGGTTAATCCAAGGTTCGGGTCCCTGACTATCAGGCGGATAACGTCAGCCCAGACAAACGTTTACCTCCAGCACCCTTACTAGTGGCATGTCTACAAGGACAGACAGAGACAGAAAAATGTCCGACATCTCAGACTACTGGTCACCAAGTACTACCGACCTTTAAGCAGCTTTTTCTTCACCCTTTGTCAGAAAAATCACTCATTGAATGAGGACTGAATGACAAAATAGGAGAAGCGAGAGTTACTGGAGCTGCCGATAACACCTCCACTGTTCTATCTACTCTCCATTAAAAAAATCATTAAGTTAAGTCATTAAGTTAAAAAAGTAGGAAGGGTGCTATTTTTAGTGGTGAAGTTCTGGTTGTACTTGTTGAGGGCTTATCTACTTCGACATATGTCGGCCCATGTAGAGTTGATATGGTGTTTGATCTGTCTGGATGTGATGTAAGCAACTGTTATGTAAAGAGCGTCATTTTCGAAGAGTGTGAGTGCAAGACGTTCGTATGTGCATTGAAGCATGACGCAGAACTCCTTTACTTTATCAAACCAACGTAGATACAGTATTTGCGATTGCGAGTAGGTTAAGGTGCGTGAATATTGGAAGTGATGCTTTCTTGTCTGAATGATGTTGTGTTTATATAGTAGCCACATGAATTTGTATTTAAGTTTTTGTTTTCTGTCTGAAGAGTAATGGTACTATTGCTCTATGCATGCAGTTTTTTTGGGTGGCATAAATGTAGGGCTTAACGTTAGTTTCGGCTGTTGAATTTTTCAAAAAGTTGATGTAGTGTGTAGTTGAGATATTGAAGAATATCTTCATGCAGAACATTGTAACACATAATAGGCCTCTTCACGTAAGACATATTAATATATAACACAATTGAATGAATATACATATGCATATTTGAAAATTGTCTTTCTCAACGCAGAGTAAATTCAATTTCTCGCGTTGTGAAATCTCATATATACACACACATATATATATATATATATATATATATATATGTGTGTGTGTGTGTGTGTGTGTGTGGGTGTGTTCATAATAACATTTAAAACGGACATCATGTACAAATATATTTATGTTTTTGCTGCTAAACAATTACAAAATAGCACGAATACTACAGATAAAACTCCTAAAATATTTGGTAAGTATTTTACTAATTAAATAGAACACCATATACTAAAACAGCCATTTTAAAAATTAGTATCAGTGGAATACGTATGAGTTTTAAATATATTTTTTTTCATAAATGTCTAACTGATTAGACTGTTTGAGCTAGGCTTAACTTTTCGTTTTCTCTAAAAAATCATGCAGTTGTAAAAGACAAAACTAAGAAAAAGACATATATGTAGGCAGCTCATAAATATTTAAAAAAATGTTGGTCTTTTTTTTTGCGTAATTGCTGTACACATCTTGTAGATAAAATATATTGTAAGACATGTTTAAAGTAGCGTTACCAATGTGTATTTAAATACAACATGGACTGATTGAACTGTCGAAATTCATTATTTATTGGATCTTACTCGTCATTAATTAAAGGTCACCGTTGAATATTAACTCTTCTAAAGCAGATACTAATTGGATCCATCGCCAAGTAAATGCACAAATCTTTCTAAACATCGCGGTATCCATTATCAGTATTAATTAGACCATGCGTTCACTAGCCATGTTTCACGTTCAAGTCGACCAGTTTAACGAGAAACGTGATTAATCACAACTCTTCCAGCTAATCCCTCTAACCTTGCTAAACCTTTCTTTCGTTTGAACGCATGACCTTTCCGCTTTTCTGCCGGTTCGGGGGCTAAAAGTAATCACTTAATTCCATACGCCAATCCCAAATAATGAATCAATAAACGCACAGTCTTTCGCAAAGAGGACACTTAATGCAAACGCCGATCCCACAGGACCAGTTTCTACATTATAAAATCTTACGTAAGCGTGTCGCACTTGAAATATGCATTTGTCTGATGCGTGATTATAAATCCATTTCGAAATACTTGTTTCAAACAAGGTCAAGCAACAGACATCATAATTCATTAATTAATAACGCATTCCATGATGCTGTTTATCCAAGGAAATTCAGAAATTATCAAATTGAACCTCGAACATTCTTTACATAAAACTTCAGATGACGTAATATGATTGTTGACATAATCACTTCCTGTTTTCTCGTTGTTTATGGATTGTAATAAAATTCATCACTTACAAATTCTTCTCAGATGAATAACATTTAACATCTCACATTCTTTTCTGATTGCTCACTAGAAACAGTGGATGTTGTTACACAATTTTCATTACAATCTACTTAAGAAGAATGTTGAAATTTAATTTTTGTTGTTGGGGTGACTCTGTTATGGGTCCCGTCGATATCAAGCATATGGTTTTTCAGGAATTGTTTTAATAATAAAAAGCTATAGGATTTTCAATTGTAACACTCATGATTCTAGTCTAAATATCTCCTATTCAATTATCCTATTTTAAACAATAACACCTTACAATTACTGTATTTGACACACACAGGCACAGACACACGCACACACACACGCACACACACACGCATATATATATATATATATATATATATATATATATATATGTGTGTGTGTGTGTGTGTGTGTGTAATTGAAACTACACAATATTATGCTTAATATATTCAAATAAGAAAGCGCTTTTCAATTTAATTCATAATGGGATATTGTTTGATCTCTGGTTATCTCCTTCAAATTTTGTGATTTTTATTTGTTCTTTGTCCGGCTATGTCATTTAGTCTACTTAACAGACAGTACATAATGTTATTGTTATAAACTTATTAAGAGGATATAAAAATAAAATAATCGGTTTGAGAACGCCATGTTGTGTTACTTGAAGTCTGATTGACAGCACCTTTCACCACATTTCTAAGGTCTCCTCACTTGTATCGATAAAATTTGCAAATTAATTTGCGTAATCGTAACAGCTGTTTACTACTGATTTCTCATTGCTTTTACTGAAATTAGGGTGTCAATAAGACTATCTCCATTATAGTTCTCATAGGACTCCGCCAGTGGAAGTGTGATTATTGATTCTTACCTCGGTCTTTTCATATTCTTTGACCATCCTCGTGTGGTATTGGTTAATGCCGTCACTTTTTGAGTTGTCCTATAATAATATACAACTTCTATTTTCTTGTAATATTTTCTGTATGTGTTCAAGTGTTTTCGTTATTATCATTCTTATGAATCTTTTGTCTAGTTGTTTCTCTTCCCATTTTCTCTTCTTGTTTTGTCATTTGTCTCTCTGTATTTTGTTTTTACCATGCCCCTCGCTGCCATGATTATCCTTTCAGTATTTTGCATTATGTATTTTTCTTTTTTTTTGTGTTATTCACACAGTCTTCCATGCAGACCAGTCCTCTGCCGCCCTCTTTTCACGAATAGTTTGTCAATATCTTCCTTTGGGTATAGGGCATTGCGAATGCTCCGTAGTTTCCTGGTCTTCGGATCGAGCTGTCTCAGTTCTTCTTTTGAGTGATACTGACCACGCATTTATACCTATTATTATTATTATTATTATTATTATTATTATTATTATTATTATTATTATTATTATTATTAATATTATTATTATTATTATTAATATTATTATTATTATAGCTGCTGTTGTTTTGTTGTTGTTGTTGTTGTTGGTTGTATAGTAATTTAAATTTTTGGATGTGGTAAGTTGGATTTTTTTGTACATATCAGGTCAATTCCCATGACTTTAGATATTAAAGCTGTATCCACACTATCACCGTTTCATAACACACGATCATTTTGCAAAGTTTGAAAAGAACTTGTCTTGTCAATCTGATTAAGCCATTTCGGATGGCTATATATATATATATATATATATATATATATATATATATATATATATATATATATATATGTATATATGTATATATATATATATATATATGTATATATATATATATATATATGTATATATATATATATATATATATATATATATATATATATATATATATATATATATATATATATATATAAGGTCTCAATCGTTTAAATTACAATAGGAACTACTTTTATTTTTAGTGCAATTTCACCCCAAAAAAGGATCATTGCCATTTCCTGTAGGGGGATACTATCAGGAACATAAGCTACAGGGGCACTATGTGTGGAGAGTTGTGCAGCAAGATGTCGGTTCACGTTATACTTGAACATCTGGATGTCAGTACAGTTGGGGAAGCAGGAACTCAGAAGGGATTTCCAAAGTTCAGCGGTTCTGGAGAATAAACTACTGAAGTAAAAGGCTCTCTTACATCTAGTGATCTCAACTGTTAAGGCTGGGATTTTGGTGCTTTTCGGTTTGTCGTGGGTACTTACGTCACAGGGGGCACAGGTGTTTGCAGTTCGTCAGAACATTTACCGTTGAAATACTTGTAGAAAGACAGAGGGTTGCTATATTTCGTCGATGGGACAGAGGCTGGAGCTTAGATGACAGTTCTGGACCTATTAGGTTGGCGACTCTCTTTTGAACCCTGTCTAGGAGTGAGAGACTAGTAGCAGATGCATTAACCCAAATATGACAACATACATAGGCGAATGGTGGTCTTATAGAGGTGTAGGATACTTTCGGGCGTTAGTAGCTTTCTAGCATGGTAGAGAGAACCTCCCTTTGTCGCGGCGTTTTTGGCAATGCACTCAATGTAATTTTTCAAACTCATGTTTCCTGTGCACGTTAGGCCGAGGATTTTAAAAGATGTACTTTCAGATAAAAATTATTTGGTCATTGTTATTGGTGATAGAGAATGTTTCCTGTAGTTATTGAATGAAGTAAGTTTAGTCTTAGCAGCATTGAATGTGACCATCCATTTTTGTCCCCATTACACTACAGATCGGAGGTCATCCTCTAGTGTTTAGTCATTTCTCTAGATACGTGGCCATTTTTTTTCCTGTCACGTCGGTTATAGACATTGGTGTCATCAGCATATATACCCACCTAACAGCCAATTTTGTCAGGGAGTTAATTTATGAATATTAGGAATAATAGAGGTCCAAGGATAAACCCTGGGACACTTATATCATATTGTGTAGATGTACGACCATCGATGACAACCTGGATTTTTCTGAGCAAACCACCTCATAATTGTTGGATAGTGGGGGAATTCTTGAGTGGCCATTATTTACTACACTGTTATAGATTTTTCAGAAGTCACGAGGTCCTAATTTCTGTGCTTCGGTGTGTTTTTTCAGTAAATTCTCTCTTAGCTGTCGCTATTTAATTTTTACAGTTATTTCTGACTTTTATATACTTCTGTCTGTTTGACTTTGACTTCCATACACTTCAAGTTTGTAGCATCGTATTATTATTATTATTATTATTATTATTATTATTATTATTATTATTATTATTATTATTAATATTGTTGTTGTTTAATCGCACTCAAGTTTCTAATATTTTTATTTTTATTTTTTTGAATTTTTTTCAGCTTTAGTTCAGACATTCTATCCATATCTTAACACTTTCAATGTTTTTACCAGCCAAGCCATTTGTAAAATTGGAAGCGAAATTATCTTGTCAATCTGATTAAGCAATTCATGGTGGTTTCTGTTATGGTCGCCAGTGTTATAATTACAATAGGAATAACCTTGACTTCTTTACATTTTGAGGGTCTGACTAATTCCCATTCCAGATATTCGTATTTATTTATTTTCTTTATGTTTCTCTTGAGGTCTGGCATCGAAAGGGCAGACTACTTTAATGATTGAGAAAAATTTCTTATTTTTATTTAATAACATTTTGTAAAACATGTAGTGTTCAATGTCCTTATCAGTTTCTTTCCGCATATAATTCAAAGGCTGACGTTTCCTGACGTAGTTCTTGTTTATTCTCATACCACTTCTCATTGTGATCTAACCGGTAGTTTGCATATATTCTGAACGACTTGTTATGTGTACATTTGTTTATATTGATCTTGAGCTAGTGTTGTGTCGTGGAACAACGGTGAAAATAAGAACAATCAAGTCGAGGTTTGGTTAAAGAACAAGTGTATTAACAATAATGTACACAGATAGGAAAGCGTGCATATCTGCTGGGCACTCGGGTTGCCGTTGAAGTGCAGTCGCAGCTCTCTCACCGGTGTTGGATTTACTAGCGCTATTTATAGTGCTAATCGCTGTAAATTCCTTCATTCAAGGATGGCCGGTATAACACCCCTCCTCTTGGAAAATATCCCGTCTGGGATTATAATGTTTTTTTTTGGGTTCACCCTAATCAATTCTGTTGATTTCCATTTTCCGTTTGCTCTTCTGTTCTCCGGAGCTTTCTCTGCGATAGTAATTTGAAAAGTATCAAACACTGTGTCCATAATGCCCCCCTCAGGCGACCTAGTCAATTCACTATTCGAGTATCTTTTTCGAATTTGGTTAGTGTGACGTTTGTGCACGAAGTCTGGTCCCTTAATCATGTACACCATATTGTCTATTTGTTTCTCCACAATACTGGACTCCCAGAAAGTCTTATTATTTTTGTGAATCTTGAAGTGAGCATTATTTTCTGTAATGCCACAGGAATTACGAACCTGCCGCTATATAACAGGACGTTATCGCAAATTGAATAAATTTCTTCATCCAGTTTGGTATTGTTGATCCTTTCTTTCGTGTGTATAATAAATTCCTCCACCTCCGCCTTACTCCTACTCTCATCAAGTGTAAGTTCTCTTATTGTGTCAGATGACGTATTTTTTACTTCAACTTTCGCTTGACTGGCTGCTATCACCATATCCTCGAATGGTTCTCTCTGCTTCAGGATTAACCGCGATATTTTTATTTTAGATGGTACATACTCTATTTGAAAATTGTAATTACGAAGTATGGTACCCCATCTTTGGAGTCTATTCGCCGTATGTTGTGGTAGTCCCTTTTTCGATCCGAAAATCGTTAATCATGGTTTCTGGTATGTTTGTAATAGAAATTGCCTACAGTGCAAGACACGATTACATTTGTTTACCCCGAATACAAGGCTTAGCGCCTCTGTTTCAATTTGTGAGTAGCTATTTTCGGCTGGCAAAAGTGATCGGGATGACTGTGCTATGGATTTCACTTTTGCTTTATCCATTTTGTGTAAAATGCATCCTCCTATGCCATAGGAGTTGGTTCTGTTTGCAAATTTCACGCTTGGGATATAATGTGCCAGAAACAAGTCAGACGTAAAAGTCTCTTTAATTTCCCGCAATGCTTCTTTACTCCAGACCCATTTTTGGGATTTCCTTAACAGTTCATTTAAAGGCTTCCTTAGTTTATGCATTTTTGGCACCAATACATTGTAGTGCTTTGCAAAACCTCAGAAACTTTGTAAAGACGCAATATTTTCTGGAGCAGACATATTCTTTATTGCTCTCGATCTATCTGGATCCGGCCTTCTAACATGTTTATCTATGTTTTACCGCAAGTATTTTACTTTCTACATGAAAAATGTACATTTTTCCTGTTTTAATTTGAATCCATAATCCTGGATACTTTTGAATACTTGATTTACATGAGCTTTGTGTTGTTCTTTGCTAGCGCTTTTCATTAACACATCGTTCAGGTACCCTACTGCGAAACTCAACACATTTAACATAATGTCCATAATTTACTGAAAAGTGCAGAAACGACTTTGACCCCAAAAGGAAGTCTGTTAAACTTGTACACCCCCATATGGGTATTAATACATAGCAGCTTTGAACACTCCTCATCAACTAGAACTTGTAAGTACGCGTCACTGAGGTCGATTTAAGAAAAATATTTCCCTCAACTCAGTTTCGCAAATATCTCTTTAGGGCTGGGAATAGGATAATGATGATATTATAATGTCCTGATTAAGCCTGCCGCGAAGTCGGCGCAAACCCGAATCTCCTTACTCTTTTTGCTGTAAACCGCTGGTGCAGCCCACTCACTGTGATCAATTTTTCCGATGACACCCATGTTTTGTAGTCTTTATAATTCACCGTCTATCTGTTCTATAGCGACGTATGGAACATTGTTTTTCTTTCTGAACACTGGCTGTTCATTTACTTTTACGTCAAATGTTGCTAATGCTTTTGTACACCTTCTCAAACCGCCTGAAAATATGTCTGGCAAATTCTATTTTAAATCCCTCTTAATTTTTCTGCTTCCACATTCGAATCCTCAACCTTTTGACAACACGAACTTAAAGGGATATCCCATAGTCTTAATTTTCGAACAGATTAGTTTCAAAGAAGTGTTTGATTTTCGCATGACAAATAATCTTGCTTTTTCGGCCCTTTTCTGGAAAAAAAAATATTCGCCCATAATTCTCCTTCCAAGGTAATTATTTCGTCACTGACGCTTCTCGCAGTTGTATGTGATTTAATCATAGTGGGTCTCCCAAGCCTCTTTCCTGTATGTACATTAATAATGGAAATGGCAGACCCACTATCAAGCTGTAGCGTTATATTCTTTTTAAACATTCTTACCTGTACATATTTCCGCATATTTTGTTCCTAAAGTTAAATTTTCGTAAGTTTAATGGGTGTCTTTCTAACAGATTTTGTCTACAATGCGATGCTTTATGCCCTTTCTGGTGTCAATGTGTCGGGACAGTCATTGTACGAGTGTTTATTTCCACACCATCAACATGGTCAAGGTGGATCTTTTCCCTGTTTCTGTTCCTGGTTATTTTTGAAATAGAATTTTTCTTTTGATGCATCTTTTTAATATGCGACACTTCCCTTTCCTCTATGTCACGACTGTCTTGTTTCAACATAATAAACCGTTCAGTCTTCCGCTATGTTTTTGTAAGAGTATCTTGTGTAGGAGACGGTGAGACTCGTCGTGGGCGACGAAGCGTTTCACTGAAGAACCACGGCAACACACAGCAAACCAACAAACAATGACAGCCACGGCGCGAAGGCAACTAACAAAGCTCAGCTGACTGCACGAATAGAAACGGAACCCAACGGTCACTGTACTGATCGCCACGAACGTCAGAACCCGACTGCCTCGCACCTCCAATGGACCGATTTTTATTACTCAAGATGGCCTAGCTAATTTGCATCCCCGCGAGATCTCGCGCGATCCTGCGAGATTCCGTCTCTAATAAAAGCAGGCAGGCGCCATCTTGAAACTCTTTCTTCCGCTGCCCCGACCACAGGATCAGCCACCACCCCACACGCCAGGCACACACGGACCCTCTTGCGCCGAGGGCTACGGTTAGTCTCACACTCCCCCTGGTCTCCAGATCACATACGTGACACGGCGGACGTGGCCGTTTGATTCGAGCACTCCTGCGGAGGGGTATTGCCGGGACTTCCTCATCGGAGCTCTCAGAAGTGGCATCGGAAGCATCAGCATCAGCATTAGAGCTCGCAGTATAGTCATCAGGTCCATGGGGCACAGGTTGGATCCATCGCTCATCGTCGGATGACTCGCTCCTTCCACTGCTCGCAGTTGAGTCACCAGGTTCGTGGGGCACGGGTTGGATCCATCGCTCATCGTCGGATGACTCGCTACTTCCACTGCTTGCCGATTGGTCAGCGCTTAGAGCGGGCCGGACATCCCTTACTTGGCGCGGAGTATCATCGACTAGTATGGCCTGTTCACTGATGACGCCGGTGACCCGCCCCCTCCAAAAGCTGCTGGTGCACCGGCCGCCGGGTGGCTTCACCCAGACGGTGTCTCCCACTTGGTACGTCCCCTGGGGTTCTCGTTGGTCGGGTAGACACACTTCAACGTCCTTGACGCGCACGTGGTAGTGATGAATCGCATCAGCGGGCGCACTGCCGCCAGTCACGGTGTCCTTAGGCGTTGTGTTGTATCTGTAAACCGCCTCCGCGATCGTACACTTCTTCCTGGCCGCGATCCTCTTCACGGTTCGGTGGCATCGCTCCGCTATGCCGTTGCCGCTCGGCACATACGCGCATCGGTGTCGAAGGCGGATCCCCCAGTTGTCCATAAAATGCCTAAATTCCCTGCTGCAGAACGCCGTGTCGTTATCCGTGAGGATCTCCTCAGGCGGCCCCCTTTCGTAGAATATGGATTCCAATTCGTGGATGACACTGGTGGAATCCTGCCTTGCCAATTGGCGCCAAATCGCGAACCTCGTTGGCCCGCAGTCTATCAGCGTGAGGAAGTGTTGGCTGCCGTAGTGGGTTATATCCATACCCAACCGACTCCAAGTCGCGTCCACTCCCAGTTGTCCTTTCCGCCATCTGGCTGGGGCGGGGTCGATGGACTGGCACGTTTGGCACTCCCTGACCACTGCTCTTACTGCGCTTTTTGGTATTGATTGTCTAGCCAACTTCACAAAGTAGTAGGTCCGTTGCACTCCGGGGTACCCACTGTCGTGATGTATCTTCCTGATTTCGTCCTCCTCGACGGAGGCAGCACACAGAGGCAATGGCTTAGCTTCTTTCTTCATAGCCTCATACCATCTCCGTGGTACCCGAGTGAGCTTGTCGGCGAGGTTGTAGTCCGAGGTGACGAGCACTACGTCTACGGACAGGTTGTACTCCGTCACCAGTTTTTTCACAGTCTCGAGCCTCCGTCTTATCAGCATTTCGCTGGCTGCCTTGGTGCGTGCCCTGGCCTTGCTCGTGAGTGTGTCCGACACCCAGTGGTGCACGCAAAGTGAGTCAGTGTGCACACGCAGTTTCTTCACTTCCCATTGAAGTGCCAGGTTAATGCCCTTTATTACAGCGTCGAGTTCTGCCAGGTTGATATGGGCAGCATCATTTGCCGGTCGCAACCAGCAGGCATCCTCAACTACGGCCCCATCTTTCTCCAAAACTACACCGATCGCTAGAGAACTTGCGTCCACCCACACGCTCAGTTCGTCTCCCTGCACGCACCAGTCCCCTGTGGCGGGGTCATTCTTTTTCACACTAGCGACGGTCTCCTTTAACTTTCGAACCAATAGTTCGTCGGTTATCTCATCGTCCCAGCCTTTGCTGACCGCATTTGCCCTCCTTTTTATGACGCCTGTCGCTGCACGAACCCATCCGCATACTGGAAGGTGCCCCACAAGTTTCCCGCACAGGGAGAACACGGCACGTCTTGTGTAAACGTCGGGTACGTCGGGAACTGCGGTTCCACGCCTCCACTTCAGGATCCCTCGCTCCTCTTGAACGCTCAAGCCCAATACGCGGGCACCATCCTCAAGCCGCTCAGAGTCCTTGCAGTTTAGACCAAACTCGGCAAGTTTGGATCTTACGCGCGAAGAGGACACGATATCTTCGTTCACGTATATATCGTCAATATACGCCGATGTTCCCTTTCTGATCGATTCTTCTTGTGACAACACGGCATTGACGATAGCCTTCATTATCTGGGGTGCTACGTTTAGCCCAAATCCGAGTCGCGTAAGACAGTATCTCTTCCCGGAAAACATCACTGTCTGGAAAGGCCACATCGCCTCGCCGATCCGGACCTGCAAGTATGCTTTTCTCAAGTCCAGTAGGGACACATTGGACCCCTGCCGGCGCCACTCTCGCAGCTTGCTGGCACAGACGTCGGCGTCCGCTGTGAACGCATCAACGTGCGCATTCAACTCACGGTAGTCCATTACCGGCCTCACCTTTGACTTGTTAGGTTGGGCAACTGCCATCAGCGGTATCAGGCCCTTAGGGGGTCCAAGTTTGTCGTAGGGGTATGGAATCAGCCAACCGTTCTAAATCCATTCACGGAGCTCGCTTTCGTATGCAGGCCTTATCTGGTCGGGCATACGGTACTCTGCCCCTTTGTTTTGTAGTTTGGCCGGTTCCTTGTCTTCTGACCACCTCGAAGTGGCGGTCCACGCCTTCTTTTGGTCGTCGAATTCGGCACTGAAGTCCGGCTGGTCGACTCTTAGTGCTGCGCACACCGGGGACCTATCCTGAAACTCTACAACGCCAGCGCGCGTTATGCGCACGCCGCCCAGGGCTTTGATGGCATCGTAGCCTAGCAACAGGTCGAAACTCAGCGGCTTTTCGCGTGTCACCAGCGCTTCGACGTTGGCCGAGTTCCCAGTTCTTGTGCGAATGTGTACCACACCCACGCCGCAACACATTCGTATTTTTCCAGTGATGGTAGTTATCCTGACATTCTTCTTTCTCCACGCCCGACAGAAGTCCGCACACACTATGGTGCGGGAGCAACCGGAATCAAGGAGGGCTGAACATAACGTGTCATTAACTCGGACCTGAATGACAGGGAGCGCCTTGTTTATTTTCTGTTCGGGGAAGAGGTCGGCACTGGCACCTTGTCCCCGTCCCCGTTTCCCGCACAGTCTCGGGCCATGTGCCCAGTCTTGTTACAGCGGTAGCAGCGAACAGCCGTCGACCGCCTTCTACAATTTCTTGCCATGTGGCCCCGCCCATTGCATCTGTAGCAGATGACATCACCTTGCGGGCTGGGTCCCTGAGACGGTCCTTCGCCACTTGGTGGGGCCTGTGCGACGGCGACTACCGGTTCCTGCACCGTCGAGTCATCCTTCATTATTGTCCTGGCTCTGTCCACTAGGTCACTCAGCGGTAGTGAGGACATGGTAGAGGTTGCTCGCAGGAGCTGCTTTGCTCCAGCGGGGAGTCCTGACAGGAATTTGTAGGCTAGGGCCCTCTCGGGAAGACCGCCGAACAACACCGTCAGCTTCTTACATTCGGCGAGATACACGTCCACAGTTTCGCCCAAGCGTATAGACCTCGTCTCAAACTGCTCCCATGCAGTGGCGGGGTCAGTGGCGAACGCCCTGTACAACGCCGCCTTGATACTCGAGTAGTCACACTTTTCCTCAGCGCTGAGTTGCTGATATACAGCGAAGGCCCCGCCGGTCAGCCGCAGAGGAATCACGCGCTCGACATTTTTCACGCCAGACAACTGACAATGTTACTCGACCTTCTCAACCCAGCTGAGTACCGGGTCGGATCCGTCGAATTCCGGTATCAACTTTAGATCGAACCTATCCGCCATTGAAGAAAAGAAAACCAAGTTCGGAGTGGGGAGGCCGAAATAGCTTGTAAGAGTATCTTGTGTAGGAGACGGTGAAACTCGTCGTGGGCGACGAAGCGTTTCACTGAAGAACCACGGCAACACACAGCAAACCAACAAACAATGACAGCCACGGCGCGAAGGCAACTAACAAAGCTCAGCTGACTGCACGAATAGAAACGGAACCCAACGGTCACTGTACTGATCGCCACGAACGTCAGAACCCGACTGTCTCGCACCTCCAATGGACCGATTTTTATTACTCAAGATGGCCTAGCTAATTTGCATCCCCGCGAGATCTCGCGCGATCCTGCGAGATTCCGTCTCTAATAAAAGCAGGCAGGCGCCATCTTGAAACTCTTTCTTTCGCTGCCCCGACCACAGGATCAGCCACCACCCCACACGCCAGGCACACACGGACCCTCTTGCGCCGAGGGCTACGGTTAGTCTCACAGTTTTGTAGCTTTAAATTCGGTTCGTTTACGAGTACATTTAAAAACACGACGCCTGATTTCAGCGTCTTTATTTAAGATCTGCCGTTGTACAAATATTAAACATTTAAAATTATCTGTTAAAATTCCTCCAGTTTAAATCATCGCAATGCTGATTCACTATACTTGCATAAGTAGTGTAGTGGTCTTCCTCGCTTCTAGTAATATTCATACATTTTTATCGCCTATGAAAAAGAGACGGTTTTGCAGAAAACAGTTCTGTAAGTAGCGTAACTGTTTCTTGGAAGCTCAACTCATTGGTATTTTTGCGAGAAAAAAATTCACGATCTGTGGATGATTTGCTGTCCCAATTTCCTTAGAAAAACTCTATCTTTTTTCGCGTCTGACCCGGTACCACAACCCAATGTAAACATATCCTTATATCGTCTATAATACTAGACGAAAGTGACATCGTATTCTGGATTATAATTGAAATTTTCAATAGCGGCCCACACAACTGTTTGAGAAAATGCGTTATGGTTATTATCCGCTTTAAATAACTGTGTCGTTTCCAGAATGTTTCTTTGTTCCTCCTGTGTTTTCATCAATATTTCTCGAAGCGTTTCTGTTGTTGAAGCATTTTTGTCTTCAAATGCTTGTTTAAATCTCTTTTCTCTTTCTACTTGTTGTTGTATGTGTTGCTTTTGCAACGCAATTCCAACAGAGAATATTTGAATTTCTCATCCATTATAGGAATTCGGTTTAAATTTACACTTTTTTTAAAAGAATTATTCCTTAGTAAAAAAAATAACAGATTTCTTTCCCAATTCTTATTTTTTGAAAAACAACAGTTTAGCAGTCCTTTTGTAACTTAATTTGTTGAACGCTATATTTTTAGTCTTTCTATAAACACTCCAGCGAAATAATATTTGTTTAATATTTTTTTGCACGCGTTTTTAGGTAGCAAAATAAAATCCGCCGCTTAAAATATCCGACGAATTCGTATGGGACACTTTTTTTATAACTCTCTTTGCCTTTTGCAAAAATGACTTGATTCTTTACATGTTTTCTAAGCATAAATGCCGTACGGGAATAATTATTCTTCACGGGGTGTCTCTTTTTCTCTTGTCAATGTCAAGCGTGTTTTTTCCACACTCCAGAAGTTATGCACATAACGATAAGCTTACACGGCATTTGATAGTTGGTTTTTGTCATTTAACTTTGCAGAAGAAAATTCTTACCGTAGGAGAATGCACTCTGTTGAAGAAAAAAATGAACCCGTTTTCCTCTTTCTAAAACACTTGGTAAGTGTGTTCAATTATTAAATAATTGAAAACATTCGCGTTTTTCGCTGTAAATTTCGGTAGCAATTTTTTCCCGTCGCCAAATTACTATCGTATTAATTTGCGGTTAATCCTTGCGTATCAAAATATCTGTTGAAATGACGAAGGTGTGCTGCGGTAAAGATTTTACGAATTTTTATTCAAATCAGTTTTGGTGATTCTCTGCAGTGACGGTCGTTTCGAAACCTTGTCGCCAATCTGTTGTGTCGTGAAACAACAGTGAAAATAAGAACAATTAAGTCGAGCGTATGCTAAGAAACAATTGTATTAACAATAATGTACAAAGATAGGGAAGAGTGTATATCTGCTGGGCACTCGGCTAGCAGTTTAAGTGAAGTCACATCCCTCTCACTGGTGTTGGAATTACTAGCGCTATATATAGTGCTAATCGTTGTAGATTCTTCTGTTCAAGGAACGCCGGTATAACAGCTAGCATATGACATTCTAATACCATATGTTTCTTTCTTTTTATTACAGATTATGCACATTAGTGATTCTGCAGTTTTGTCGACGTAGTGTTCCTGGAGACCAATTTATGATCTCAGTGGATCTTTTAAGATCTCTCTTGACCAACCAATTCAAGCTGTGGTTTTATCTAAATGCACTATTCTTAAAACATACGCTGTGCAGTTTCTTTCTAAATGTGCGCCCTCTCTTTCTTGTAATCGTCTACTCTTGATCACCACAGGTCTTATTAGCTTTTCGCCCCCCACTTCATGTAGAAGGATCTCTCAAAGCTGTATTATTATTATTATTATTATTATTATTATTATTATTATTATTATTATTAAGAAATTAATTAATTCAATTTTACTAGCATGTTCCATGATAATATGTTTTTTTTGTTATCGACGTCGTTAATATCGAAGTCATGATTACGATCATGATCATCATAGTCTTCATAGCAGCAGTATTAATAGTATTGTAATGCTGTAGGAGTATAAATTAACTTCATAACATATTTTTAGGAATAGTTTCAGTCCCGGTGTAATAAGATAGGATTCATCTACAATTTTCGATTATATATCATAGAGTGTAGAAAAACATCCGTCTTCTTATCCACACACATCTCCATGTATTAGATGATATTCATTTTGAGTACAGCGTTTGGCCTACATTTTCAGATCTAACTGAAGCAGCTGGTTGCAGAAAACGCACATTTTTTTACTGTTCATGAATTCTTAAAAAAACTCTCAGGTCTCTACACATTCCTGCACGTAACTATAAATAGTCTACTTTTTTCTCTTCCTTTTTCTGACGTTATAACCGTGGTTTTTCGGGACATTTCCATATCTCACTGGAAAACGCTACTCAATTTTTCAAATCATTTCAATCCTGTTAAATATTCGGGCCCATAGGCGTCCATTGAACACCGACAAAATTATTTTAAATATGTTATTGGAGATTGACCCTTGTGTATATATATATGAATAAGAAATTGACAATATTCTTTAAAAAATCATTTAATGAGTTCGATTTGAAGAATAAGCAGCTTGATTTCGTATTCCCTTAGTGTGCGTAATAAGGCAAATCGGTCTTTAGTCAATGCATCATATTTCAAGGGGCATTAATAAGCCCTTCCCTTCTTGTGACATTACACGTGGTGAAAAATGAGTTTACTATAAAATTATTAAATACAAAAAATTCGGCCTTAAAAGATAAAGTACGTCACAAGATCTAACATCACTGAAATAAATTGTTTACTGTAAGTTTAATGGGATTACATTATTTGACACTGCAAACAAAAATAAATGTTAATTTCCATGTTGAGAAATAATTCTGTGCGAATATCTGCGAAAATGAACGTGAAAATAAAACAAATGAATTATCCGATGCATTCTGAACAGCAGACATCGCAAAAGTGATAGAAAATTGATTTCCACACTTAGTTGAACTGCTGTACCACATTGACCGCATTTCTCTGTGTGAAAAAGATGCATTTCTCTGATACAAAATAAAAGTATAATCGTTCTACTTTTTTCTAAAATTATAATGATCTACTAAAATAAGTATCTATCTATCTACACACACATATCTATCTATCTATCTCTCTCTATATATATATATGTATATATACATTTATATATATATATATATATATATATATATATATATGTGTGTAGATAGATAGACACTTGTTTGGGTAGATCATTATACTTTTAGAAAAAAGTATGAACGGTTATACTTTTATTTTTTATCAGAGAAACAAAAAGGAAAAACAGGGAAAATTAAAACAGAAATAAATAATTAATAAATAAAAATAAAAATACGAAAGTACAGTTTAAAACGGAAAACTATTTTACATAACACCAAAAGATGGAGGAAGTGAGAAAGCATGGCTGTGGATTTTTTTTTACCCGAATATTATGTCCAGCATGTTAAAAAAATATAGCATTTGTTGTAAAAATCTAATGGATTAACGCCTGGAGAAGTTGGTGGGGACAGAATATTTTACTGAAACATAAATCGTAAAATTGCCAACCTATTAATGAAACAGCTTTAATGGAAAATCTAGGAAATAAACGAAGGTTATAAAAAAGAAAACGTGAGTCTTTGAATTTTCAATAAAATTTTGCACTATATATATATATATATATATATATATATATATATATATATATATATATATATATACATATATATACATATATATATATATATATATATATATATATCAAAACGAGCAACATTTTGTAGGCTATGATTTAGTTCGTAACATATTCTACATGCAAATTTGCAAGCGTTTAAAGATGTGTGTGCGTCAGCGTCCAGATCGCGCTTCCTCATAAGAAAGTGATTATATTTATGATTTAAAAGAAAAATACCTGTAGATGTACTATTAAATATAGTGCTCTTTTTATGAATTAAATTTTATTACGTCGTAAACACCATTCTTGATTCACTATTTTACAAGGAATTCAATGAGGCATCATTGTTTCTGGCGCATAACAAGGTTACTTTCCGTAAGCACCTTGCCCCTTAAATATCCACAACAGAGAGAGGACAATGTTCAGGTCCTAAATCATAAGTTCGGTCATAATAACTATAACGATCCATTCGGCTGGAATAAAAAAAGAAGCCAGTACTTTGTTAACACATCTCATATGTTGATCGCTTTTAGAATTACATTTGTTTTGTGATTTTAGCATGTAAAAATTAGTGTAAATTGTAAATTTTTCACCAAACGACTAATGAACGGAAACACACATTATAGTATTTTTATAATTGTACTTATGCCCGCGTTTTCGCTTGTGCAATCATAAAAATATAAAAAGAATATGTCCAATATTGAAAACTATTACGGCGGCATATTATATGAGTCTTTTTAGTTTTATAGTAGTTGTAGATTATGTTGAAATAGTAATAGTAGCAGTAATGTTGAAATAGTAGTAGTAGTAGTAGTAGTAGTAGTTAAAATGGTGTTCAATTTTGTAGTAAGATAGTAGTAGATACCCATTAGATATTGTAGTAGCAGTGGTAATAAGAAAAGAAGTACAATATCCAATATTTTCTTCTTTTAGTCATAAAGTACATTTTGTCTTTATTAGGTTTTCATGTCAGGGTATCAGATCATTTGTGTGCGCACAATGGAATATTTTTATTTTGTAGGGATGCAGTTCTTCAGTAAAAAAAAGAAGGAATCAATTATATAACTCCATCCGATTTCGTAAATGATAGGTGGCCTTATTAACTTTACCGACATCGAAATGTGTATTAACACAAAAAAATATAATATTATCCAGCAATACCAATAGTATATTTTATTTATATTTTTCTTTTGAAATTCTATTCTTTACAATCCCCGGATGCTTGTTATAAAGACTTATTGCAATTGCATTGTTGATGAGCAAAAAACAACAGTTTCGTTATTCGATCATTCGGAATACCTAATTTTTACTCAAAAATCCAAGCCTTAAATACGATTTTTGGTGGACTCTAACACTAGTAAATGCTTAAGATTGTGTGCTTATTTTCCTTGGTGTGAGACGAATGTTGTTAGAAGTGATAAATATAATGCAATGAGAAGACTAAAGCACATAAAATAAGTTAATAATTCTTAACATGCTAATATAACCAAATACTGTTTTACATTCTTAATGATTTTTAGTTTAGCACTGTGTGTCACAATGACGTAGCCCCGTTTGAGGGAACTGGGGGCTTCTACTTTAATGAACCTTATGCCTAACCTGGTGTGCACTTATGCGGCGCAAATGTCTTTAACAGTTGTTTGTGATTTTGAAAATGATCTGCTATGACTCAAGCCAAGAACTGCATGTGTTATGAAATTCAACGGTGTAAGAATCATTCAAGAATTATCAGATTTACATGCGGTTATCTGAAGTTGAAAAAACAAAATATTGCGTAAGACGCACCTCTCTCTCTCTCTCTCTTTCTCTGTTTCTCTGTTTCACACCCTCCATTTCTCTTTTTCAATGAAGTAAGAGATAATTAAATATAAATTGATTGTTGAAGCTTGTATCCCGTACGTGGAGAATATAGTAGCTTGGTCAACTAAATATGCTTCCTACTTGTGAACTGTTATATAAATTATATAGTTTTTATGAAAATGCATATGTTCGATATTTTTGTACAAGAGTTCGATTTCTACCTGCATTTCCTCCCATTAATGCGACGACAGAAAGCGGCCTGTAACGACACAATTAACACACAAGAAGCAACCCATGCCAGGCAGTTATAGCTGACGACATATCGACCCGTTTTTGTTGAGGTTTCCAATATGTGCCTATCGCTTGGATATCGGGGAGCTGGCTGCGTTCCCGAAACGTTTTTGAACCAAGTAACTCACACCAGGGAAACGATAGTGTCCAAACTACTAGGTTTTTAACTGCTGATTTTAATTTTTGTGACAACCGAACACAATCAAAACTGTTTAGTAATGTATTAAAATGGTTACGAACAATTTTTGACAAGCTTATTTATTGCTAACCATTAATAGTAGAAGCATTTAATGTTAACATTTCACTTTTATTTCATTTATATATTTTGTAATCATAATAAAGGGCTGATAGTTATACACACTCTAAATTATCGGATTTAAAGTTTAGATTTAAAAAAGAATGATAAACTGGTGCGACTTCTGAAATTGCATACAACTTGAGTTGGCATTTCCCTTTCACCCACTTCAAATTATTATCTGTTAATAGATAACACATACATTTCCCCTTAAGTATTTACTGTTCTTACCCGAATTGATTCGATCTCTATTTCACAGCATTATTTAAATTGGTTACGATGTAGTAAAGAGGCGACCATATCAGTTATCTTCCGTATTTTAGTCGATTAAAGCTGCATATATATATATATATATATATATATATATATATATATATATATATATATATATATATATATATATATATATATATATATCGCATTTAGTGTACAGAAAATTGTTAGATGAGACAAGTCATTTGTACTGTCGGTTTCAAGCCTGATACTTAGGACCGTTTAAGATAGACATATCAAGCTCTTTTCAGTCAATACTCATCGCTCTCAGTGTATATATATATATATATATATATATATATATATATATATATATATATATATATATATATATATATATACAAAGAGAGAGAGAGAGACCAATGAATTCTCATTCTCTATATATCTGCCTGAATCTACACGCATGTTCATGGAAAATGCTCCTTTACTAGAACTACGCGTCTGTGGAAGTCAATTCCGCCGATTCGTTTCCTAGCTGACTACACCATGGTCTTCTTCAAATCAAATGTAAACATATTCTTACTATCCTGCCCCTTTAGGAGATTTCAATCCTGCACAATTTTCACCATGATGTATAGCCCATCTGCTTCTCACTGCCCGCTTTACCCTTAAAAGGTTTCATCCACAAGTAGAAACCGGGAATTGATATAAGATGACTCCCTTGTAAAAATATTCTGTTTTATATCCTCATTTCGTATGAATACTCTGACATCACTGATATATACTTTTATAGTACAGAATTATGTCAAACTTTCATTTTACTATTAAATTTCGTATAGATGGATAAGAGGTTCTTATTTTTTCATTCAATGTCTAGTAATGTACAAAGTATGTTGGAAGGAGAAACAGAAATATTACGTTTTCATTCTTTAATATGAAATTAATCTCATAAAGATATTAGAATTATGGGAGGAACATGTGTTTACTAAAGAAAATCCCTGATATTTTTTGTGATGCTTCAAACTGCGCAATGCCTCATATACTTTGAAAGTCTAATGAGTAACTTTAAATTTACAAATCATATCTATAACTACCTATCAATCTCTCTCCTCACACACACACATACATGCATACACACACGCACGCACATACATGTATACACACACCCACCCACCCACACACACATACACATACACACACACATATATATATATATATATATATATTAAGGGTATGAGAAACAACAGTCTATGGAGCAGAGTTTATTTTAATGTATTAGTATATTCATTAATACTATTAAAAGCAAACACTGTTCGCAGTAATGTAGATATATAATGAGCTCGATAGGCATAGATATCCTAGAGCTATTTATATATTGAGTAAAGTGATTGATAACTTATAATTTAAAGTAAAAATTAAAATCGGTTTCATAGGGAAGAACACAATCAATAAAGTGTGCGGTCGTTTCGGAAACGATTTTTTTCATTAGGACAGAAAATAAGTCTTGAAATATTATTTTATCATTTGATTTTATAAAACAAAGTATCTTCATCAGCAAAAACAGTGTGACGGGGTTGTAGGACACCAAAAATAAAACGAGAATCTTTTTTTAGTGAGGCAGATATATCTTTTCACCGTTCGCCTTTTAAAACCGTAAGTATAATCGTCAATGCATTTATCCGATGTTAAATGTAGTTTATGGATCAATACACATACGCACGCACACACCCACTAACACACACACACGCTCACACACACACATATATATGTATATATATATATATATATATATATATATATATATATATATATATATATATATATATATACGTATCTGAGAGTGTGTTCATTTAATTTTTATTTAATGAAATGAAAAATTATATATATATATATATATATATATATATATATATATATATTCAGTGGTCTCGTTTGCGGACAGTTCAGCAGGAAGAGAAAACTATTTTTCCATAGGGCATATCTGATAAGATCTCTGATAGCTTCTTAGTCAGCCTTTTTATTATATCTCGTTGTTTTGAGCATTGTCTCTTCAGTTTTGGCTCTAGAGTTTAGGGCGATTTCAACAATTATCACTGCGTGATCAGCGTTCCCGAGTGGGTTGTCGGCCTTCGTTATGAAATAATCGGGATCTGTGGTAAAAACAGATCTTGAAGTCATGCGTGTTGTTCTTCCTTGTCAGGGAAACGGGTTGGAAAAGTAACAATTTGTGATAGGGAGTGAGATATAGTGAAGCTACGAGTCGTGCTGCCCGCTGCATTTGTGTAAGTAGAGAATCCAAGCCAGTTTTTGTGGTGGACATTAAATTCATTAAATACATGTACTTGTGCGCTAGTGTCGAGGGGCAGTGCCGTGTCTATGCTGTCAGAGTCTTTGTTTATTATGGTGCAGTCTAAGGTCGAGGGAGAGCGATAGAGAAAATAAAAGTAGCTAATGCTGTGTTGCATGATACGCCTAAAGCACATAAAGGCTCGATCATCCGATTCTATATTTGTTTGTTTATCGTCAGGGGAAGGGTATTACGAATGTAAACTCCAAGTCAGTGCATGTGTCTTCCAGAGTCCTTACGGCAGAGTCGGAGATATCCAGGCATATTAAAGTAGATAGAGGGGATGGAGGAGTGTAGGTTAGTCTCACTTAGTGCTAATATATCCGGGGTATTTGTTAGGAGAAATTCTTCAACATCAGCTAAATTAGTTCTAAGCCCACGGATATTTGTGAATGCCATTCTCAAGGGAGGAGGCAAGTTGCATTTGTTTGACCCTAAGCCTGGTTGACGCTTATTTTTACATTGTACTGTCATCATATTTTTAACGAGTTGCATTTAGGTAACGGGGAGCTGAACAGGAGGTTATGCAAGTAGACCATAAGCTGACCTTTCTTCAACTAGGACTGTGACCTCAGGAAAGTCGACCGGGGATGAGCGCAGGTACCTTTCCATGCGCGACATGGCATTACAAACATCCCAATATTATACAAATGTTGATGGAGCAGCCGCTCTAAGCGCTACCAAAGAGTTAGGGCTCATGTACTACCAGTCGGAAACAGCAGCCAGTAACTGTCAATCCGGTACCCTTAACCCATCAGAGGAAGGTCAACCCAATCTAATTGCTCCGGCATATATGGTACTCAAGCACTCTATAGTTCACAGGTTTAGGGGTGGCAAAGAAGGAGTATGGAAGCCGAGCAATATACAGAACCTATCCACTCCTTAAACAATTTAGGTTTGCAAACCGGTAATTTTATTGAGTTACCAGCCCGAGGAAGGTTGGCATCAAAGTCTAAAGAGGCCTCCCACCTCTTTGGCTTAGTTACAGCGTTTTCCTTCTCCTAGACGGATGATCTGGGAAGATCTACTGGGTCCACCAACACTTGTTCCGCGCCTGGGTTCTAATCCAAGTATTTCTGTGACCCCGCGTTGTTAGTTAATGTTACTGGGTTAGTTTGCAGAGGTTATATATCTGCTGAATAGTTACAATCCTCAAAGTGATTTAGGGGCATTGCTAGTTCATTGTTACTGGATAAAGGGGGTGAGTAGAGCTCATGCAGTGTAAGCAACTATGATTGTAAGAATGCTTGTTAGAAAGGAGATAATGTGGTTTGAGGCTTTCCCTTTATATATATATTTTTTTAATTTTATTCATGTTAGCTTAGGTCTAGGATAACATTAAAGTGCGAGTAGGCGTTAAGAATCGAACTACGAGTTATTCCCAAACTATATTTTAGATGTCAGCAGGGCTTGAGATGCGAGTGCAATAGAGTACAGATAAAACAGTAAGTTTCGAGTCATGTGTAATTATGTAAATATATATATATATGGGCAAGTGTTTAGTAGATGCGAATAAAGGTGAACGTACAAAGTGTGTTTCTATTATGGAGGGAAGGTAATTCAGCTTTCAAGTAAGAGTCATGGACATCTAGCATAACAAGGAACATTGGCTCAGTTTCGTATTAATCATTGCAAAGCTATCTAGGAGGAGACAAAGTCATGTAATGCAGTGCGTTTTGCTTCCGAGTACATAATTTGGCTGTTAAATACCTAACTGGAATAGGAATGAACTCCAATGCATGTCTAAGAGGTAGAAATGTATAGCTGTTTTGTTATGACTAAGCAGTTAGCATGTGAGGGTTAGGGCTGGAAGTTAAAGATTCCACTACAAACGCTGTGGAATGTAGGAGTTAAGTGGCGGTTTGGTGCGAAGGAGCAGATTGTTAGCGTTCAAGAGACAAGGGTCATTTACTTACAAATAACATATCTCCATAAGGATTTCGAGTTTCAGGTAAGGTTTTTTTTGCACGTGCAGGTAAGCCAGAGGTAGTCGTCTTGGAGGTAAAATGTATATTGTGATTTCGTAGCAAGGTGTTAGGTGTTTTTTTTCCAGTTACAAGAACTAGTTCATGGCGATTCAGTATTCGTATTCTGTATTTATAGGCACATATTAAGGCCAGGCACAGAGCATAGCCTCCATTCAAGAAAAAGAAAACTAGTATCACAGCTAATATACTGCATATTTCAGTTACGAATATAGTTAAATTCGGGGCACTTATTTCTTTTAATTTTATAATTTTTTACATTTTTTTTATTTATATATGTATTTTTTGCACCTTACCATGGCTGTTAATATTAAGTATCGTACTTAAATAAAGTTCTTCTGTCATTTAAATAAGCTAATAGAGGTTTCCCCTCCCCACTACTACCTCGATGTGGCATGGTAAAAAGAAAGAAAAAAATTAGTCAGGAAATTGTTTTAAAATAAGTGAATTAAGAATGTTTAAGATGCTTGCCAGTCGGTTTGACTCAAACTCTACACTGGACTCTTCCAATCACCCCATACTTGACTTTCCTATGCGGACAGACGCCACGCTAGGTGCATGCTATTATAAAAAAACTTGACACTTCAAAAGCATGTGGACCTGATCTCATCCCAGCTGTACTATTACAAAAGTGCTCAGCCGAAGTAGCTCCATTTCTCTTCAAACTCTACAACAAATGTCTTAATGAAGCTTGCTTTCTGGGCTGTTGGAAAACGTCATCTGTGGTACAAGTATTCAAGAATTCTGGCGAAAGAACTGATCCATTAAATTATCGACCCATTATCCTCCTCCCACTTTTTGCCAAAATATGCTCTAGTCCATCACTTTACAGATGCTAAACTTCTGACTGACCAACAATATGGATTTAGACAAGTCCGTTCATTAGCACACATCCTAACTGTCATCTTTGAACGTATATACAATTCACTGGACAAAGCGGGGAAGGGCAGAGAGGTAGCTCTAGATATATCTAAGGCTTTTGACAAGGTATGGCATGAGGGTCTCCTCAGGAAAATTAGATTATGCGGTATCACTGGTAGAATACTTAACATAATTAAATCCTTCTTAGATAAGAGAAAAATCCAGGTTGTCCTCGACGGTCGTACATCTAAACAATATGATATAAATGCGGGAGTGACTCAGCGGTCTATCTTTGGACCTCTATTGTTCCTGATATTCATAAATGACCACCCCAACAATATTGCCTCTGAGATGCGTATATATGCTGATGACACTTTACCTCTACAAGGCCTCCATTCGCCCATGTATTGAGTATTGCTATCATATTTGGGTTGGCGCATCTGCTACTAATCTCTCGCTCCTTTACAAGGTTCAAAAGAGAGTCGCAAATCTGATAGGCCCTGAACTGGCATCTACGCTTCAGCCTCTGTCCCATCGGCGAAAAGTTGCATCCCTCTGCCTGTTCTACAAATATTTTAATGGTAAATTCTCTGAAAAACCTACAAGCACTTGTGCCCCCACGACGAGAACACCCTCGACAGACTCGACAGGCTGCAAATCCCCACCACCACACTGTAGAGATCCCTAGATGCAAAATATCTTTCTACTCCAGTAGTTTCTTTCCCAGAACCGCTAGACTTTGGAATTACATTCCAGGTCACTGCTTCCCCAACTGTACTGACGTGCAGAAGTTCAAGTGCCACGTGAACTGACATCTTGCTGCCCGAATCCCTACATAGTACCCAAGTAGTTGTTGCCCCTGATAGTAGCCCCTACACCAAAGTAGCAATTTGCCTAGTTTGGGGTCAAAATGAAATTAATATATATATATATGTATATATATGCATATATATATATATATATATAATTTATATATTAATATCTTATGTATATCCTTAATATTGACGCAGAATTACACATTATAGAAACCTATTTTATGTTAAAATCTTTTGCTTATAAACGATGATCTATATCTTTCTTACTGAGTTTCTTCCAATCAAGAAGATATTTTCTGTTACGTACCAATAGTTTACGGGATTTCCAGCACTCTACATAGATTTGGATACATAGGGTTGAGATTTTCAGACTATATTTAAAATTCATTAAGATTAATATTGATTGACTTAATAGTAGTTATTTATTTACTATGCACGATAAAATAGATAACATATACACACTAAAAGCAACGGGTAACGTATATACGCAAATCATCTGCAAAGATCGATTTCATACGCGCGCGTTTTACATTAAAATATATGAAAAGTAATAATAGTATTGTTTGTTTTTTGTTAGACACCTATAAATGAAGATTTCAACTCCACTCTAGAGGTCTGTATAACCCTACGTGACAACAACTAATCGTTCACCGTCGCAGGACCCTACGGCACAACCTTTTAGCTGAAAAGCGAGAGTTATACGCTGAGGCAAGACGTACAGCCGTTGGCAAGATTACTACTAAGACGAAAATATAATCTACATAATTTTATAAAGGACTTCAGTTACAGGGGAAAAGCCAGACGAACCAGATAAAACAAACATAGAAAAAAAGCTAAAAATACACAGTGTTAGTTTTTCTTACACATAGAAGGCAAAGAAAAGATAACATAGAAAAGGAAAATGCGTAAAATTATAAATGATAGGTATATTCTGAAAATGTTACACTTAGAATTATAACAGTGTCTTAATGTGATGAGATATTTTTCTTTTTTGTATTCTATTTGTATTATTGCATGAAAATTGCTCCTCCCGAGAATTACTTTAAAAATGTATAAGAATGTAAAAGGCCATTTTATGTGAAAAACTTTTCTGCCTTTCTCATCGGAGAATATATGTAATAAGAAAAAAATCAGGTTGTAAATGATAGATTAATACTTACATTCATTGGTTAAGCGAAGGCGAATTCCGGCGCATGTATATATTTATACTCTAATCCTTTTGCCTCTATATGCATAGATAAGAGACCTACCGTTTGTGAATGTGGATTATCTTCTCTTTGATAATAAAGCTATAAAAGATTTACATTTCCGCTTGTCAAGTAGAGGGGTAGTAGCTTTCTTAATTTAATAAAAATTACTAAACCGTATCTATCGTCCTGTTTTAATTACAATACATTTGATCATAATTGGGTAGTGTCTGCTCATTAGTTTATATTTGTTAATCTACAGCTGAAAGCACTTAACAGTTTCATTCAAAATGATCATTTGTGATAAGAGGTAACGAGTAAAGTTACTATATATACATATATACATACATATATATATATATATATATATAAACATATAGTAAATTATAAAATATATATGGCGATTAAGCTACACTGAATATTCGGCGTTTAACCCACTCTAGGATTCCTCAAGCTCATGCGCGAATTCTGTGGTTGTTTATCGTTTTTCTATGGTCCTCTTCGGCTGAGGATTTTAGTTAGCCAATCAGCTTTCTAGTATCCACCGCGACCCTTCCTATCAGTCAAGGGGCATGCATTTTATCGAACAAAGTATTTGTTTTAAAACTAGTTTAGTGGTTTAATTTAATAATATAGCTATGCTTGCTGGGTGTGGGGATGTTTTTTAGCGATGTTTCGAAATTATCTCTTTCCATATCTGTTTTTAATGTGGTGAAATAAATTCTTTCGAGAGTGCTCGACTGTTTCAGGAGCTAAGTATAACTACTTCATTTACTTACATAAAATTAATATACGAAAGTATAGATTTATGCGTAAACTTTAAGTATTTACTTCGAAAGTGTTCAATGCGCACGTAGAGCTTGTTAGTAATTTATAAACTATATATAGAAGTTAGGCTACACTGAATATTCGGCGTTTCATCCACTCATAACTATATTATTAAATTAAACCACTAAACTAGTTTTAAAACAGACCCTCTGTTCGATTAAATGCATGCCCATTGGTTGATAGGAAGAGGCGCGGTAGATACTAGAAAGCTGATTGGCTAATTAAAATCCTTAAAAGAAGAGCATCATATAAAAAACGATAAACAACCACAGAATTCGCGCATAAGCCTGACGAATCCGAGAGTGGATGAAACGCCGAATATTCAGTGTAACTTAATCGCCATATATATTTTATAAATTACTAACTAGTTCTACCTACGTATTGAGCACTTTTGAAGTAAATACTTAAAGTTTAAGCAGAAATCTATACTTTCGTATATTAATTTTTAGTGAGTAAATGAAGTAGTTATATATATATATATATATACACGTTTGATTTTTCTTATACTCTCATTTTGCAGTTAAAAATCGTTATAATTTTGTTAATATATAATAATATTTTTATATATGCCTCCCTCTTCCTATCTAATCAAAAGCCATTATAGGAAAATAAACACCGGGTGCACATATTATAGCTTAAATAACTACACCACCTGGCTATCCCTGAAGTATGTTGTCTGGTTGTTATTTATCAGTGGCATTCAATATACCTAATCTGTAAATATGTCCATCAAGTCATAACAAAAGAGTTAGCACAATACATCCCCCAATCCATTGTTATATCCTCTTCCTATCCAATATCACACTATTACTTAATATTTAATAATGTCTTATCATTATAAGCGTATGTGCATATTGCATTTTATCATTGTTTTTTTTTTTTACAATCATCGAAGACTCACCAATACGCTAATAATCCACGCTACATGACGTCTGCCTCGTTACAAATTATGTTTTTGCGCATTGCATAATAAGTTTGTTTAAATCAAGTATGGATTCCATACTAAATCGCTACGATAAAATGTAGAAATCTCCGATTATCGCACAGGGGAACACAGAACACATTTCAGAATAGTTAACGCACACAGTATACAGAGATTAATATATTTTTTCAAGATTCACTCAAAAAGGTTTACTTACCATGAATGCACTGTCTCTATTTAACTTTTCTTTTACATGGGTAAGTAAATTCAACTTTATTGTTTTACTAAACAACAACCAGTTTCTTGCTTTATTCTATAATCTTGCCGGCCTTTTTATTGTATATCTGTGAATTTTTGGTTTGGGCTAGTTTTTGTCGTCATTTAAGCTATTATTTTTCTTCCCTGTCTCATAGTCAGGGCTCCGTCTTTCTTTATTTTCTACTTCATTTTCTTTTTGTTCTCATTTTCTGCGAATTATTGTATCTTTAAACACAGCACTAAAATATTTTTCCTTATGTCTAACAGCCTTATTTATTTCTTAACTTCTTTTTTCCTGTTTGATTTGGTGTTCGTCTTTCTCATCAGTGTATTACCGAAATGCCTTACCGGTGACCATATGTTGCAAAATAGTTGCAATAAATCTCTAAATGTTAGTGTCTCGTTTTTCCTGTTTTCACGACTTTTCCGCACTTCGTTGTTCTGATTACCATGTCTAGTTCTTCTGTGGTTCGTGGCTCGTTTATGTGAAGCTTAAAGTGGTCTTTCAATCTTCAATAATCTTCGGTTTTTCTGTGTGAAGCATGCTTATATAATTACTTATCGCAGAGTCCTAGCGGGCAGTCTCAGGACAAAACAGTTTGGAGTCATTTCACCTTGCCAGATTCTGGATGTCGGTTGGGTTCTCATTTCACCAGTTGCATTTTATGCATCACAGTTTCTTTTGGAGTTCAAGTTGTACTTTTTTCTATTTGTCAAATTCTTTTGCTCTTAAGTTCTATAACTGTATTTGCAGGAGTTCTCTAGTTGCATATTACGGTTTGATTTTAGTTTTCACTCTCTCTCCCCCCCTCTCTCTCTCTCTCTCTATATATATATATATATATATACATACACACATATATATATATATATATATATATATATATATATATATATATATATATATATATATATATATATATATATATATATATAACTAGAGTGCCTTCATGCATAACCGAAACCAAAAACTATGATGAATTCTTGAAAAATTATTTATAAAATAATTGAAGACTTAAGTACCGTTAACTCTAGTCGAAACCGAAATTAAAACTTACGAAGAATACTTGGTGAAATTATTTATGACAAGGAATTGAATAACATAACAAATAAATGCCCCGGATGTAAGTGTGTCACACGAAAGAACCCATAAACTAGCGTATTAATAAATAGATATATTCTTTTACGCTGTTATATATCGATTTCTTGTTTGCGAATCTAGTTCGAAGTACAAAAAATTGTACGCACTTATCGAAAAAAAAAAGATGGCTTCTCTGAAGAGTAAAAAAAAAACACACCTGTTGTCATGATAAAATCTCTAGTATCCAAAATAAGAGTATATAAGAATGGCAGCTTTATGTATTACATGCACATAATGAAGAGTCTTAAGACTGTGTAATTATAAGACTGACTGGAGTCATGAATATAATTTAAAATTTTACGTACGAAATATACGCGGTAAACCTAGTGCATGGGATATTCAAAGAATTATACTTAAAGGGACAACTAAAATCTTTAAAAAATGTTCCACATTTTGAATATATAAGAAAGCGGGCGGAAATTTAGTATTCGGTCAAAATACCTATTTCGGCTCGAATAAAATGATCCGAATCTTATATAACAACCCAAATATCGTTAAAATAGTTTGTTTCAGTTTTAAAGAGTTGTAGAATTAATTAACTGCAATATGTTAACTTAAACACTATTAAAATGAATTAATTTGTATTCACTTATTTATAGATATCCTATTTACTATGCATGAATTTATATGCATTGGCCATCCCCATATTTATAGAGTGCAGAAAAACATAATGAATAAAACAGAAGTAAGGTTTCCACACCTTTTGGCTTTATCATTAATCGATATGATTCATGAACTCTGATTCCCGACTGGAAATATGAAATAAAACTAATGCATATTAAACAATAATATCTGATTCTTTCTTCAACGCTCGCAATTTCATGCATATGAAAGATACATTGTAATGTTGCAGTATGCGATAGATAGAGAAGACGCATATTTTAGTGCGCAATCATTCACACAGATTCAAAGCTAACGACGTATTTGAGATAACATTTAAAAGAAAGGGATTGGGATAGTATTACTGGTATCAAACAGTAAACAGGGCGGTTGTGGAAAGCAGATACGAAGGCATAAGATAACGCGCTGAAGAAGAAAATCGTTAAATTAAAAAAAAAAAACCTTGGGAAACATAATTATGTTATAAACTGGCTATATATATATATATATATATATATATATATATATATATATATATATATATATATATATATATATGTATATATATAAATATATGTATATATATATGGTCTACTAGTATATATGTATATATATATTTATATACACATATATATGCTAGTCTGCTAGTATATAAATATGTATGCATACACACCCACACCCATACACACACATACACACACATACACATATATATATATGTGTGACGATTTGGAAATTCTTTTTTTTTACACAGTGATCACCACTTATCAAGGCGCGGAAGCCACTCGGAGATAAGGGTTATTGCAAGAACATTACGTTAGTGTGGAGATTTGATGAAGTATTTACTTAAGGGGGGCGGTTCATTAGGAATTTGCTAACGTAGGACTTGAAGACATCCAAGTTGTAGTCCGGTGGGAAGCAGGACGACGGAACAGAGTTCCACAGGCGTGCAGTTCTAAGAAATAAGCTTTGTTCATGGAATATGCGTTTTGATGTAGGCATATATTTAGATATAGAGTGGGGGAAATTTTTCACAGTGGATTCAGCTAGACGGGTGTTTTTCGTGACAGATTGGTGAGGGGGACGAGATTGGAGTTCAGACGAGCACTCCTGGAAATAACGATAAAACAAGGATAGGCTCGCAACGTCTCCTCTGTGGGAGAGAGGTTGCAGGGTAAAGAAAAGGGCATCCCCCAAAAGCCACAAGGTCTATTTTGTACTCTGTCAGGGCAGGATAGGCTGTTTTTAGCAGCTCCTGCCCAGATATTGCAACAGTATTCCATCCTTGGACGTACTTGGGTTTTATATAGATAGAGAATTGCATCAGTAGTGAGATTTTTTCTGGGGCGGTAGAAGGATTCACCCATCTTTCCAGCGACCTTGGCAACAGACTTGATGTACGTGTTCCATTTCAGATCAGGAGTAAAGGTCAAACCCAGAAGCTTGTCAAAACACGGAGCCTCACCCAGACGTGAGCCATCAAATTGATGCCATCTGGGGATCAGAGCGTTGATGATGTAAGGATAGGAGTTTGGTTTTGGATGCATTAATGTAACCAGTCACGTCTTCCCCCACTGTACCACGCGCTCGAGATCAGAGGAGAGAGAATCAGAGAGAACTTTGTCATTTACAGCCGTACGTGGCCGTGTCATCAGCATAGATATCAACGAATGATTTAAGTATGTGTTTAGGGAAGTCATTGATGTAGATCAGGAAGAGATTTGGGCCCATGATTGACTCCTGGGAGACTCCAGCATTTATATTGCCGGCCCCCGATTTTTGCCCATCTACCACTACTCTTATGAGCCTATCGGAGAGAAATGATTTAATGATTGAAAAAACATTTCCAGTTATACCGTAGCTGGAAATCTTGTGAAGTAGACCCTTATGCCATAGCTTGTCGAAGGTCTTTGATATGTCAAATTCTAGGCGCCGTATATGCTTTTATTTATCTCGGCATTGTTTCCAATTATTCTGAACCTCCACGTGCCACTAGTATTCAACAATGTCGACTCAGTATATGTGCGTTTGGAGATTGCTGGTTGGCTGATTAGGAATAGTGCGACGGACACTAGAAAGTTTTTAGGCTAACTAAAATCTCAATAGAAGGTGCGTGTATAAGAACGCGAGATAACCACAAAAATCTCGCATCACCTTGAAGACTCCTAGAGTGGATGAAATGCGGAAAATTCTGTGTATCTTGATCGCCATATATATATTTTATAACATACAAACTTGCTCTACCTACGTGTTGAGCACTTAAATACTTAAAGGTTACGCGTAAATTTATACTTTCGTATAGTAATTTATGTGAATAAATGAAGTAGTTATATATATATATATATATATATATATATATATATATATATATATATATATATATATATATATAATCTATAAAGTTCTAAATCATGCAGGTTTTGTATCAAGGTTACAAGAAAAGTTCCATTATTGAAGTTTAAACCTCTCAGATCACGTTTGAATTATGTTAAAACATATGGGTACAACCCAAAGGATTTGGGAACAAGGTAATCTGGTCAGACGAAACGAAAATCGAAATGTTTGGAAGAAACCCAGCAACACATGTATGGCGTGAAAATGGCGCCGCCTATAACAAATAGAATACCATACTTCCGGTAAAATTTGGCGGTGGTTCGATTATAGTATGGAGGTATTTTTCATCCAAAGGTACTGGTGAACTAGAAATCATCAATGGTAGAATGAAGGGACAAATGTACAGGGAAATTTTGGAGAAAAAACCTTAAGAAATCTGCTGATTTGTTAGGACATAATAGCAATTTCGTGTCTCAGCAGGACAATGATCTCAAGCATACTGCCAAACTAACAAAAGAATGGCTTAGAAATAACGGAATTGACGTTCTTGTTTTGTCCAGTCAGTCTCCAGTCCTACACCCAATTGAAATTTTGTTGAAAATATTGAAGATCAATATTCACAAGAAGAATCCAAAAAATGTTCAACAACTAGAACAGTTCTGCAAAGAAAAATGGCGCAAAATATCTGCATAGTTTTACAAAACAACATGTGTGCAACTATAGAAAACGATTGGAAGCTGTTGAACGAAATAAAGGCTATGCAACAAAATATTAAATCAATGTACCCATTACTTTTGCGTTGATGTTTATATTTCCTTTAATATAAACCTTTCAAACATTAATTTTGCAATTACTATCCCAAATATTAGTACGAAATATTAATCGGAATATACTGACCAAATTATAGGTAAACTCTTGAAACCTAATTAAAGAAATGAAGAAAAATATACTGTATCCAATAATGTTCGCGTTGCACTATATATATATATATATATATATATATATATATATATATATATATATATATATATAAATATACATATATATATGCATATATATACATATATACATATATATATGTATATATATACATATATGTATATATGTATATATGTATATATACATATATATATATATATACATATACATATATACTTTTATATACATATATACATATATATATGTATATATATACATATATATACGTATATATATATATATATATATATATATATATATATATATATATATAGAGAGAGAGAGAGAGAGAGAGAGAGAGAGAGAGAGAGAGAGAGAGAGAGAGAGACTCCGAAACGTTTGATCAGATGTATTTTTTTTTAATTTACAGTACTTATGTGTTTAAGTCTGGGAGTAGGCGTAGTTAATTTTGTCTCAGAATACCGGGATAATAACTGATAATCAAAACCGTTCTTTTAATTTATCTTTCACCCGTAAAACCATTATTTTCTGCCGCCGCTTAGCAAGGGGTCGTGTATATTCTACCAGGATGATTAGACAACGTTTTTTTTCTTTCTTATTTTTACATAAAGTGGTGTGTAGGTTCAAACCCCGCACGTAACGTTTTAAATGTTTTCTCCTCGTTAACTGGAAAGAAGATTATTTTTTTTAATGTTTTCGATACTCGATTTTCAACACTTATCTGAAATATTTCAGTACGAAACTTACATAAGAACACATTAAGACACATGAAGTAACTTCCCCTCAAATTTACAAAATGTCGGCCTATCGTTCATTCTGAAGGCAGTGAAAATGATTTTATACCGCTAAGGTTTTTGAAGACATTATCACGCAGAAAGTTACCGATAGCCTTGAAAAATTCATAACCGGTAGATAAGAGGCTTCCAGAGTATGGTGGATGAGGCACAGTTTCTCAACTACATTAATTCAACTTCTGCACGGCAGATTCGACGGATATGGTCGTGAGGGAAAATTGGACATTTTCCTTAACTTGATAACAATACTTTATTATTAACTTTTCGTATTAACCTTGAGGTAACTTATAGGCGAGAGACTCTGACGAGGTACACGTTTTGGTTTAGATTCTATCGGATATGCATGTCATGTTTTTGATTTTCGAAATCTTTACAATATCTTGATGAACGATTAATAATAATAATATATATGTATATATATATATACATATATATATATATATATATATATATATATATATATATATATATACACTCGGGAGCAAACAAATGGGTCAAACAAATGTTATACATTTTATTGAACTAAAAGCTACATTGAACAAAGAACAATTGAACAAGTGAATTAAGCGAGCCTAATAACACAGAACAATACATTTACTTTAATACATGTTTAGGATGCAATGGACTTCCTTTTTGATTTCTTTAAAGAATCAATCCTTTTCGACATGCTCTAAACCAATGTGGAACACTTTGAAGAGGAGATGCTATTCTATTGGCTTTGCACAACATCCCACAGTTTGTCATTTTTCGAAAAAGTTTGTCCGGCTAATGCACGACATATTATACACCGGGAATTCTCAATTGTGTTTAAATCGGGGGCTTTCACCTGGCCAAAACATCACACTTATTGAATTATCAGAAAAGCCTTTTTTGTGACTTTGCAACGTGTGCAGTGGCATTACCATGTTGAAAAATAATATTTTGAGATATTCGCAGCTTCCGGATATTTGGTACAGTCCTGTTTCTAATATTTTAATGTATCCTTTACATTGATGACTTCTTACATCTAATAAGTTCCCTAACACGTGCAACAGGAAAAGTTGTCCATACCATTATCCTTCCATTCCCATGTTTAACTGTCATTTTTATGCCACTTGTCGAAAAACTTCTCCAGTTCTTCGATTGTACCGTTCGGGAGCCTCGGGAGCACCACTAACAAGACAAAATCTTGATTCATCTGACCAGAAAACATTCCTGAACCAGTCTGTACATTTCCTGCCATAACACGAGAAAAATCTACTTTTATCCTTGATGTTCTTCTTAGATAACATGCTTCTTTGCGCTCCTTTTAGGGGGACATCCCATTTCTGTCATTCGTCTAGACATTGCATATCTAGAAAGAGAATTTCCAGTCCCTGCTTTGAATTCTTTGCTATGATCAACATCAGTTTTCTTTCTATCCTTCAAAACAGTTAATTTAAGTATGTTCGATATTACAATTTTAATGATTAATTTTTTCTCTTATTATCATATGTTATAATAATACTGATCTGCAAAAGAGAAATTTACAGTTAAAATTAGCAAAAATGCATGGTAAAATATTGAAAAATCTATTGCTTTGTTTTACATTTTTGTTCCATTTTTCTCATGAGTATATATATATATATATATATATATATATGTATATATATATGCATATATATGTGTGTGTATGTGCGTGTGTTTGTGAATACGGTGTTTTATGTAAAAATGCATCAAATGTTGAATACGTATTAATCACGGAATGAGATGCGTATATATCTCTCTATATAACTATTGATTTTATTTTTAAGAACATTATATTTTTATTGAATGAGCACCAAAGACAGTTGTATTGCACAAAAGATATACGAGTAGTAATTTTGTTTGTTCTTTCGGAATATTATTTTGTCTCATTTTCTATTGGGCAGCCGTTATTTCACAAACGATTGAATGAAGCTTAAACTATACAAATAAAGTACAACTCTCTGCAAACAAATTTTCGCAAATCTTCTATATCCACTTATGACGTAATTATTTTACACCTTTTTTTGTAAACTCTTTCATGTTGATACAAAGGATTGATTGTTCGATCATTGTTTGCGTCGCCAAATATTACTTATCATTCCGGCAGAAAGCCTGTTCCACAGAGCTAGAATAAAAAAATACCCGATACATTTTAACATTTTGGGCATATGTTGTATATTGGTTTATATTGGAGTGGATGATATCTATAAACGTGTCATGCGTTATGTAGTGGATGTAAGATATTGTTCTGTTAACAGACAGATAATAAACGTATAAATGGCATGTATGTTATTTACCCAGGAGGACATGATACTGACGTGTAAAATGGGTAATGTTGTATCAGACTTATCACACGGGATATTTTACAGATCATATATAGGAAGAATAATATATGCTTCATACCTTTTTCTTGAAGAGCTCTACTGTATCTTCCCGATCCTACGTGACGAACCATGAAGCGATCAGCGCCATCCAATTGAGACATATGTTCTTATTTGTGAAATAATAAAACAACTCTTTATATTTTTATAATATAAATTTATTACAGTTGTCTCAAATGGTTTTCACAGGATCTGCAGTTTGTCTACATGTTCTATTCTTACAGCTCGCTCCTTAGCTGTCTGTCCACCCCTGTCTAGACGTCTGTCCGCTTTGGTGGTCAATCCTCCACTCCCTGACACTCTCCAAAACTAACTATATCACGTGTTCTCTTACGTCACCTAATTACGTGTCTCCGACCAACCTAATGTCCACAGCATGTTATTTCTTTATTCAAACCCCCAAAATAATGCTCACTTATATTTTCTATTTTCACATTACTTTTGCGATTCACACGTCAATCATTTCTTCCGTAATTTAATTATTTATTAATCTTATCATATTAACTGATCTGGGGCCATCTGTCGCTCAAATCAATTAAAATGAATACAATAAAAATAATAATGTTTTGACCATTGACCTCGCTTGCCACAGTTACGCTATGATCACAGCCTAAAGGGTCATAGCAGTACACATATATTTCATATAAATAATAATCTGTGGTAGTTAAATAAAAAACGAATACCAATGCTGTACTCATTTGGTCTTAGAATATGATTAAACAGATTAAATTACCTAATATGCGATAAGTTGAATTCATGTTTGAAGTTTTTTATGTTGTGAATAGTATTGCCTTAAAGTCTGTTTAAGTTTGTAATTTCTACCGATGCATATCAAGTATTTATAGAAGTATTTAGTATATATTCAAAGACATGTCATTCAGAGATAGGATCTCTTACAGTATAAAACATTGAAGTTCATTATTGAACTTTATAAATAATTTAGAAAACTCACGTTTTATCAGAATTACAAAAACTAAATACATAGATAAGTTTCCCGTAATAATATTTACGAGCAGAACGTTTGGAAGTTCCACAGTGGATGCTTTCATATATAATACATTAATTTGGCATCCTCTGGATGTTCAGCGTAAATGATGAGACCCTGATGTTATTGTATCTTTTTATTTAAAATTGAAAAATAATTATCTAGGCTAGCAGCAACATCCGGCGTGCCCTGGTTGTAACATGCGTTTTATTATGATGTTCTAATTTCTGCAGAGTTCGGACATATTATTATAGAGTATATCTTCTATATAGTTAAGTGCATCATCACTTTTCGATTTAAAAAACAATAAAACACAAATGTATATATATATATACATATATATATATATATATATATATATATATATATATATATATATATATGCCCATAACTTGGGTGCATCAGCTTGAATCGAAACCAAACTTTAACTTATGTATAATTCGTAGCAAATTATTCATAAAATATATGACTTCAGTGTCCTCAGCTATAATCGAAACCGAAACATAAAGGTATGGAGAATTCTTTGTAAAATTATTTATTCAAGCAATGGAACTGCATAACAATTAAACGATCGTAACTCGGAAGAAAATATATTTAAGCGTGACATACAAAATATTTCAAATACTATCGTACAAGGGCCCGACAATATTTTTCGGAAAATTTAGTAAATTAGAATAGCGAAATTCCTTCAATAGAATAGCATAAACATATAAAGACCATACCTGTAATGAAAATGGAAGAAAATCGATTAGGTAAGGAAAAATATTTTTTTCATCATTTTTAAAAAAACACACGCGACATTATTTTTCGGACATCATCGAAAAATATTAATAGTCAGTAATATCATTTTTCATCTCAATAACCTTTATCAATCTCTCAAATGATCAAACATATGCACAATAACATATCTACGTGTTTCTATTAGTTCTTTTTTTTTGCATCTTGAATTCGTTCTCATAGTTGAGCCTTTTTCGTTATTTCATGTTCATCATAGAAAAGATGCGCAAGCATTGCACAAATATTTTCCATTAAATTTAGATCTGGGCTTTTGCCGGCCATTCCAAAGTAATCATATTCACATTAGGCATCAATCCTTTCATGAGTTTTGACACATGGATTCTGCAATTGTCTTGCTGTAGAACGAAATACTTCTCCATCTCTCTTTTTGTCTTTTATAGGGATATCTCATCCAGCAACGATTTGTAGCTTTCGCGTTTCTGCCGTCCTTTCAGCCACTTCAACCATATATTTCATTAGCAAAGATCATACCCCAAACTATAACTCCTCTTTCCATCTCTCGTTTGTTCAATGAAACAGACCCACCCTTTCCCGACCAGGTACATCATCTATCGGGCCTATCAAACTTGAAACGCTTCTTAATAGTAAATCTAACTTCTTAAAGTTAACATGCTTCGTTAACCACCTTTTCGCACTCCCCATTCTTTCTCCTTTGTGTTTCTTTGTTAGTGTAATTTTTTCGTAGCCTTTGCATACTTCAAACCCATCATATGCAGCATTCTTTGTACTGTTCGGACGTTTACATCTAATTCACATTTCTCCTTCACTTTTCTTGCTATAACTCTTTCTCCAGATGCCAAAAGCCGTATCACGGTTTTCTTAATTTCCCTTTCAGTCCCCTTGCCAGTTAATCTATTCTGTCCTCTCTTCTTTTTCCGCTCGGAGTTTTCTTCAGCATGTATTCGACTGTTGATTTCGACATCTTGAAATCCATGGCGATCTTTCTGATCCTAAGGCAACCTTTGCGCTTCTTCCATCAAGCTAATGACTTCTTTTGAATGCATTTTACATAATTAAACTTCTTTGTTTTGCCAGTAGAATAGAGTTGATAATTGATTCTAATGAAGACAGCTATGTGCACAAGCAAATATATTTGCATAAAGCAACATATACATGAACATAGCTCTTAATAGAATAGGATTTATTGTCGCGCAAGTTCTCGCAAAAATAACAAAAAAAATAAAAAAAT